>NC_089200.1:17143173-17488173 GCF_963930695.1 Labrus bergylta
GAGTGTGTGTAAGTAACGGAAGCTGCAACGGAAAAGCTTTAACTATCGCAAACTTACAGAATGTCTATAGCAACAACCAAAAGAGAGGTGAGTACAAATGTTAGCAGCTCTCTCTTCTGTGTATGAGTGCATCGCTGCAGGATCATATCGCTTTAATTAGAATACTAATACTATCAAATTAAGATAATTTGAATGTTTAACTGTGATTGTACATATTTCTAGATACCAGCTGCAAAATCCTGATTCTGGATTCCAAAAGGTCACTTATTTAAAATATCATATCCATATAAAATCTTACTATTTTAATGTGAAACTGTGATTTTTAGCATGTTGAGGAACAGCTAATCAATTATTTTGGCTGAACAAAGTGCCCCTAAACTTCACACGTCGGTGAACCAAAAATGGCCGTAGGCGTATACTAACCTACACTTCACACTTCATGTCCGTAGTGTGGATGAACCACATTATTCAGTAAGTACAGTGCATGCTCAGTGTTTTGTTTTCTTCTTAAAGTGAACAAGTTGTTTACTAAACCCTAAAACACTCCCAGGGAGCCGCTCGAAAGACAGATCCACGTCAAAGTTCAACTCAATTATTTAGTGTAATTTTCAGATGATTTTCGGATGCTTTGAGACAAATATTGCAAATATGCCCTTAAGGTATTTAATGAATGTGTTCTCTGTGTGCCCTTATGGTATGCCCATTGCAACTGTTTCCCACCAGAGGGGAAAGAGAATCTCTGGGTGCTTGTGAGTGTATGTGTGTTGTGCCTACAGGTGATTGGCATGTGGTAAGCATGCAGGAAAAATATCAAGCCTTCCCCGTCCAGATGGAAAGAGAGAGCAGTGACTCATATGTGTAAAGGTTGTCGGCTACACAAGTTGGATTTAACGAAGCATTAGAGTGTGCACAGTAGCTCCTATGATCGTTCTCACAAATGCACGTGCCACATTTGTAGTTTATAGTGTTTATTTACACTCTACTATAACCTGAAAATCACCTTCTACCACCAGCACATCACAGAGTGTGACCTGCAATTTCCACATTATCTGTGCGCGCTGCGTTCAGTCCGCACCGAAAGATAGAGGACGAGTTTGAGTGAGAAGTGAGTCTGGTAGCAACCTGAGCGGGGAATCTCGGGACAGCTAAGTGTTTTTGTTTGGTTGTGGGTTCAGGCCAACAGCAAGCTCTATTGAGCTCTACCATCCTTAACACTTTTATTTTCTTTCTCTCTTAAGGCTTCTCTGGCTTGTTTTGCTCTGTTTATTTTTGCTTTGCCCAACCCCTTCTCTTCCCTTGCTTGCCTCCTCAGCTGGCCTTCATCTTCTCCACCCCAACTGTCCGCGGTCAATTGATAGGATGAGGAATAAAATACTTATGGATATATCATAAATCACAACGGAAATGTCATGAATGAAAATTTTAACATGGAAACCTGTCTAGGACTAATCAGTAACTTTGTGTTAGATATTTATGTTTTCATATTTTTGACCAGGGAGTTTGCACATACCAACTAAAACCATGATAATATACTCATGATGGATAAGTTATGCAACTGTCTTTTGGTAAGAACAAGTGTGTGTAGACGTATTCTGTTTGGATTTTATCAATGAAAACCTTTAAGATAAATGTTAATTTCTGTTGGACACGTGTCATTTTTTTCTTTCGATTGGGTCCTTGAGGTTGCATGCTTTTTTTTTTTTTTTTACATACAAGTAGGGGGGGGGCTCCGAATTAAAAAGTTGTGAAACACTGCATTAATCCATCCATATTGGCAAGAGATTGTAAAAGGGTACTTGGGTTCATTTCTATATATTTTTGGTTTTAAGCAACAAAGCCATAACATGAAAATGGCTGCAGGCTACCCCACCAACGAAGGAAGACTGGACTGCTATTCTAAATGAAATACATTGTATGGAGAAACGGATATTTTCCCAGAGTTTTTAATTTAAAAAGTAGAAAACACTGGAAGAAATCGACTATTAGCTCTGAGGGATGTAACCTTCCACCTGGGTAATTCAACTCCTTACTCTGTCACCATATGAGGCCCAAACTTTGATACATCTCCTCACCCTCTCCTTCTACTGCTCAACTTTTTCTGTGATCTCTCCGACCAGTCGAGAATCCTGTTTTTAAAGTCAGACAGTGTCTGACCTGTGTTGAGCTCTGGCCTGGAGGAGGGTCACAGAGCCATGTCAAATGACGCACAGTGGCTTTTGTCACCGGGGAGCTGGAGCTGTGACTCCAGTGTGTGTTTGTCTGAAAACAAATACAGCAAACAACAAAGCATGTAGACGGAGGCAAAATGAACTTTGACCTAAAAAGCTTTTTTTTTCCTCTTTGATTGTGTGTGTGTGTGTGTTTTCGTATGAGTTGTGAAAGCACAGTGATGGTGTCTGTGCCGCTGAACACCGTGTGCCAGGCCTCAGTAACAGATAGAGCCTTATCTAAACAGGAGATCCACTGTATGCTCCCTATTCCCTCTCTCTCATCTGTGAATATTAATCTTACTTCTGCTTGATCTGTACTTTCCACCCTCTTTACCTCTTATTTGCGTCATACTTGTGTGCTCAAATTCCAACAAGCAAGCTGCATTTGTGTATGTCTGTCTGTGTGTCATCTATAAATAAAGCTCCAACTTCTCTGTAAAAAAAAGTGTGTTTTTTTTGTTCTCTATTATTTTTTATAGTAAATAATCTTGTACTATGAATATAATTTTTGTTATAAGTTTATAATTCCGATATGTGTTGAACTTCTTTACTTGTATCAAAACCAAATACACACATTCAATTAAGAGCCCAGTACCATCCGATGATTAAAGGATTGTCTGCCATTCAGATTTGATTCATGAACCACTGAATCACTTGTGTTATGAACTGTGAGTCACTGCTCTCCACAACAAGACTGGCAGCACTACCACCCTTGAAATGCGCTGTTGCACTACTGCAGTCCAGAAGAATAGCGAGCAATCAACAACAATCAATCAGGCGAAAAGGCCACAGTGACGGGTGACAGCTTGTAAAAAGTGAGAAAAAGTGCACTTGACAAAACATAGTATTGGACTAACCTCAAATACCTGCACAAAATTGTAAATATACAAAGAACATGCACAGAAAATACAGTATGTGCCTCAGAAACAAAAACACACATAAACCTGAGAAGGCACTGAGCAATAAATGTCACATTGCCAACTTACTATTAAGGGCCCTGCACATGTCTTGGCACACACACACACACACACACACACACACACACACACACACACACACACACACACACACACACACACACACACACACACACACACACACACACACACACACACACACACACACACACACACACACACACACACACACACACACACACACACACACACACACACACACACACACACACACACACACACACACACACACACACAGTTTTCCTGCTTGTAAGGAGAATGTGTAAGATCAGAGGAATGCAGACTCTCCTTGGGCTCTTACCTAAGGCAACTGGAACCCTGTAAATGCACAACAAAAACAACCCAACAGTTTCCACTCACACATAAACTTTAATGCCCCATCTAATGTTCCTCTGCCCTGCACCTTCCTTCCATCCACACACACACACACACACGCATGTGTGCGTCTAATTTTGTAAACTGTGAGTTTTCATTCACAGAAGCCTTAATTAAAGATCCTACAGCTGCGTCATGACACCACTACCACCACCCAGCACGTGTTTTACTGTTTGTGGCTGCACAGACAAGCAATCGAGAAAAAAAAAAACACTTTTCTCGAACCAGAGTTTCACATTTCACGACCTTTGATCCTCTCGGTGCTGACCTGTGGGCTAAAACATACATAATTAAGAGCTGTATGATATAGAACCATTGCAACACTAACTGGTTATGTAACTTTCTTGCATTCCTTAAATATACAATTTCTGTTTTTCATCATTCAATCATTTTCATGTTTGAATAATGTTTGTACATTATTCTGTAGTAATTAGTCGTCAGCTTTAAACTGACTGTTCGGTTGCTGTAGAATAAAAACATATCTTGGAGCTGTAGCTTTTACCTCCACTAAGGACAGACACTTGTGTACATAATCATTAAACACACTAACATTTGCCAACTTTGACACTAAGTGTGCACCTATCATCCCTATGTGTAGCCAACACACAGTCTCACATTCCCTCACCTCTCCCTCCCTGCTAAAGGGGAAGACACGGATTGCATCAGTTTCTAGAAACAGCTCCCATTTTGACACACAGCTCTTGACTAAACTGGGGCTGGTCACATGATGCAGCATCATACCTGCTCCCCTGGCCTATAGGCAGCAGAGGAGACATGAAGGCACATGTACACACACAGATTGCTTGTTGTACAGAGGAACAAACACTTCTGTTCAACAGTTGGCTTGTTTTTTCTTTTGAATGCTCTTTGCAACTGCCTCTGAAATAAGGCCAATAACTGGATTCAATACACTTCTCGAAAAGACTTTAAACATGGCTCAATGTAGGAGCAAATACTTTTTTTATATAAAAACTCGCACCAACTTGACGAGTACATACTGCTCCATGCATAAATAAAGGGACAAGTCTTTTCCTATCAAATATTCCAATAAAAAAAAAATAAAAAAAACAACTACAGGCTCAAATAACCGCCACATATTCTTGTTGCTGCAGTTAAAGTATAAAGCATGATGAACAATTCGATTCTTTACATTCTCTGTTTATCATGTAGAGTTTCTAAAGTGACTCTGTCCTGCATTTTAAGAGACTGTTGGAACTCTCCACAATTTATTTTATCATTTCAAAAGTATACAAACTTTGGTATAGAGCATATACTTAAGTTTTTTTGTAGGCAAAAAAAAGGAACTCATTGTGTGTTTGTGTGCATCTTTGCAGAGATGGAGACACAAAGAGTGCTATTTCCTGTATAAATGTCCTGACAGTGACTGAGACCTGGCAGAGAATGGAGGAGCCAACATTATATGCAGGCTGCAACAGTGAACGTTTAAGTATAAACAAGGCTGAGGTCGTTCTGCTCTGAACACTGGCCTTTATGTCGGACACAGGGACAGAAGGGGGGAAAAAAACAACAGAAGCAATGATTGCCTTGAAAAAAATAATAAGCATTCTCTCAGTGTGTCTTACAATAGAAACTATTATGTGTGTTTATGGTAAGAGAGGAAAGACTGACGGACCGACAGGCCAACACTCTGGCAGCTGACTGCAGCAACAAGTACAACCCACTGAACTTTCTGACTTAAAGGGCAAAAGAAAATGTAGAATGTCTCACAAATAAATTCACAAACTGTTTTTTCCCAATCATGCCTACCTTTTAATTTGCAGTTCCCAGTCTTAACAAAGCTGATAGGTCATTTCACACATCAAGCAGATCGTGAACCCATAATAACAGATCATTTGAGCACAATTCCCCAGTCAATGAAGGCTAATCAGTCCACAGCCCCTAGCAGCTGATATCAGGAGAAGCCCTTAGCATCACAGAAATCATTACATAAACCATTTGGAATGAAAACAATGGTCGTCTCAATAGACTTTTGGGATGGGAAAAATCTGGTACATATTCTCATTATGTGTCTCAAAGGAGCACTTTGGAGTCAGGGAAGGTCCTACTAAGCATGTTTGCAACAGCCAGTCAACATGGAGATGTTTCCACTGCTCTATTCATAGATATTTTTAAGAATATAAGGTTAGTATAAAGATCTGAGGGCCATCAGCTCTCTTTTTGGAATAACACCACTGTTATCAAATCTAGCACTGTGGGCTCAGATATATTTCAGTCAGCTGTTGGTTTTGTTGTGATGACATGGATTTAGTTAGGAAGCAGTGGGAACTACATGATTTCAAGACAAAATGACGATGGATGGAAAATGGACTTAAACTTGTATGGTGCTTTTTAGTCCTTTGACTACTCAAAGTTGTTTTTGTTTTTTTACACTACATGTCACATTCTTCCATCCTCACCACATTTACACAGTGATGGCAGAGAGGCTGCTACATAAAATGCCCAACAGTACTACTCTATTCACACACAGTCTCACTCCAAAAGCATAGCAGCAGGAGCGACTCAGGGTTCAGAGTCTTGCCCAAGGACACTTCAACAAGTGACTGCCGGAGCTGGGGATCGAATCCCGAACTCCTGGCTGTGAGACAACAGACTCCACACTTAGGCACAGCCGCCCCCCAAACTGGCACTTTATGAGTGTGCAAAATTTGCTGTTAGTCATAAGAGGAACAGACTTGATTTTTAAGCACATTAACATGTTTTTAGGTGTGAATTCATATGTTTAAATCACATGAATATAAAATGTTTAAAAAGTCTGTGTTCAGATTTTTTGACATCATCTGCCTCAAGACCCTGTTTCAAGAAAAAAAGCAGAATATGTACCCACTTTAAAATACTCAGTAACACTGATAAAGCCACACTTACTTCTCTGGCAGTGGTTCTGTGACCAGCAGCGCCCCCTGAAGTGTCCATTGATGGTGTTCTGCGAGCAGGTGGTCTGACCTTGGGCTGTACCGGGACACACATCTCCACACTCTCGCTCATTCTTATTGGCCACGATATAGTTGTCTCCTACTGAGTCCAGGATTTTGGACCAGTCCAGAGTGGCAAGATAGCAAAGGTCTGGGTTTTTCTCGATCCTAACAGCACCCCGGGTGATATTCACAAGACTGTGTAGGCCCAGCTCCTTAAGCTGCAGCATCTCGTAAATCACCAGAGCATAGTTAAAGAAGAGGTTGTTTCCCCGGATTACTGACAGGTTGGGGAAGAGATCACTGAGGTTATCTAGGCCGTAGACCCTGAACAGCAGCACGTAGTCCGTCACCATTCGGAGTTTCGGGTAACTGAGACCACGGAAGTCATCGGTCTTGGTCTTAAACATGAGCAGGATCTTGAGGTGTCCCTCGATAATGGTGCAGTTCTCCAGCGACTGGAGGTTGGTCACATTGTTTCGTATGTCTTTGCTCTGGCAGACTGAAAGGAAAGAAAAGGACAGAAGTGTTAGAAATTCAGTGAGAGTTTATTCCATTATTTCATAAAGAATCAATAGTTCATGGGAACACATTTTGAAAGTTGACCTGCTTTTACTTATTTTAAATCAATCCACACCTGGGAGCTGACCAGTAAAACACCTGATTGGTTTGGACATTCTGGTTTAGAGTAAATGAAGGAAGTGACCATTAGTTTAGTTTAAATAACGGGATATGCTTGAATTGTACTAATTGTGCCTTATGAAGGCAATAAGGTTGAGATTCTTTCCCTTAATATTAGACACTTTAATTCAACTGTTTGCTCATTTTGAGGTAGTCGTTTTTTTTTGCTCATAACTAATTGTTTGAATTATTATTTTATCCATTAATCAATCAGTTGTTTATTGAGGATTCTGTGAGGGTTTGGTGAAAATCTTCATTGTAGTTTCGTCAAGGCCACGAATATATTACATTTTATTGTTATTTATTTGGGTATGTTTGGTGCTTTTACGTAAGAAAATGAGAACCCTGTCTTTTTTAGCAATTAGCTTGACTTTAGCTTTAGTCAACAGGCAAAATAGTTGTCCTGTATTTGCAAGGATACTTAAAAAAAGATATGAACTTCGACAGATCTTTTTTCCCCCCATTCAAGCCATGATACTTCCAGAAAGCACTAAGTAGAGCAGAGCCATTTAAGAAACAGCCTCAATAAAGAACCTGCTGCAAACTGACTGCCTGCTAGCTTTCTCTCCATCCAACTCCCTGTAACAAGCGCACGCACACGCACACAGTCTCTCTCTTGTCACCCACTCCAACAGTGTCTCTCCAGAGGAAACTATTGTAAGGCACCGTCTGTTCTGACTGAAGCATACTGTACATAAAAGGGTTAAAAGAAATGAAGCCTGGAAGGTAATGCTTATCCATGCTCATTCATACTCTTTACACACACACACACACACACACACACACACACTGGTAAATGCATACACACACTTGTTTACACACACAATAGAGGAGTGGAGAATTCATTAGGAGACAGCTACTAAGAGAGCCATGTAGAGAGAAGGTTTGCTGCTGGTGCTTGATGAATATTTCTGATGTCATCTCCCTATTCTAAATTAGTATCAGAGGAAGAGGATACCTTACACTGGGGGGTGGGGTGCAATGAAAACAACTGCATCCTCTATATCAAAGGCAAAACTAATTGGATAAAAAAGGCTAGTTTATAGAGTTACTAAGAGGACTCAGAAAGAGAATACTGCCCAAGAATGATCTGTTGTCAAACTGTTGCATATCATTTCTTTAAAGTCGGCTCCAAACAAACATGTTGCAGACGGTCTGGAAAACAAGATTTGTAGGTTGGGGCACCTCTGCAGAAATACAGTTCTTTTCTCAGATTTAGGTATTGCACTTTAATGCAAAAGAAGTATAATATAAAATCTATAAGTATAATGAATATTGCAGCCCTGGTACAAAGTATCACCAATAAGAAGTAAACTATATACTCACTATCACTACCATATATTCATCACATTTTAGAATCAACAACCGTTTAAGTTTTGTTTGTTTTTTATGTGAATGGTCCACTATAACATGTTAAATTAAATAGTAAATAAATAAAAAATCCAAAATCTTGCTGGGGCTTACTTGGTTCCATTAAGTTGTTTTTGGCCCACTTCATTTCCAAGGTGTAAGCTATCTATTAACCTCCCATTCTGTTAATGGTTAGTGAGACAAACATGTCAACAATCCAGGGACAAACTCCGACCAGCAGCGCGTCAATAGAGCCGTTTAAGAGACTTCTGCAAATGGACGGGAGCCAATAAAGCCTTTGATCACTAGACTGACAAATAATACTGAGTTACTACGACAGCAATTTGGAAAAACATGCAGGTCAAGTTTTAGAGCAAAGGTCAAAAGAATATTTCAAATGATCAGGAGTTATAATGCAAAGTAACAACTAGTGGTCTGTTTTTATAACTTTAAAAAAGTGTCTACATCAGAGAGACTTCCATTGAATTTATAATGTCTTCATTGTAAGCATGTCAATTTGTAAGTTAGCATTAGTCTTTTCAGAGAAAGTGAATGATAAGGTCAGAAGGGTGAGAGAATCAAACAGGACATTTAACATTCCATTTAAAGAGGTCATATTATGCCCTTTTTGGGGTTCGTATATTTAATCTATGTACTTACTAAAGTATGTTCACAATAGCTGAAGTTCAAAAAAAGTGTATGTTTTCATGTCCTGCCGCTCCATGCACCGGCTCGCTTCTGACTCTCTTTCAACGGCACTCAAGTGCCCACGTTCAGAGTCCTCAACTCTGATCTGATTGGTCGGCCTGTCGGCTCTGCCGTAATTGGTCAGTCGCGCAGCACGGTTCTCGGAAATGTCACGCCCCTTTTACCATATTGGGAATGCAGCCACTTTGGCTCCGAAGGGAGCGAAAACATTAGCACCTTAGCACTACTGTGTTACCGCAGGCTACGGCATATCATGGGCGTGCTACAGAAGTTAATGGGCGTGCAACATGAGCTGCTGGGCTTGCCACAACAAGGAGATCAGTGATCTCACACTGACAAGACGTCACACTGGCAATTTTTTTTCAAGGGGGGCTAGAACTGAGCATTACATGCAGCTAGCTAATTTTTGCAAATAGATGTGCCTAAACATGCACAGGACACTTGAAAAACACACTAAAGAGCCTATAAAACCAGAAAAAGCATAATATGGCCCCTTTAACTAAAAACATTTAAACTATGTAATATTCAAAATATTTCAAATAATTCTCAATATCATGTTATCTGCCTCTGTAGGTCTACGAACAAAAACAGTGATGAAACTAGGGATGTGAACGTTAAGTCGACTAAAGAGTTACCCTCACAAGTCAGCACCGGGATTACTAGTCAGTTAAATTAATTATTACTCTTTCAGCCCACAATTTCTGTCAAATGTTGTGCTCAAACTGCAAAGCAGCCACTAGCTGGGGCCATAGACTGGCTTTAGCTTGGGTTAATTGCCCTGCTCTTCACAACCGGAAGTAAACAAGCATAGTGAATGCATAGCAGCATCTCGTAGGAGCATTGCATTCAGGCAGCATTTTGATTTCGAAAATCAAGATAAAGTTGTAAGTAGTCTCTCAGGTCAAACTGGCATATCGACCTGAGCAATAGGTTGTCACATTTAGCACAGACGTGTGGATGTTAAGCTGCAGGGAGGACCGGAGGCAGAGTGTGGTTAGCGCTGTTTGCGTTAGCCACATTCAGCAAATCAGAGTGTCAGTTAAACAAAATCTCAATTTCAATTTAACTGACTAGGAAATTACTCGGTAAGGAACATAAAACACAACAAAATATTTTAATAGCAGAAAGCAAACTTTAAAAATGGAACTGTCCAGAGGAGATATCAAACAGTAGAAATTGATTATATTAAAGCAGACAAGTGCAGCCATCCCAGAACCTCGAGTCAGTGCCACTAGATTGAGTGAAAACATGTTTGTCCCCACTGCTGTTTAAAGGTTCTTTTCTCTGTACATGTAAAATTGCAGTTTAAAAATGAAATATGAAATGAAATGAAGTTATAAAATCAATATGTTAATTACAAATAACTAAATAAAAAAAGGACCTTGTTTTTGTTGCTGTGACACATAATTGTTATTTAGTCAATTAGGTCAGACAGCAACAAGTGGGTATTGGGTTAGTTCTCGTTTATTGGCTATGTTTGGAAATTATTTCCACTGATCCAAAATCAAGAAAAGATATGCAGCAGAGTTACAACAAATGTTCTTCCTGCATGGCCATGTCTATAAAAACCTTGAAAAAAATGATTCATTATCTCTGTTTTGATCAGAAAACAATTCCAATGAGCTGTACTCTTTCTTGTGGACGTGGCCAAAGCCGACTTAACTTTGCACACTTCCGCCTCCTGCCACCTTCGCCTGTAGCCAAAAACAACTCATAAATTCAGACAATAAATCCATTTGAGCTGTTAAGCTCATCTGATAAATCTGAGTTTGGAACAACAGCTACTCATTCACACAGGTCAGGTCATTTGGCCACACCTTCTTTCTTTTTTTTTAGACACATATGGTGTCAGGATCCAAAACACAAAAACCTGCACTGAGTAGCAGTTGGTGTTATTCCCAGTGATAACAGCAACCTTACACCTATCTGTCCCTCCTGCCTTATCTCCTGGTTACATCAAACAAGCCTACAGGCCACCCACTCGCTGACAGCCAGCAGCACTAACCGGATACCTATTGTGCAGCACTACAACATAACAAACTGTGTTACAAAACAGCATCAGGGCCAGGGTGCAGCTCACCTCTGCCCACAGTGATCCTAAAGACATACCAAGAGGACACAACATGACCTTTTCAAATTAAAGTGTATTCTTCACTACATAAAATAAAGAGGAGGTCTTTCTTGTCACACAGCATGCTTAGAGGCTAGCACATATGTCATGTCTCCTGACAGAGGAGCTCTATTGACACAAAGAAATGTTAGTGGGCCATGAGGGGGAAGCAGCAGACGGTGCTGCTGGGAGCTAACTCTGCAAAATGGAGTCTTGTTTTCGACTGACAGGGCTAAGCGAGAGAGAGAGAGAGAGAGAGAGAGAGAGAGAGAGAGAGAGAGAGAAGGAGGGGGTCATCAAGGGGCAGACGTGAGTAGAGAAGGGAGGAGGAGGAGGAGGAGGAAGGAGAGTGCAGGACCGAAAGCCACTGTATCTTTAAAATAATGAGCCATCTCCTCCCTCTCTCTACATAGGTTTAGGAGAGGAGTATAGGGGACATAGAAGAGGAAAAGGGCGCAAATAGGGAGGCAGAGCAGAAATTAAGTCATATGGGAAAAAGGTCTGGCAAAAAAAAAAAATAAGGAGGAAAGAAAAGGGGAGGTAAAAAATGATGGGAGGGGAGTAAGGGGAGTTAGTTAGCAGGGGTGAAAGTGTAACCTGAGCCCAGGCAGCAACACAGAGTGACGTAAGGGACGTAACAGGACGGTTGGAGATCACATGCTTGAATGGAGAGTCACTATTGACCACTGTTACATGACAAGTAAAAGGCACGCGCGCGCGCACACACACACGCATATATATAAACACACTGAGAGGCTCACAGGGGGGATAGAAGGGTTGGGTGGCTACCTACAGGCCTCACTCAACAATAAGCCATGTTTAACTACAAAACAAACAAATTAAGCTTCTGACTGAATATATGAGGGAAGAACAGGGACACAAAGACAGACAGAAAAACAGCATGGTAGACAAAAACACACCTGCTGCACAATTTTCCATTTTGTGCTTTAAAAGAAAGCAAATTGTCTGGCAGAAATGACTTACATAAACAGACCCCACATTTAGAAAAAAGAAAACAACTGGTAGACAGTGTGTGAGGGGTGGGGGGGGCGGGGGGTTTCATTGGACAATGACCGTGACCCCTCTCTAGCCCACCCTCCCATCAAGGACCACCCATTAGCAGACAGCTTGGTGCTCTCCCTGGCTGTACAGGAGCTCTTAATTACAGTAACAACCCAATCACCCACTAATGAGCCCGAGGGGTGGAGGGGTGGATGGGTGGGGTGGAGGGTGAGGGTTGCAGCAGAGCAGAGAGAAAGGAATAACAGAGCACAGACTGTCTGGAACGTACTGTACCATACTCTGTGGACCTCTATAGGAGAAATGTGGGCCATCCAAGCCGCCTCCCCTGTCTGTTTGACACTTAATTTGGCAGCAGGAATGAGAAAAGGAGTAGGAGGGATGCATAGAGGAGTGTGAGACAAACAGAAAAAACATAAAGCTTGGAAAAGGAGCGAGGTGAATGAGTTTAAGTTTATAGAAGAAGACAAACAAATCGACGGTTTAGTTAATAAAAAAAGTTCACCCGTCAGTTCTCTTGATGAATTTTTTTTTTTAAAAGACTCGATATTTGTCACCATGTGTTCAACTAGAGTTAGCTTAAAGCTCATTTTCATCTGCAGTCCTTTTGGGAGTCAATGGAAAAAGTGTTAACAAATGTCACATTATCTCCCTGTCAGCAAAGGATACCATCAGATCATAACGTCCTCTCTTTGTCAAATTTGAAGTAGAATATCGCCCATAATAACCCGCTATTTCCACATAGTTCGTGCTCGCCGCGTTCCATAAGCCGCTCCTAATCTAGTCAATGCTTCTGTTTCCTCATCACACACCGCAGTCCATGTCCAGAGCCTGGCTGCGCTCTGCTGTTCAGAGCAAAACAGTGGCGCTGACAGAACGCAGCCCGCACAAACTATGCTAGCTCCCCATATTTGCACTTCACATATGACTTCATTTGACCAGTGCAACTGAGGTCATCGCAATGTAACAGCTATCTGTGACAGAAAGTGTCTTCTCCACTATTCAGTAAGCGCTCATAGCCGCAGCATCCGTAATAGTGTAGCTACAATTTCAGACAGATTCTTCTCTTATTTTTAGAGTTGTGCTCCCTGCAGAGAATTTAATATGCATCAACTAACTGTAGCTGGCTGGCAGTGAGAAAGTGGATCACAGTGGCAGCTTTAGAAGGTGAGAGTGGAGCCCTCTGTGGCCTGGGGAAAATCCTGCCCCTGCCTTTCATTGCAGGAGAGGGCAGCCGCACGTTAGCTTTGTGTGAAACCAGACCTGTCCAGCATTAAGCCAAGTGACGGCTAACTCTGGACTGTGAGAAGTTTCCTCTCTCTGTCAGCTTAGGCGCACGTTGCTGCTGACGAGGTGATCTGCTGATTATAGATTTGTCAACAGCTTGGTTGCTGAACAAACCCCTGGAGAGAGAATATGCCAGTGCATTGCCAAGTGGACTGCCAGTGGAAAAATGAATTTGTTTGTTAATATAGCTGTGGAAAGTCCTGAGAAGTAGAGCCAGCTCCCTGAGCGCCCACTGCCAAGCTGTGGCTTCTACTGTGAAAAATGATGCTGAGAAATTGCATGAGAGGCATTCTGATTAACATGTACAAACTTGTACCTCCAAAACAAAGAGAGCTGAGGACCAAAATAACAGTATGTGAGCAAGGGAGAGGCAGAGTGGGGGGAGGGCGGTTCGAAGAGTGGAAATAAGCTAGGGGTGCCATTTAATGAAGAAATAAAGGAAAAACGTTTTTTTTTTCCATATCCTGATAAGTGACAGAATGTAATGAGGAGGGAGCAGGCAGCCAACATGTGCACCGTAAACCTATCGCCCACATTTGAGGACATCAGATAAAGGTCTTGGCGGGTGCGGCTCCGGAAAGGCATACAGGGCAGAGTAAAGGAGTGTGTTGGTTTGGAACACCTGTTCCTCCATTGCCTCAGCCTCCCATTGAGGAGCATGGCAAAGGGAGCCAGCCTAGTCCTATTTATACATAACACTGGGTCCAGTTACAGCTGTGGCACCGGGCCAGGCTGTGGCAGATTGAAGCGGGTAAAAAAGAGCAACATGCAGGCGCTGAGCTGTCAGATGGATGGTAAAGAGAGGAGAGAGAGGGCCCAAATCAGATCACACTGGTGACTTTGGCTTGCCTCCTTCCCTCGCTCTTCTGGAAATGGGAAAGGAAAGACAAAGAAATAGGTACATAGAGGGGAAGACAAAGAAATAGAACATAAACAGAGAAAGAATGGGGAAGGAAAAAAGAAGCATGGTGGGGGCAGACAAGGTGCCGGGTGACTGTCAATTGTTTTTAAAAACAATGACTCACTATTTTCTACTCCCACAGAGCTTTGTTCGACCTTGGACTCAAGGCTGCAGGAAGAGAGGAGAGGAAAATGGAGAGACCACAGCAGAATGAGCATTGAGCACTGTTGGACAACTTAAGATTGGCAGGGTACCTGATAGCCGATTTCCACCATCAAAAGTTGGGAATGGTAGCAAAATAAGGGATCCGTTCTGCCCTACTTTTTTGGTGCCCTTCTGTTGGGGTGCCAAGGGTACGAATCTGACCCTAAAGGGTCCCTTGTTTACTGTGTCCCTGTTCTTCTTGAACGTTTAACTTCATCAAAAGCGAGTTACACTGTGTTGGGCTGCTTTGATGTCACACTATCACATAGCTGACGGGGCTATCTCCATCTGGCTTACCAAATAAGGGTACGGTTGGCTGTGGAAACGCAAGCAAGTTCAGGATTTACCACACCAAACTGTACCAAACTGTTGAACCAAATCGGACTGCTTGGTGGAAACAGGGCTTTAGATCCCACAAGTCAATGTCCACCAACACCAAATATCCATTGTGTGGTCTGAGAGGGAAACATCCATCTTTAACGTAGATTTATATGAGATACAATTGATGGGAATCTAGAGGTCCTTTCAGCTGCCCCTTTACCTTGAAACAAAAGTATTTCCCACGTAATATTAATGCATTTTATCTTGTAACTTTGCCTGCCGGTTTTATATCTCCCCTGTAGCCATGCATACTCGGCCACAAGAAACAAAACCCAAAAAGTGAATAACTTCAGTCCATATATAAAGCAATAAATTATAGAATTAAAGAGCGTTTTTACACCTAACCTGTTTGCTTCAGATAAAATGAACTTGAGTCCATTTGCGACCGTACTGAGTCCGCTTGAAAAGGTTGCTCCCGGTCCGCTTTTACAAACCCTGGGGCAGTTCATTTGGAGTAAGAACATGAAACCACCTAAATCTGACCAAACTGAGCCCTGTCTATTCATTTCACCTGAACATGTGTTACAGACCACAGGCATACCTGTAAAAGAATTTGTAAAAGAATTTGCTAGATGTACAGGACTGCCTTGAGAAGCGCCTTCAGTGACTCGAGTACATCAACATATTATTTTTGAGACATTTTGCCTGTATCCTTTGCCTACGGTGATGCCAAACTGAATTTTCCCTGCAAGAATTTCCGACCAATTAGAGAGCATTTTGCTCACGCAGCACACATGTTGGTCCACTTGACCTATTGAGGTCATTATACAACAATATAATATGAGTCCTGATTCGGACCATAGCAAACAAACTACAGGTGTAAAAACTACCCAAAATGAAAACTGCACCTGCACGTCTAAGAACCTGACATGTTTGCTTTGAATGACCTGCACTTTATATTCTTTTGCTGTAGTAGAAAAACAAAGTTTGAAACAAATATAATTATTTAGATCTATTTCGTTTTTTCCTCTTAATTCTATGACAATTTGCAACCAACATGTTCCTTGACAACAAAAATAATTGGACAGCTGGTAATACACAAGCCAAAAAAAATAAAAAATCTGAAAAATTTAGACCCCGCCTTACAAACAGCCAAACCAGGTGGTGTGCTCCAAACAAATAAAAAAGCATGCTGGGGGGAGCAGCATTCCTGACATAGTACAAGCATTTGGGAACAGACAGAGAACTATGAAACAGGAGCAGGTAATCAACTGAAGGCTGGTCTGTGCAAAATATATAGTGCAAGACAGACTGACAGACAACACACACACACACACACACACAGAGAATGCCACACTCACACAGAATGACTAATGCAAAAAACATCTGATGTTCCTTTTCATCTTCCCACGTTAGCGGGCAGAGCGTGCAGCGTCTTGGTGTGGTGAGCCTTGGCCTGAGAGGGAGGCAGCCGGGGCTCGGTTCCCCTGCTTGAACTGTAGCCACACGGCAGCAGCTGCAGGGCCCGGCCCCACCAACACACCGACCCACAAACCAGAGATCTACACGAGGCTGGACTGGCTATGCCTGCCTGATGGCTCTGGCTTTTTTGATTCTGTATGACTTTCAGAAGTGACTGTGAGGCTTCTTTTCCTATCCAAACCTGCTTCTTGCATTACCGAGGCTTGTATTGTAGTCAATCAGCATTGAGACTTAAGCAAAAGAAAAAATGCCATGTATTCAGATAACAGAGATTTCTAGTTACAACAGCACAACTTCCCAGGCTGTAGTTCATTGCTGCCAACACTTTCTTTTAGCACTCAGTGACCTGCAGCTACTGTAAAACAGCGTAGGGGGTTACTGGAGGTATTCCTGTCGGGTGAATTGACAAGTGATCTCTAACCAAGCATAGACAATCCTTTTTTTTTTGTTTTGTTTATTGCAGAAAGACTGCCAACTCAAAGTGGCGCAGTGGTTAGTGTGCGCGTCCCATGTATGGAGGCTGTAGTCCTCAACGCGGGCGGCCTGGGTTCGAATCCAACCTGTGGCTCCTTCCCCGCCTGTCAATCCCCACCCTCTATCCCTGATTTCCGTCTCTGTCCTATCTCTCCAATAAAGGCACAAAAGCCCAAAAATAAATCTTTAAACAAACAAAAAAAGTACAGTAAGTGCGTTACGTTCGGTCAAAGTCCAGATTTTGTGATTTTTGAGATTTCACACCGCTCTAATTTGAATGCACTTGTTCGAGAGCTTTCATCTGATCAATTCAAGTTTGGTATCAAATTAAAGTAGAAAGTAGATTCACATTTGTGCAAACCACGGGGTTTCACCATAGGGCATGGCTGGGGCGGGTTCTCATGCATGACATTTCTGTTGTCAACTGGTGGCGCTGTGACTAATCAAAATTCAATCATGAATGTGTTCAGGCTTAGCCTGGTATCTTACGTGACAAATGTGGTGATGATAGAACACTGCATGGGCCTTTGAGCTTGGAAACATAGTATGTCCAAGGTCTTAGGCTGGTCCACACCAATTTTGGGGGAGATATGACAAACCCTGTACGAATGGATAGTTCTAATTCAGAAGTGGTGACTTTCTGTTGTCAACAGGTGGCGCTGTAACTAAAAAAATTGTTTAATTATGGATGTGTTCAGGGCGGTTTCCGCGTCATGCATGACAAATTTAGTGATGATTGAACACTGCATGTCAGAGATATGTGATGTTGTATATGTGATGAGCCACTTCATCAGTTAGTACAGGCTGTTCTGTACCAAGTTGTCCATGCTCAGTCAACATATACGTTTTTTATTGTGTTCAGTCCTGTTCAGACATGCAACTTAATTCATGAGCTTTCATCTGTTAGTGTAAGGTTTAACAGTAGGATTAGGTACAATTTAATTTTCTTGTCTGAGAATAATTCTTTCAAACCTGCTGTAGTGCTTTACTCTATGCCAATGATTTAAAACGTTGAATATTAATTTCCATTGCAGCCCCTGTAAAAACACTGCCAATGAACCTATCGATAAAAATGAGATTCTGGATATATTAAAAAAAAAAAAAAAAAAGGCTCTAGACCAGTGTTTCTCAAATGGGGGTACGCGTACCCCTAGGGGTACTTGGGAGTACTGCAGGGGGAACGTGACAAATGTCGTTAAAAAAAAGTTGCATCACAAGTGGTGTGCGAAATAACGATCTTAGATCGTTAAGGATTTAAACGTGTTGAAAATCTGTCAAAACAGGGAGATTGTAGAACGGAGCTAATGTGTTCATTTTATCATGCTGCAGTTCATGCTCCTACACAGACGCGTCTCCCCCTCCCCTTCTGCTCGGCAGCAGAGCAGGATGCATCGCCCAAAAACGAAACTTAAGAGTTAGACCGTAAAAAGAACTCCATCCCGGTTCTATGCAATGCAACAGTTTGAGATATTTCCAAACCGACAGGATGCAATAAACAGTTATCTGAAGAGTTTGCCATGTTAAGGTTTGTTCTTCGGGCAGCGACATAACGAACGCTTAATGAGCCCGAGAGACGTTATCAGTCTGCTGAGAGTCAATTTTATTAAAGCCATTTCAACAGTTGATAGGAATTTGTCTTGTAATCCCTTTATTTAAACTGATGTTGCCGGTGTTTTCTATTCTCTCTTAGTTTTTAAAGTTATTAACAAACCTCTCCACTCGAAGCTCACCTGTTGTGATAACCGAAACGAGAATGAAACGGAGGGAGGCGATAATATCAGCAAGGTCTTCCATGCATTAGTATCTATGCATGCTGCTTCTCATCTCGTTCTGTGTGCAGCAGGCAGGTGAGAGTGAGTAACTATGGCGACTGTCTGTCCGACAATCAACGATGTCCCGCCCCCTCCGTGAATAAAACTCTTAATTCAGTAAAACTTGCTTTTGACCATGTGTCACAGAATAATCACATTTTGGATTATGTTTGAAGTGTACATGTTTTTAAATGAATGCATCACTGTATAAAAAGGTACCTGATAAACCCTAACATAGATTTAAAGACACAAAAGAGGACACAATACTAAATTATTAATTGAAAGTGGTGCATAAAAGCCTCCAATTGTACATACAAATTTGTCAGAATGCAGGGAAAGACATTTCTCGTGTAAAAAATGTTCGGGGGAGATGACCGGCCCCCCATACAAAGACAATTTTAAATAGACTAAACTTATAAGCACAGTATTTGTGCAATTAAAAACATTATACAGGGAAATAAGATTGGTTAAACTGGTTGGTAACTTGCAAAAATTTTCTTTGAGATCAGTATGGAAAAAAATCGAGATAAAATTGTGATCGTGATATGATGTTTTTTTTCCATATCGACCACCACTAATACATTTTTATGGGATTTACCTCCACGTATTCTGTTCCTCCCGAAGCACTGTTTGTCTTTTGCGGGATGATATAAGCCAACAGTTTTGTGAAGACCACATACATTTGTTTAATAATGTTCTTTTTTCCTGAAAAATGTCTTTGGCTGGATAAGGGGGTACTTGGCTGAGAAAAATTCTGAAAGGGGGTAAACAAGCCCAAAACGTTTGAGAACCCCTGCTCTAGAGTGACAGTGTAATTGACTGATTCAGTACAAATTTGAACTGATATGCACTAAATGGTTTCAGAATGTTAACAGAAACAGACTTTGTGGATTTGTTACAACTTGTATCACTGTCAGTGATTCAATAATGGCTGTTTATTCATAAAAAACAAAACTGACCCCCTTAACACTGAAGCAAAAGATAAAAAAAAGAAAAAACAATAACATAAAATACTCTAATTAAATTGCATGTCATTTTTAATTAAACAATTCTATTTAGCGCTCTCTTATTAGGTGTCATGACTACAGCGGGTGAAATGGCACAGAGGGGTACAAAACAATGAAAGGGGGCACAACATAATTAGAAGATGCTTTGTATGCTCTTTCTGTCAAAAGTGGTTCTCTTATTATTTAGCCCATCTGTTACAAACATGTTGCCCGTCCGGGTTTTCAGTAGCTCACCAAGAGGTTCCCAGACTGTCCGAAAGACAAACAACAAATACCTAAATAAACGCCTCTTCCTACTTCATGCCCCACCCCCTTCACTGCAAAATAATTGTATAGGTATATAAGCTGTCAATAAAACAGGTGAGGTGATGCTTGTATAATGTTTGTCAACACTTACATGTTGCCAATCATATGTAGCAATGTAGCGGCACCAACCATCCACAGGTCCAGTCAGTGAGGCTGTATGCTAGCTGAGCTGAAGTGAGGCGATCAGTGCTATTAGCGAGCCTGTTTGGCTAGATTTATGATGGACAATGAAAGTAGCCATGCCAAGAAAAACACTATTTTCAAACGGAGTGCAAAATAGCGGGGTTTTTTTTATTATAAATGTAGAGAACAAGTGTGTGTGCCTCATCTGAGATAGCAGTGCTTCAGTCTGCAAAAGAAGCAGCCTGGAGCGCCACTTCCCTGAGGTCCACGATAACTGTGTACTTGACTTCCCTGGGGGCGGCATGTTAACGAACTGAAATGGTGAACGGGCTGAAATTCACACTTATAACAGTAATCTCTGTTCACACTATTGCAAATAAGACAAGCACAGCAATGTGGGCATTATTTTAGGTTGCACAAATTCTGAACAAAGCACAAGAAGCTATTCACCAGCGGTGGCGGCGCAATGGTGAAGGAAGTGATACACGGTTCAGGGGGCATAAAAGTAAGACTGAATTGACATCTGCTATTGCTGACATGCAGCTTGGTGCTAACACAGTGATATGGAGGGTGTCTGACCTTTCTGCAGATGCAATGGGGCAGCAGGAGAAAGACATGACAAGGTGAATGTGGTTTTCAATTCAATGTGGTGAGTCTGTGAGCTCAAGTGAACCTATGTTGGCTGTGTTTGTTCGGCTGCTGTTGGTGTGGTCTTTTATTTGGCTTTCCGTACTTTTATGACATGAATCTGATGAAACCTGAATTCAGTAAAAGGCGGGACATATGAAAATGTCAATGACTCTACAAGACTGAACTTAAGTGGGTACACTCAGGCATACACCTCTATTCTGGACTCAATGCAGTACCAGTCATCTCTAACTAACTAACTAACTTTAGAAAGAGTGAATGTACTTTTGTACATGAGTACCAATAAATGGTTGAAAGGTTTTGATAATAAAGACGTTGTGATATATTGATATGAAGACACAGAAAAGTTGAAGAAAATAAGTTAAGAAATAGCAGTGTTTTCCTGGACCTCAATGTGAAGTATGTGAACTTAACACATTCAAATTTTAAACATGAATACTACGTACTTTCTACAGAGTAATGATGTTACTTTAACGTGTTCTTATTGAAAATGTGATCTTTGGGTATCGAACTGTGATGTGTCTACATTTGCAGAATTTGTTTTGATACATGATGTGAATAAACACAAGCTATGTGATGAAAGTAGCTCTCTGCCACTTTCAGTTTTTCAAAGTAGCTCTCCAATGAAAAAGGTTTGAGACCCCTGAACTAGACTAATGTTGGTGAGGATGCAGAGTGCATAAAGCATATGCTGTTAAAGTAGATAAAGCATAAAAATAAAGGAGAATACAGCTAATAAAGGGTTTGACACTCAAAGCGTTCCCATTGGAGATTAGTTTGAGTGAGAATGAGAGATGGTCATGTAACCTGATGCAGTGTGTGTAATTGTGAAAATTTTCAATTACAAAGAAGTTCCCAAAATTCTTTGTTTTTGCTGTCAATTATAGTTAAAGAATGAAAATCGGTATCTGACAAATATCACCAAGCATGTTAGAGGTTTACAGTACACTACAGCACAGGCAAAGTCAAAATTACAATAGTGTCACAAAGTCTATATAAAGACATTCCATTTTCTGCCATCAAGCATAAATAAAAATACAAATGGCATTAATGCAGAGAGGCTAGAGGTTTATTTAGACAGGGGAGTTGAGGAAAGCAC
The DNA here is from genome assembly GCF_963930695.1 of Labrus bergylta. NCBI lineage: Eukaryota > Metazoa > Chordata > Actinopteri > Labriformes > Labridae > Labrus > Labrus bergylta. Next base: position 17,165,198 of record NC_089200.1, read on the forward strand.
TCTAGTCTACTGCCAGCACAGCTAGTGCTGTCACCATAGTAACCCACCTCAAACTAGATCATCAGGACAAAAACAGCCCCCCCCCCCAATCATCACACACCAAATACACACACCATTACATTACACATACAAGCATGAGTACTTGTAAAAGGAAAAACAGACACAGCAACACGGCAGAGTCAGACATGTCCATGTGACCGGCTGCTGTTGTTCACTTCCTGCAGGTGTATGTGTGTTAAGCATCACTTAGACCCAGCTGGAGTGAGCAGGCTTAATAAAAGAGGAGAAAACAAAACAAAAAACAGGGGGGGGGAAACAGAGAGAGTTTTCAAATGGATGGATTTTGCACTATTAAACGGTTTGAAAGACGATGCTTTCCCAACGCACAGAGAGTATTAGCAGGTGTGTGTGTTTGTGTGCTATGTAAGAGACAGATCTGCAGCCTGTACGCATCTGCAGTGTGAAAGAAAAACAAATCTGTGGTTTAGTGCGAACCCTCTTACCCCTGAACATAAGGGGGGGGAGCTCACACAACCATGGAGTAAAAACGCATGGACACCAGAGGGGGAGATGGAGTTGAAGTACGGTACCCATTCACTCGACTATATTTCTCTAATATCCAGGCATATCTCTAATAGAATGCAGAGGAAACAACTAAGTGAGAGGGAAACATGAGTTATCATTCATTGGCAGAAGGACTCATTGATTTGATGCTGATTAGTGTCTTTCGGTCATAACTTGAGAATATGAATGAATGTGAAGTTGAAGTCTGATTTTCATCTATTTTTTTCAGGAAAATTAGGAAAACGTGATAAATCAATACTTTATTGAAGAAAAATACTTTGTTGAAGAAAAAGGTGCCTTATTTTAACACAACTGCAAGCTTTTTCAAAGCAACAACATGCAGTGATTGATCAAAAATGTCAGCAGTAGCCATATCCTGCACATTCACAACGTGCAAACTTTTTTGACATACTGTTTCAAACAATTTTCATTATACATTTCTACATGACATATTCACAACCAGTTATTCCTTAAATTTCAAGCTTAAATATATTTCTATCCTCAATAACAGTTATCAATGCTATGAGTGTGTGTGTGTGTGTGTGTGTATGTCATTAACTGCTTGGAGAATGATCTGGCACTGTGTCAAATGGTTACTTCTCAGTCATATGACAGTCCTCAAAATAAATTTAACCCATCAGGCTCAGTTACACGGCTACTCAAACCCGACATATACACTCCACACGCACATGCATACACTTGCACGCACACACACACAAATATCCCATTGCACTTACACACTTAGACACATGATAGAGATACAAAAGGGTTGTCATTTGCAAAAAGATAGCTATGCAAATAACTGGACATCCTAAGACTTTCAGATTAATTGTTAAAACAACAAACCCAAATTTGATTGGTTTTTGTTTAAGATAAAAATTTTCATGGAAAAGGAATAGTTATTTCTCAATAGAATAAAAATCAAATAAAGATATTTGATGAGAAGGTAGAATGAAACTAATTTCAAAGAACATAGCTGGGAGATTTAAACCATCCAGTTTCCCCTTTCTTAAGAATCTAATGAATTTCAGACAAATGTTGCAGCTTTTCTCATTGTTTAAAAATTCAAGAGGAGCTTTTACAAGCAGAAGTAAAAAGTTGCAAGACCAATCCCCCACATGGTTGAGCTGTTTGAAACTCTTGAATCTATTCCACAGCCCTGTTACATTGTACACAGGAAGCTGTTTCTTCACATCTCCATGTATGACACAAACGTACACATTTATGTCCGTGATGTCAGAGAGCAGGGTTAACACAGAAAGGCCACTCTTAAAACAATGCGAGGATCAATGTCTGGCAGAGTTGGGCATGTTAACTGCTCAAAGTGTGACCTTCAAATTATGGCATGGTGTGTAACCACAAGAGCTCAGATACAGATTCCCATGATGTGACATAAACCACTTAACTCCAGCTCTCCTCTCTCACACTTTTGTAGAAACATCTGGAAACGCTGTTAAAATGTTTTCTGCTTACATAAAAAGTCTGCAGTCTGCTGAAATGCCTAAACAACAGAAACACATTTGAATGTCTTGTGCTGGTCAAGAGCCAGCCAATCAAGGCAGACTTTTTTTTTTTTTTTCAAGTTAAGTCCTTTTCACCTTTTTTCAATGGCTGTTTCCTATACTAAGGTATAAAATAATTCATACTTAGGTCTTTTTCCCAAAACATTGCACTTTTTAGTCAGCTTGTTCAACCTCTTCAGGTTTAGAGAGCAACTATGCCAGGGAAAGAACTCAGGATTAACAGGAATGCCAGACTGCTGCAAATGAAAGGACAGAATAAAGACAAATAGCTGGGCCTAAGCTAGACCTAAATGTCTGGTCCTGCCTGCAAAAGTCTCCAAAAAGATCCCTTTGCTGATCCGTGCAATGCAGTGTAGGCTTAACTTGGATTTTCCTGTGTGAAGTCACCAAATGTTAAAATAGGTCAGATCCAAACAGCAACAAGGACTATCAAATCAGATTGTTGCAGCATAGCATAACAGCGCTCTCTGTGTGTTTGTCTTTGAGTGTGTGTGTGTGTGTGTGTGTGTGTGTGTGTGTGTGTGTGTGTGTGTGTGATCCCTGCACCCCATCTATCCCCTCCCAACTCAACTACGTTTGTGTACAGTGAGCAGACATTTACATAAACAGTTCTCTATCTAGGAATGGGAGTCAGAGCGGAGGGCATTGACCTAGCTCAGCATTAAAAACATATCCCTGTTCATCACAGAACTGTAAAAACTGATGGACATACTTTGCTGAATAATGTGTAAAAAAAAATGACACCCAATCACCATATCAACAAAAGAGTTAAGAAGAACCTACCAGTTACCAATTCAATTGAGTACCTCAATTTTTACAATGCCTCAAGGCAAATATAATCTGGACTAGTATACAGGGCTCTGTAGCAAGGCATTAAATACTTTGTAATTGAAATTCACATCGACTTATTTATATACGGCTGTTTAAATTCAGCAGATCATGAGTGTCTGTCTGTGTTTCTCTGTCCTGATCAACATCTCTCTACTGTGCTCTTGTGTTCCTACCAAGAGTGAGTTTTTCTTCTTTGATACAATCACACATTTCCTTCATGCTTCCTCTCAGACGCAGTGCAATGATATACATTTTGACTGATCCTAAAGAAGTTACAGCTCCTTCCTTTTCTCATACCATATTCTGTTTAAAGATATTTCTCTGAGCATTTAAGATACTCAGACAGCTTCGCTGCTATTTTAATTGACACACGTGTTTAAAGCAAGCTGCTCTAAAAGGGCAAAAGACACTATGGCTGATGTTGACCAATACTTTCATTTCGTACAACACATAGATTATTATTCTGTTTAAGAAAGTCCCCTCTTTGTAATGATCTGTATGGATTATCATTGGTGTATATTTATAATGCAGGAAGGGAGATAGATCGTCAGTGGGTGAGCTAACAGGCTAAAGAGAGCAGCCAGCACACAGGGCGGTCAGTTGATAAGTGTGTCTCAATAGAAACAGTTAGTGCTTGTCATAGAATATATGGCTGATCAGAGTAGACTGGAACATTCAGCATTATCTTGCACTTTTTTTGTTTTTAAGGACATACATCAGTTTCAAAAGGAAACGTTTTTACAACTGCGAAATAAGACGCGAACCCTCTCAGCAGAAGCAGCATCAGTCACTGTGGATGACATCGATGAAGGAAGGATTGTAATCCTTCAGAAGTTATCCGACTTTTACCTGATTAAGTCCCTGTCCTGCACTTGTTTGTATTTTGTTTGTTGCTCCTGATTGTATTTTCTGCTGTTTTCTCACATCAGATCACCCCAACGTCACGCGGAAAATTCACTAGGGGGCTGGCAGAAATACTTCGGTTAAAGTCAGAGTGTTCACACATGCAGCTCACCCCAAAATCTTCAAGAACTTATTAGCAGTTTTGTACAAATATGAAAGCACCATGGTAGAGCTAATGAAACGATTTGGCTGTTTTGACCACTTTATTTCTTCAAACTTGGATTGAATCACTTCAGACCTGAATCTTTGAGAGCTCCAGGGCTAACTGCTCCCTCACATTTCAAACTAAATATGGCCACTCAGTCTCCGAAAAAACAACAAACACAACATCAGCAATAATTTGTAAGCGTTTCAAAAACATTACTTTTTTATTTCCTCTTCCACATCAAACTTGTGGTTTGCTAGCTTTGACATGTTTACAATGTTTACCTTGATGTCATTTTGTGATGCAATTAAGATTAGTGGAAATTAAACTGTTCCAAGTGGCTCCAAATGATGCTGACCGAGACACTCAGCTGAAATTAAAGTTCAATTAAATGTGCAGAGTAAATGTGCAGAGTTGCCTGAATCCCTCCATTATCAGATTTAGAATCAATTCCATAAGAACTGATAGTGTCAAAGCCTGACATAATTCTCTATCTTAAAAATAAATAAAAAATGTTGAAATTGTACTGAAGTGTCAGTTGAAAGCAGCCTAAACTGATTAAACAAGCAATCAAGGGACATGTATCTATCTATTTGTCAGACAATACAACTGAATTGTGTAGTCTAAGGGTTTTCATCTTTGGTTTGTATTGTTACTTGCAGACACACAGAAACATTGCACATAAAATGAAAAAGCTAAGAGAAAGGGATGCATGGAAAGATCAGTGCAGAAGAGGAAGCATTCAGGAAAGGCACCGTAACAGTACATATTGCCTTCTTGGCCAACACTGGAAAAGTAGCACACAGCTGCTGGAGCCTTAGTTCATGACCGCCATTGTCTTCTGAGCTTGTGAACATGGACTACCCAAACTTACAATGGCAATCTGCAATAAGCACTGTTGGTGCATTGTGAAACCCACCGTTCTGCAATTAACTTAGTAAACATAGAGTAAAGGCTGCTTAGATAAAAATGTATCCGAGCAATGGACAGAATAACTATTATTGAAGTATTTATGTACCAGTCAACGTCAGAACAGCCACAGGAAATTGCTTTGACCTCATTGTGATGTACACCATATGCCTCAAACGGTGAGTAGAATCTATGAAATCTTGATTTTGTCTATAAGAAGTTGTGTTGTGTCTTAAGTTCGAAACAAGCTTAAGCTTCGCCTTAAGCTCATTCATTTATTTTTTAAGACTCATGATCATTCTTTAGCTCTTGCTGATTTCATTAAAACACCAAACATCAGGCAATTGGTACATTTCATAAACTGGGGTCAGTTGGTCAAGGGGGCCACTCAGGGCAAACAGCCTACAGCTAAAAAGCAACCCTCTCTCTTATGGGCCTGCTATCTTAGTACACACTGTTCTCATGCATGACCACCTCCTCCGGACACAAACATGCACACACACTCACACGGAAAACATACATTGCCCGGAAGTGGGCAGGTCACGAGCTGAGAGATGAGATCCTGCAGACAGCACAGGGTGGCTGGGGTGCATACTGAAATACTTGTACACACACACACACACACACACAGGCACCTACATGGTGGGCCACTTCAAACACATTCCACAGCATGCATAGCATTGTCGGGAAATGTCACCGTGCACTTCACTAAAGAGAGCCTGAGTATCTAAGAGGACAAACAAACTCACACAGTTCTACTTCTGAGTTTTACTGACCAACATATATCTCCATCAGAAAAGTTCAAAATGCACTTTTTATTCTTAAATATAGGACATAGCCTCAGTCATGGTAGTATATATGTAAGTGTAAAGCATATATAACAACACATGCAAACACACATGCACACTACCCTTTCCAACAGATCTGTGCTTACAAGCCTGAGAGGAACACGACGGGGGCAAGGCGCCCAGTTGCACAACTTGTTTTGCGCGAGTTTAGATCGGGAGACTGCTTACCGGTTACTTCAGAAAAACGTTTGCTGAATACTATGACAAATAGACCAATCAAAATCAACTAACAACCTGTAAAGCAGCTTTATCACATTCACATTCTCTATGCAGTCAGCAGAACACAGCCACAGTGTGGTCTATTCATCAATACAGCTTCCTCTTTTCCATGACTGAGGTGGAGATGTCAGGCTGAGTGTGGATTCTGAATTAAATAGTCTAAGTATTTTGGTTGTTGTTGCCCCCCCCCACCCCCACCCTTACTCTGAGGCATACACATCTCAAGAGTGCCAAATATGGTCATTTCCCAGAGAATAGAGTAAATCAGGAACCAGAAACAGCCAATGACATGTACCCCACTCCCTAAGAGAGAGAGGGAGAGGAAGAGAAAGAAAAAAAAAAGAGAAAGGAGGGGTACCAGCAGCCCTTTCTCATAAGACCCCCTTTCATGGGCCTCTGTTCTGTCTGCATACATGACCTGTGTAAAGTAGCGAGAACATTTCCTTTGAACATGGCCACTTGGAACAATTTATATACTCAAAGTTGATTTTCCAGAACTTTACTAATAGAGAAACAGTCAACACTATATTAATAATAGTTTCATTTGGTTGATTTATAATCCTTAACCAATATTTTGAACAAAAACACTAGATTGAAACACTTTGTGGACTTCAACATCTAATAAGCACCTCATGCAAATCACCATAAAAAATTGATTGATCGACAACAGAAGAAGAAATATAGGCGAAATGTTAAACCACTTATAAACAAGTCAAATCATTATTTATTATAGACTTTTCATTCAAGACTCTCTATTAAGAATGAATGGTTTCCATTGAGACTTTCATTCATTCAAATCAAGATAACACTTATAGTAACTTATGATTGTCACATGGTCAACTGGGGTGATCTATTTTAAGTAACTAAGTCAGCTTTCCTCCTACATTTAACTATTCATACTGTCAAATTCCATGGTAACAAAAGTGAATGCAAGAATTCTGACTTAAAACTTTAATATAAAATTAGATACTTTACGACTAGAAAGTATTTTAGTAGTCCCATAAAGATTAATATCAAATGTATCTTCATAAGAGATCTTTCAGGGTCAGAATGTGGTAGTGCTTAGCTGTCAGAAAAAATAAAGTTTATTTTATTGTATGATTACTTGAATGCAACAGAAGCCTGAATAACCTCATCTATAGAAAACAACATACTGCCTTTTCATTGATCACTGCTGTAAAGACGAGGCCATTGAGTGGTTTAAAGGGGGATCTCTATCGACTGCTCTCTGTATGTCCACAAACTGCTTAGATTATTTAGATTTTTAAAACAACATCAGATTCCATTTATTTATAAAAAAAAAATTATAAAAATAAATAAAACACCATGCAGGGTAGGCATGTTCCGGGGAGGAAGACGCCCACACTTTGGTCCGATCTTGAGCTAAATGCAATGTAGGCTAATCCAACACCTATAGAGAGACTTCTAAGCGTCGGCGGCTAATTTGTTTACGTTCCTGCTGCAGCAGCACCCTACGTGCGCGCGCGTGAGTATTGTTTGTGGTGGGTGTGTGTGTGTGTGTGTGTGTGTGTGTGTGTGTGTCGCAATGAGAGGCCTATAGCCGCTCACACAGGGCCAATCCTGCTACTCCCAGTTTAGACTCGCTGCAGCAGACCACACTCGTCCAGTTACAGCGACTAATCTGGCCGTGAGGCTGGTTCTTCCGACACAGGCCGCTAAAATATGTACCTTTAGGAGTCATCGCGAGGGGGCGTAGAAATTACACGACAACGTCACTAAGGAATATCAATTATATGCGCGCGGCCACGTAAAGCATTCACAAGACGAATGAAATGAGTCCCTTCATTAGACCCTAAATGAAATATCACCCATGCGCATGAGCAAGGGATACGGTCCCGTGACTAAAATTGTAAATTTTAAATGTATCAAATAAAAACAAAAAAAAACTATATCGACAGCTCTATTACCCCAATAATATCCACCTGAGTATAAAAATTAAGCCTAACTTTTTCTAACCCTAACCCTTTTACATGTTTTCTGTTTAATCATTAATAACACAAAAATAATATTATCGTAATAACTGTTTTTTAATGTTGTTGTTTTTTTAAACTGTCAACTCATTCCACTTTAATGCTTAGACAATACACAGGCTACACTTAAGTGTTGTGTTAATGAGATGTAAACAAACAAACAAATAAATAAATAATTGTTGTTTTTAAATAAAGTGTGTTTGCTGGAGCTATGTGAGGTCATCTGAACCATGAAAAATATACAGAAACATCGCAAAACAACTTGGAAAAAATGAAATACTTACTTTCTCCGTTTATAAGTCCACACTGGCACACAATGCAGGTGCAGATGATAAAAAATACAATTTGTGCTCGCAGCTTTATCGTCCACCGTCTCATTTTGAGTTGAGGGTAAGTTGTGCTCTCCTCTTGAAGGTTCCCAGTTCAATTCAAACTGTTTATTTCGGAAAGGCGTTTGGATATCAAAAGGTGTTAAAAGAAAATGTTTAAAAAATTGCCTCCCGTGATTCGGGAGGAGTTGGTAAAAAAATGTATGAGTATCCTCCCAGCCAAGTTTGTGATGTAGCCTATGTGAGCCCTGGAAAAAATGCAGACCACTAAATAACGTGATCTTGGGTTCTGGCAACACATGTGCGAGTGAAGATCTTCATTTTCCATAAGTGAAGGCGACAGTCCACGTTCATCTGTTTAATTTTGGTGCTCCGCTGAATCAAGAGGGAAATAACAGTGTAATTATACATGTCCCACACGCATGGGGCTAGTGTGGAGGTCCATTGGCCCCGGGCTCATTTCTATGTAATGCGCCGATTCAACGAGGGGATAATCGCTTTAAAACAATTGCTAATAAGTATTTTTCTTGTGAACTGCGTTAAAAACAATTTCCTCCCGCAGACAGACGCTGAAGTTATAATGGATATCGCGTAGTGTAGAGCCAATAAGGGGGTTGGCAGGGTTTGCGCTTTCCCCTTTGAAGTCCACAGGTCTTCATAAATCCCCCGAGTTTTGGTGGTATCTCCTCAGAAGCTCGCCCTTTTTAAGATAGATGGGGGGCACATCCCAGGAAACTCCTCCGAAGCAGCTACGTGCAGGAAAAACGTGCGGCGACACACAAGCTTTCCCTCTACTACGACCTTCCTCTGAACTCCTTCACCCCCGTTGACCACCACGCCGCAAACGAATGAACGCTCGTAAAACGACGAAAAACGGGAGAAAGAAAACAAAAGAAGGGGGAAAACTTGGCAGGTGAACTCCGCTTCTTGACCCATCCAAGGTGAGAGGAAAACGACAAAAAAACAACAACAAGCGGCTCCGTTGAAACCCCGCACGTTTTGCTTTGAAGTGAGGAAACTCTCCACCACGCCGCCCGTTTCTTTTTCTCAGATTAACGTTAGCCGATGGGGGAAAAAACAGCTAACGTTAGCTAGCTAATCCAAAACAACGAGGTTCCCAATGTCGGCAGTAGTGTCAAAACATAAAAGATAACAACCACACGCATACAGAAAGTCAGTATTCCGTCTTCTCTGGTCAAAAAAATAGGTAAACGAACAAAATGAGCCTAAAAAGACGGGTCAAGTGTGTAAAACTTGGATTCCCGTTCCGTTTAGCTCTCCCTCAGGTTCCCCCTCTTTCCGTCTCTCCTTTCTGCTAGTCTCTCCAGTAAACAAGTCCGCCAGTCACCTCAGCTGGAGCGATTGTGGACTGCTGGAAAACCCGGAGCGGATCACGGTTTACCACACAGAGCTGGCTGAGTCCGGATCCGGACTGTCTGATTTGGTGTTAGAACACCGGTGCTCTTTGTCGGGCAGGGGGAGTCGAATACACATCAACACCTCCTAAAAGCTGGTGGACATAAATGTTATGCTTTTCGATAGATGTGTCAATAATAACTGATATGTCGAGCAGATGGTCCCCCTTAGTTTGTGTAATTTGTGTCGTGTATTAAAAAGGAATATTCACCTGTTCATTTTTTTTTCTCATTTTACTGTTGAACTCCATGCCCTGTTACATGTAGCCTGATGCATTTGTGGAACCAAAGAAATATAGGCTTATATTTTATTTTAATTGTCTTAACATGACAATGAAAACGTGTGTCATTGGAAATACGTCCAAACCCATCCACTTATCCTATTCATGTCAAAGAATAACGTATTCTCTTCACATCTGAGAAACTGACATCTTAATCTATTTATTAGGCTATATTTGGCTTAATGTGACTCAAATCATTAATTTCTAATCAAAAAGTTTCATATAATTTTTTTTATTTGGTTGGTACATTTTCTTAGCTCCAACAATTATAATAGGATAATAGGATATTAATATTTTAAAATATATAGCCTATTTTAAAATATATTCAATTATTTCAAGACTCATTTTTGTATAAGAGGTTACATGTACTGATTGTGTACTTGTATGTGGATGGATAACATATTATGACTGTAGGCTTTCTACATTTTCATTGTTATAGAACAGAGAGATCTGTAGTCAAAACAAAGCCGCACTGTGTCATAGAGTGTTAATATTACACACTGCCTTGGCTGTGCAGCCAGGAAGTAAGATAGCTGCCGGCAGTAAGAAAGGTATACATAGTTCCCTTAGATTTGAATAGCAAATATTCCTATTATGAAACCTGTCCTTTGATGGAAAAAAGTGCCACAAAATACTAGAAGTACTTCCTACTAACACCTGAGGATGTCTGAATCTTGAAGCATTAACAATAGATCTAACAGGTTATAATAGGGTGGAACATTTGCTTCTTGTTTTTCTTATAGGGGTGCAGTTTGTTTGCTTGGATGGGGACACGCTGGTTGACTCTGAGAGCTTGTGGAGCAGGCTTGTTGTTAAACTTAGGAATGTTGTTACCCAGTAAACAGAGTAAATGAGGTCTTAGTGAGATTAAATGTCACAGGTCTGACAGACTAAGACTAAGTTGTGGAATCTAGTCAAAACAGATCTCTTTTATTGTAGATACATTTACACACACACACACACACACACACACACACACACACACACACACACACACACACACACACACACACACACACACACACACACACACACACACACACACACACACACACACACACACACACACACACACCCAGTCCGTCTTTAACTCCTCTTCTTCTCTCCACACTTCCAATCGGCTGAAACAGATTTCTTTCTCTTTTCAGTGGGAGTAGAGGAAGTCAAGTGAATGGTGTTTTATCCCACTAACCTACCTAGAGTGCTGTTATGAGTCTACACATACGGCACTTGTGAAGCACTACAGTTGTGCTCCCCGCTCTGTTGTGCTACGAATTCATTTCAGTAGGTGGCACTAAAAATAACTCCAGCAAAATCACTTACTCCACATGTCAAGCGAGGACAAAGGCATGCAATGTTGTGAAGAAATAGGATTATATCTGACCTGAAAGAAAGCATAAAGAGCTTTAGGGTGTCACATAAACATCCCGTGAAGATGTCAGCAACAGTGATGTAAGGTTATGTCCATTTCTTTATACAGTTATAATTAATTAATGACTCCACAAAAGAGTGTATAATCAAGTCTTGCTTGTGAATGGTTCCTAAACATTTTACTGTCCTTATAATGTTCACCTAAGTCGCTCTAATGTGCAGAAAAGACATGTACACTACTCTCTTCTTCTAGCAAGCTGTTAGGAAGTTTCTTCAGACATAGAAGCAGATTAGCGAATAAATAAACTGTATTATTATGGTTATTAGTAAGGGTCACTTAAGCTCACCTTACAGAAACCACAACAATAAAAAACAGCAACATATAGTAACCTATAATATGTAATAAAAGGGCAACTTAAAAATAGGAGAAAATGCCATGGTCACCATAAGAAATTTAAACAAAAGTTTGTGTTTTTGGCAGGATTTGAAAGTAGGGAGAGAGTTTCAGGGACTGGGGGCTGCACAGGAGACAGCTCAAGACCCAATAGGTTAAGCAGATAGAAGGTTTAGTGAGAAGTATGAAGGAGCATGGGGAAATGGTAAGTGTGTGGATATGAAGGAGATCGGAGCGGTACCGTTTAGAAGAGTCTTGAAGGTAAAAGGCAGAATCCTTGTCAAAGAGCTGAGTTCTGAACCAGTTGAAGTTTATGGAGAGGCTTAAGAGGAAGACCAGAGAGTAAAGAGTTAATCAAGGGCAACAAAGGCATTGACAGGAATGGCGATGATTTTTGTTAAGAGAGACTGCTCGAGGTGTAAATATGTAGAGTTATATTATAGATGTGTGCTTTGAAAGATAGTGTGCTGTTGAGGATGACACCCAGACTCATGATTTGGGGAGGAGAGAGGAACTATGGAGGTGCCAAGTGAGATACTGTCCAATATGGCCAAAGTGGATTTGGAACCAACAAGTAGAATATCTGTTTTACTGATATAAGGTTTGGGAAAGTTTCGAGAGAACCAGATTTGAACTTCAAGTTGGAGAGGGAAGATGGTGGAAGGGTGGAGTTTGGCTTGGAGGGCAGATAGAGATGGGTGTCGTCAGCATAGCAATGAAAATGAACACCAGATTTTCTGAAAATATGACTTTTAGAGGTAGGAGGTAGGCTATGAGGGGGGCAGAAACCAGATGAGTTCTTTAAACAGATTAATGTCAGAAAGGTGTGGTGACCTGAGCTACACTTATTCTTTTGAGTATTTTTACAAGTAATGGTAAATAATGACACCAAGAGGGTTTTAGTTTGACACTTTAGTTTGAAAAATAACTGCAGGGTTACCAATCAAAGCATACGTTAGAAGTATTCATATAAGCCACCAAATGTTCATTTTACAATCTTTTCCAACTGCAAAGCATCCATCTGTTCAATAATTGTCAGTCGCCATCCCATTAACAAGGGGTCTCCTTTGTTCCCACTGGTCTGGCAAGAGTTAACAAGTGTAACCAAGAATACATCATAAGATGGTATATGTGAATTGGCATCAGCTCCATCAACAAAGGCAGGTAGGTAAACTTTCTTGGAATGTAGCAGCATTCCCCGGTAAATTAACACACAGATTTGCATCCCCCTCCTCCTGTCTCACATCATAAACGTCTGCAGCAATAACTCCAGCTACATATTCTGTCTGTTTTTCTCCTTTGCTAACAAACACACAGGTGCAGAAGGTGAAACCATCTCCCTCTTGTCTTCTCTGCAGTGGCCTCTTCTGCAGCCTATAAATGGAGGGATTAATATGTTTGAATGGAGAGAGTCTCCTTCCTTTGTTGGTGTGGAAGGCTCAGTAATTAGCTGCCTTGGGAGCCAGGAGGCAGGAAACCTCCGTTCAGCCTCTGTGTGTCTTGTGTATGCATGAGGGCATATGTGTGTGTGTGTGTGTGATCAACCAGGTCCATCAAGAAGAGGGTCAGGAGCTTACACATTCAAAACATTGATTTACACAACTGCCTCTCTAATTGTCTGATTCAGTTGTTGTCTCTCAATCACACAGGCCCCATGCATTCACATAATACTTCATGTTGTCTTTTAAAAAGGGTCACACCCTTTTCCTCTCATGCTGAGAAACTGCACATCACTCATAACTCATCTTATATGTAAAAAAACATCCTCTGTACACACTAAATCTGAAAAGGGAGTTTACATAACATACAAAACAGGAAACCTGGGTACACATTATCCGTGACAGAAAGGAAGTTATGCAACTGGTACACCAGAAAACAAACTTCACAGAATAAATGCATTTTTCAAAAGTTAATGAGATTCAGATCAATCAATCAATCTATCTACATTTGTATAGCACAAATTCATAACAAATAATATCTCAAGACACTGAGCAGGTCAAATACCTTACTCTTTTTTATATTATCTTTGAAGAACCAACATTAATCCACCATGAGCAAAGTGGGGGCAAGGAAAAACTAAACACCGAGCAGAACTAGACACATGTTGAACAGCCATCTGCTGAAACTGTGTTGGGCTTGGAAAGTAGAGGGAGATGCAGAAAGGAGAAGGATAGAGACAAACAAAGCAACAACAACAACATTGAATATGTTTGATTTATAGCTAAAGTGTCAGTCATAATAATAATAGTATTAACAGTAACAGCACAGTATGATAATAGACTGATCAGTCTAATATTTACATTAACAACTGTAGTGATGATGAAACAGGGATGACTAAGAATGTTCATTGTAGAGGTTAAAGCTGAGCAGCTCTAATATTCACTTTATATTTAAAAAAATGATGATAGATGTAAGGCTGATATTAAAAGTTGTAGCTCTCAGATTCACTTTAATATTTATAATAATGATAACAGATATAAGGCTGAAGAATGAAAAGCAGTGTTGTGTTTGCGTGCTCACATATTGTGTCAGGTCTTTGATGTAGAACAAGATCTGCTCTTCTTCCTGTACAGGTGCAGTGGGTGTGTGCAGGGGCATTTGTATTTTTTGGGTTCTTTCTCAGACCCAAGGCAGTCGACATAATGCTGTCAACACACATTTTAACATCAACTTGATGTTTATTTTTGCTTTTTTTTTTTAAAGTCCTTTTCACAGAGTACAAGACACATTTCTCAACAGTTTGTTGACTTTCTGTATCTCACTGCACCTTATAATTTGTTTCTCCTCAGTTTTTGTATGCGTTATATGTTTCCCTCTATGTGTTCACATTTTACAAAACTGTCCTTACATTGTAAGACAAAGACTTCATATATTTCTTGTGTATATTTTAATGACATTTTTGACCCATGACCCAATCTGCACAATAAGGCACACTCACATACATTTACACTCGGGGAGGAGGGGTATCAAAATAACAAAAAAATGTATTGCATGTTGTGTCAGGAGAACAAAAGCATCCATATCATTACAAATATTCCACATGTGATTCTTAAATGCAAGACGTCTATAAGAGGAATATACAGAAAGCAAAACAGAAAAATGGAAGGAAAAAAACATTCAATATACAAATACAATTGCAGTCAAATTGAGTTCAAATGTTGCAAAAAGGGCCTCCAAGATTCCTCCCATTTATGTTGACATTTTGCATTAATAATTCCATGTGGACAGCCAAAACCAGTTCATGAAATCAGTTTCTGAAGCACAGTGGAGTTGGTGTGTTCCACTATTTGAAAATAAGTTGGGTTATTTTTGCTTATACTGTACCAATCAATAGTGCTATTTGAATGTGTGAATTGAGGAATCATGCAAGCTCCAGGACGTGACAATGCCGATACTATCTACCCTCTGGCCTCTATGGTCCCACAACCCAATCTTGAGACTACTGGATGTTTGTGGAGAGCCCACACATCGCCAGGGTTTATCAAGTGGTCACCTCCCTTCAACAATATTCTTTCAAATTAGGCCCAAAGCACCTTGGGGAAGGCTCAGCAGTTAGCTCAGGCGTTCTAGAACAACCCCCTGTCCATGCTTCCCTTCACTGTGCCTAACTCCCACCTGCAGAATGTACTTGTGCTACCACATTCTAGTGTACAAAAAACAAAACAAACTAACACACAACTAGTCCTGGGGCCAAAATTACGGAAGAGAAAAGAGATACAAGAGTCTGTAGAAAGATGTAAGAAAAAGGACAGTTAAGGCAGAGCCAGGGAAAGAAGCCTGTTCAGACGAGAACAGGCTATCCCTGCCAGGTTAGGCCATATGACCTACTAGGGTTGGGTATTTAAAGTAATCTTAATACTCAAGTACTCGCATTACCTTATGTACGAGTACTCAAGTGCTCTAGTACTCAAGTACTCGTACATAAGGTAATGCAACTTTTTTTATGTCAAGAAAAACTGAACATGGACCTCCCCATGGTCCACTATGTTTAATACAGTGTTGCTCGTCGGTACTGTGTGTCTATAGGATAAACAACAACTTTTCCTCATACATCTTTTCCACATTCATAGCTGTTGTTAGCTGTGATGGTGTATTTTAGCAACATTGCTCTATAGATTTCCTTGTCAGCTTTTGGGTTAGCCCATCAATTTGGTAAAAAAAAAAAAAAAAAAAGGATACTTTTTCCTACAAATGTTCCTGTTCCTCTCAGAATGCAACATGATAACTTACTTTTTATCTAGGGTTGCCATCAAAGTTTTCATTTACAACATGTATTTCAGTATGTCAAAATGTAACATGATTCTGAGAACATGTGGGGGTTTTTACAAGAGTTGGATTATGTAACTAAACTATTCATATCAAACTATTTTTATTGGTCAATTTATTAGCTGTAAGCTAATGCCATTCAATCGGCCATAGCTGTACTTTTTGTCCAATGCTTATTAGCAATGTTAGCATGCCAAAACATCCATGCAAAATCAAAGTATAAGCCTTAAAGCTCAAAGCACTGCTGACCAGTTTCTGTGATTAGTAGATGAACAAAACAAACTGCATTTAAGAACCAAATAAGTCAGGTTGTAGCTTCTTACATGTGAGTCTTCTTTATGTCATGAAATTACTTATAAATAATCAATAATACTAAAATTAAAGGATGCTGCTTTGTTGAGTTTTCCTTTATCAGACAAAATGAACTCTGTTTTGATGTAAAGCTGCTACAGGACACGAGACCGAAGCCACGTTTTGAACACATAACCTTGTCCCTGCATTCTAACTTCCTGAGCTCCTGAATGTCATGCTGACCAAGTGAATTCTCTGATCACTTTCAAGATAAAGAAAGACATATAGCAGGTTATTTTTCCAGGGGAAACATTTGACTTCCTCTTTCAGACAGCTCTATCTTTGTAACAATGTCCTGAACTGTAGGACCCCTCAGTAAACCCAGCATCCGCCCCTGTCACGCTCCCCTCCATCATGTGTGCTTTACGTCCTTGCGTGTTCACCCCTGGCCTGCGTGTAAGACACTTAACCTCCGTGGGTCACGCACACATCCCAGAGAGCCTTGTTTACCTACACATGGAGCACAACACACTTATCTGTGAACCAATTAGACTGCCAAGGTCACTTCTGCAACCCACTCCTCTCCTTTCATGCTTTAGCTACTTTTTTCTTTTTAATCTAAATCTGATTTTTTTCGTTTTTCTCTTTCTGACCTCTTCTAATCTTCAAAATTTCTCTCCTTTATTCTCCCTCTTTTTCAAATGTTCCCCTTCCTTCGCTCCTACCCTCCCCTCTATTTGTCCTTTTTCTAACACTGCCATGCAGTTCAGGGGGCCAGGAGGCCATATGCCTGGCTAAAGGATTAGCTTTATCATTGATAAGGAGCTGGGGAGGAGCGTCGCAAGGCAGGCTTGAACCTGAATGCCCTTCCTGAGAGGATGTGACAGCCTTATCAACATTTTGCCAGAGTGACAGAAACACAGTAAATACATTAGGACAGTCAAGGTCAGGTCAATGTCGCAGCTCCCCTGAGCAGCGAGGGGCTCAGGGGGAAAAGGTGTGTTGACTTCAGGAAGACAGTGTATGCTGCACACCATCAAAGTGCGGCTGTCACACTTCCCCTCACACTGGGAATATGAGGAAACTGTTGTTTTGTCGTTTCCTTTCACACGTAAATGTGTACACATGTAGGAACACATGGAGAATACAGGGAAAAACAGATAACAGTTCTTGGAAACATTTTCAATTGAGAAATAGGGTCGTCATTCTCCTCTAAAACATGTCATGCTATCTGCAAATATTGGTGTCACACTCACATAAACTAATTTGAATTCCAAGTGAAATCAAATGTATTCATGGCTTTTTAAAGTCAAAACTCAAATGAACCATTCATTATATATAAACTATAATTCTTAGCCTTGTTTTTTTTATTTATTTAAGATTTATTTTTGGGCTTTTTGTGCCTTTAAGGGAGATAGAGTTGGAAATCAGGGAGAGAGAGTGGGGAATGACATGCGGGAAAGGAGCCACAGGTGGGTGGGATTTGAACCTGGGCCGCCCGCTTGGAAGACTATAACCTCCATACATGGGGCGCTTGCACTAACCAATGCGCCACCAACATAGCTTCCTTGTTTTTTTGTTTTTTTTTAACGATATACTGCATTTCCATTAGTATTGCGTTATTATTGACTATAAACAGCCCAACCAGGATGTCTGGATACTTAATCAAACTTAAAAAAGCCATTAAGGTTCACATTAATGGAACCTAATTCTGAGCTGTTCTTTTTCAAGGAGTTTTGGCAATTTCACTGTGTAAATGAGGTTGGTGTTTTTTAAATAAAAGTAAAATGAATGTTTAGGACAGTTTCCTTTGCATTTTTAATACCTAGTAATCCATCCATCAGTGTTTATGATGTCATCAAGCCGTTTGCTGTAAATGCAGACATGTCACTTAAAAAGTTTTTTTTCCTTTAAAGATTTTGATTATCAGCACCTCTCCTTTACTGCATTTGAAAACATTGTGTGAGAGCAAATCAGAGCAGATACAAATTCCCACAATTCCAGTGAAATTTGGTCCTGACAATGACCCTCTTTGTCCTCCCTGAATGAATATAACCAACTTTTATTTTCCCTTTCATTAAATCCAAAAGTAAAAATAAGTGATAAGAAAAGAATATCAGTTGTTAAGAATTTCCATTATAAGTGGGCAATTTGCTTGGGACAGAACTGACAATACTGGCAGAAGATGTGGGGAGGAAGTTGTTTTATCAACAGTGTGTTACAGTATATAAAAAAAAAACACATTTTAATTTCCCCTTTCTTAATAAAGAAGTATAGTATTGCTCCATCTCTTCTTATTTTTATGTCATAAATGTTTGTTCAGTGCAGAGCACACAGATCACACACAAGGAGCTGTAAGCATCTGTTGGATGCATAAACTGAACACCATGATTTCATAACAACTTGTTTTCCTCCAGCAGGAAGTTGCTGGAAATTGGTGTACATTGAAATCTATAAAAGTACAAGCTGGCATGTGGGTGTGCTTGAAAGCAATACATCTATAACATATAGCAGAGAGATGCTGTTCTGAGTCTGAAAAGATGTTTTCCTCAAAAATACACCAACAAAAATAAATGTGAGAGGCTTACAGAGGTCAGAGTGCACAATGTATGTTTTCTGACACACAGAGGCTGAATAAGGGAAGGAGGAAACACTTAATTAAACTCTGTGTTGTGGGATAAATGCTGCAGCATTGAGTAAGTGTTTACAGAAGAAACAGACCCAGCCGCACACCACCCATCCTGGACATTGCAAACATCACATAGGTGGAAAATACTTCCTCCTAAAGGATCAAAGGCAGATTACAGCATTCACGACACCATCATTTACAGAGGAATTACTGCTATTCTTGGTTGTAACCTAGCTCACCGTCTGCAAAGCTGTACTTCCCCGTGTGAAGTGTTTCTTTCTCAAACTAAATAAGTGACATGGCTGCAAAACAAACTGTCAGAATTCTTGATTAGTTTCCTCTTCAATCTATCGTTTACTATTGATATTCACCCTGTGGAATGAAGTTGAAATACTCACCTCGAGCCATTGTCAGTTGTTTGACAAGGAGGTTTGAGTGCGTGTTTGTGTGTGGCCTGTACTTATCCGCCTCAGAGGAGTAGCAGTGGGGAGGCCAGGCATCAAGCTATTCTCTCTTCCCAAGTCCTATTTCAAGCTACAGCCCTGAGGCGTGCGACTTCAACATCCTGTGACTCAGGCCTGACTGACCACACTGCTGCTCTCTGACCCCACAGGGGCCAGCGGTAGGCTAGTTGAAAACTAGAGGAACCAGGGGGCCCCATTGCATCTTGTCTTCACAAGATGAAAATAATAATAATAAAAAAAAGTGTTTGTTTATCTTCTCACAAGGAGAGGGGAAGGGAAGTTAGGGATCAGGGAAGTTAAGTGAGTGTAAAAGTTCAGCTAGGGGTCTGGGATTCAACAAACAAACTGTGACTTTGGACTTACGCAAGCTGAAATAATTGTACTGTAATGTCATTTACTTGACAGAGTGCAAGTGTGTGATGATTGCATGCCTGAAAGAGGCCAGCTGTGTGAGGGTACAGTGTGTCTAGCACCTATAAATAACCTCAGTTTGAAAACATGAGAGAAAAATAGCCCAAATTAGGACATAAATATTCAGAGTGTGTGTTAAAATAATCAATCCCATTAAGCTTGCAGGCTAAGATTAGCGGGGGATGATTGGGAACATGTTGTAGCTGTCTGGGCTGGACATGTCCCTGCATTTACTTAAATGTTGATGTTTGGACTTAGTTTATTTTGTTGTTGTCGATGGTGGTCAAAGTGTACAAGCACTTGTCTGGGATGGAATGATTGTCACAAAAAGCTAAAGGACTTGTGTGACATTATGCATTAGAATGCTAAGGAAACATCAGTAAGTGCAACATTTATTAACACAAAATAGGAATTTTAGTTGGGCTATTTAAAGGCAAATTCTGGTCTCAAGTTAGTTAGTACAAACAATAGCAAACAGCTGATGTTCTGCCAAAGTCTAGAAGAAAACCCAAACTATAACAGTGAGATATAGTTGGTTGCGTAAGGTCAGATGTGACTTCAAAGAGTAAGTCTATGAAGACGCAGAAGCTGCTGTGGTAATTTGTCCTCACTCATGTGAGTTTTATGTCATTATATGCTGTGAGGTTTAAATGCAAAAGAGAAGATTATACAAAATCTGCACCTTTAAATGAATTCCAAGACAGAAAAAGATTTCCTGTGTTTGCTTTATGTTAAATGCTATAATCTGCATGCTAACTTGCTAACAGTGGCAATGCTTACATGCTAAAGTGTAGCATAAATAATGTAAAGAAAACCATGCTCAGCATCCGAGTTAAGCTTGTTAAAGTGCTAACATTGGTAACTTAGCATCATACACCAAATTCAAACAATTTTGTTTGCAAATTGGTTAGGACCAAAAGGCCTATGGACCATGAGATTAGGCTAACCATCAGGGTAATGAAGCTTCTGATGTAGCAGTGTGCTGCTAGGGTATAAGTAGCCAATTATAATGCCCGATTCTTATGGCTTCAAGTTCTATAAATTACACAGTTGTATTGCATGGCTCTATTTAGTAGCCATTTCCTTGCATTTGTACAACATGAATAAGTGCCGGGTTTGATGCCAACGCCATAGTGGATTCAAAGTGGATTTTTGTCAATGGCATTCATTTTGGGTGTTTCTGAATATCCCTCAATCATGGATCTTTGTACAGTCACTTGCATGAAAAAATAAGAACATTTTGGTACAAAGCCACACATATAACTGAAATGTTTGATTAAATTAACAGGATCTTTTACTTGGATTTTTAGGGCCAAGGGACCAAGTGTGTAGAGTTTGCGTCGATCTTGGAAACCATCTGCATTCATCAGACGACAAAATATGCCTTTAGGAGCAATGGACAACTTTAGAAGACTTCCAGAGACTGCCAGAGGTGAAAAATGTAGGCTTTCCAGCTAAGACTTCATTTTCCCTTTGCTGTAGCTATTTACAGTCCGACTAACAACTTCAGAATTAAGATTGGAGTTTGTGTTGACAGAATAAGTCTTAAATTTGATTTGTGATTTGCCTTACCGTCAGGAGGTACGTTTGGAGGAGAAGGGATTCCATCGTAAGAACAAAGCATCATCCATTAGGCATGATGCTGGAAGTATCACACACTCTGGGGCTGTCGGAGTTTATTAACTGCACAAAGTGGGCGGTGAAACCGAGCATGATTACCTCACAATGCTTCAGGACAAAGTCAAACCATGAACTAAAAGTCAAAACTAGGATGTAATTGGGTGGTTTTGGCTAACATGAGCTAAGATTAAGCTCTTGGAGTGGTCTTCCCAAAGAACTTACCTCAAACCCATTGAAGATATGTTGACTGCCTTGCAAAAATGCAGGAAAACCAACACATCTGGTCGATATCTTCCCAATACACCATCAAGAGTGGTCAACCAAAAGTTTGTTAGAAGCTTGTTGATGGTTAGCAAAGTTGCTGATGGAAGCAACTGAGGGGCATCCAACCAAATACCAGCTGTGATTTTGTAACAATTCCAATTAGAAAATCTATTGATAAAACTACCAAAGTGATTACAAATTAGTTTTTGATTGCAACGCTTGTACTCTCTTCAGTCTTGAATCCTCTTTCGTGTTCAAATGTATGGGTTTCCTGTGTTTGGGTTGTCCAGCAGATAAGCAATACAAATAGCGTTTGTGTCTTAAGTTCTCTCTGAGTTGCAGCAGTCATGGGGAGGGTTAAGCCAAAAGATCTCTGAGCTGCTAAATAATAAATGCTGCAACGTTGAGCTAAAGCATTACGCCTGCAGGTCAAGGCTTCTCACAACCTCCTCCCAAAGTCTTGTGATGTTTTATTCAGCTGAAACATTTCTCCTCTTGTTGTGCTGCAGTTTGAGACCGATGGAGACACAGAAGGGGGAGGGAGGTAGGAGTGGAGGTGAAATTGGGTAAGAAGGCGGGCGATGCAGGTAAATAACAAAACAGTTGTGGAGATGTGCTTGGATAGATGAGAGATAACACATTATCAGTCAGTGTTACAGCAGCAGTGGGCCAAGAGCAGCATGACATTTAGCAAGACTTTTCAGGAAGAAAACCCCCCAAAAAACCTTGCAAAGCATTGTTCTCATCATACTTGGACCGAACATAATGCCACTTGACGTGCAGAGGAGAACTTTTCTGTTAAATGCCTTAATTTAAAGAAGAGTAGAGAGGCAATAGAAAATGAGAGGAGAGAAGAGAAGCGAAAGGGGAGGATGACAGCATCTTAAACCAAAGTGGCTCAATGAAGGAACTGATTCCTTTTACTGAAGAACCAGATTTAAATTCATTTTTTAAGGAACTTTTCTTTAGTATTCCTGCTTCATGTGGCATTACATTTCAACAAAACTACATTTCAGAGGGAGACTTTTGTACTTGAATGAAAGTTACTTAACAGATGAAGATGTTTCATATGAAATCAAATATATGAATTTCAATGTATGTATTAGAAACTCAGATACCTGTTAGCCTGTAGCTGAACTTGTCCTACCTTAACCAGAAGTGAGGATCGGTTTTTTATGATTCTGAAAAGGGCTTTTCTGCATGTTTTCACTTATTGAGTTTCATTTTAATGCTAACATGCATGTACTACAACATTTTAAATGCAAGGCTTTATCTGTAACCTATTCTTTCTTTATGAGTTTTTTATACTTTAACAAAAGATCTCTGTACTCCTTTCACCAGAGATATTCAGGACGCCTGAGTATGTATAAGTGTTTGAAAAATGGAACAGGATAAGTTTGACTATTGCCCACTGTAGAGTTTAAGCATCATGCTGATTTACTTTTTATACCAATGGACATTTATTTTTAATACAGTGTTTTATGCAGTGTTTAATGTTTGTGGATTTGACCTGATATATTGTGAACTGTAATGTTACACAGATGGACTTTTTTTTTTTTTTACATATTCTGTTATGTTAGATCATGTGCTTCCTGCCCAGGAAATTACCAACAGATGCAAATTAGTTATTAGCTAACTCTGGGACAAGTATATTTATATTTAGTCATCACTGTACGTCAGTATCTGAGTATTAAACAGAGAATCATCTGACATCACTGTCTACTAAAAAATACTATGTATTTGTTTGTAAGTTCTGATTTGTTTCATGATCCGTTAAGATTCAACTTTTAAAATCAACATAAATAGTGTTTAATACTACACATACTTTTATCATTATTACTGCCATTGTAGTTCTAAATCTATCTCATTCATTGTTGTTGTTGTTGTTGTTTTTGTTGATTAGTGATTGATGATTCATTGTAAAACAAAACTTTTGCAGCCAAACATGGAACACTTTGCTACCGGGGGAAGCATGCAGTTCATAAAGTGCACACATTAACAGCAATCAGGGTGTAAAAGCTTAAAGTAGTTAATTCATTTATGAATTGCTTTAAATTGCTCTAAAGCACAGCATTGAGCATAGTTGTTCTCCGCTAGTTGAGTTTTATTTTTCTAAAGGTTATTTGCAACCAGCTCTGTTACGAGCAAAAGAAGACATATTGGTAAGTCATCCCTTGTCCCTGTCTCCCCCTCTTACACATGCAGTCATTTAACAAGGCAGCAAAACAGGGAAGGAAAAGAATCAATCGTAGAGTACAGTGAACTGCAGGCAGTCTGACAACCAAACAAGCAGCATCACTGTTGATCTGGATTGGATGGGATATGA
Source organism: Labrus bergylta (assembly GCF_963930695.1). Classification (NCBI taxonomy): domain Eukaryota; kingdom Metazoa; phylum Chordata; class Actinopteri; order Labriformes; family Labridae; genus Labrus; species Labrus bergylta. The sequence goes on from NC_089200.1 coordinate 17,189,192, forward strand.
TCGACGAGGAGAGCACTGGCCACACCAATTTTAGTCATGCATTAGTACACACAAAAAACAGTGAGGAAAAATTATCACAATTTGTCAAATTAACAAAATATACTTGAGCAACTGACAATTTTCTCCATCATCCATCTCTTTTTCATCTCTCTTATTGGAATGATAATGTTCACTGTTTTGGCTGCATTTTCTCACACAGAGAAAAAAACAACAACACGTTGCCTATAAACCTTGTAAAGAATTTTGTTAACATGTAGCACCTTTGTATTTACAATTAATCAAAGACCATCTGGTTGGCCTTGACATATTAACTCAGCGGACAAAACATGCAACAAATGACGTGGAAACTACCCTTGAAAAAAACCTTGGTCGCAAACACCTTCACAAGTAACAGCTTAGCCAAGGATTCATCGCTTTTATCAACACAGTATTTTACACACACACACACACACACACGCACGCACACAATAACAAGACATTGATATTTCTATTCGGAACACAAAGCTCTTTCAGTTGTTGTTTAGGGTAACAGTGTTAATGTTTAGCGAATTTGCTTATCTAAAAGAAGATTTTCAGTTTCAGTCTGGGGAAAAAACTAGAGAGAAAGCTGGTTGACAGAATATATTCCACACCCACAAACACACACTGACACACACACCTACACACACACACACAAGCCTAATCTGCTACCCTGAGGACCCTCTCTTGTTCTGGGAGGGTCCCTGCACCTGCTGTGGCAGCTTGAGGGCCTCCTGGGGGAAAGGGCATTGCAGAGGCCCAGCAGAGGTGTGCCTGGTTCCCACATATCACTCCCACATACCATCAGCACCCCCAGCCCCCCTGGACGCACCCAGTTTCTGCTCCAGCCTCAGGCGGAGCCCTGTGCATCAACTGCCGGCCCTGCTCCTACTTCATGGAGTCTGCAGCAACTTCACGTCCTTGACAGTTTTCACCCTTAAGCCCCCCTCCCTGTCTGAACAACAATTCCCAGCCAAAGGCTCGGTCTACTTGGAGGGAAAAAAAGCACCAGGTTAAAGGAACAGCTTGACATTTGAGAAAATATGCTTATTGGTTTTCTTTTCCAGAATTAGAGGGAGCTGCTGGACTGGCTCTGTCTTAAATAGGGATGCAGCTCCTTATTATTTTATTACTGATAATAAATCAATTATTTTTTCAGCTTAAAACAGGTCAGACATATTGATTGATACATAGAGAAGTTCCCAGAGAACCACGGCAACATCTGGACTACTTGAAAGCTTTTCTTTTTTTTTTCCAACAAACAGATGTTAAAAACAAAAAGTCAAGTCTCATGAAAATACTCCCATGAGAGATACTGGACCCAGAGACGGTGTTTAACATTGAATACATTTTAAAAGAAGTTGTGAATTACTTAACTGATTCATTGTTGAGCTAAGATGAAACTGTCTATTTCCTGTCATGGAGCAGTAGCTTCTTGGAGTCTGCGCTTTTTAGACTGAAAAAAACAGTAATGCATTATTTTTTCACTCAAGTTTTGGACAGTCTATGGTTTTGGCATGTGTAAAGCTAACAAGACATAATCTGTTAATTAAAGTGCTAAAGAGGTACTGGTTGCTGCTGCTGCATGTTGTAACATAGGCAAGAAGGAAAATAAGCATCTCAAATTGAAATCCCCTTCTCTAAATCTGTGGTCTTATGGGTCAGATATAAGGCAGTTTATAGCCAAAAAAGCCTTCTGTAGTGCCGGCAATACCCATGATCCTCAGTCTTGCCTGCTGGGAGATCTGGACTCACTAAAAGGTGAAGGAGCAAAGAAGCAAGAAATTAAGCCTCTCAGCAGCAGCACTACCTGGGCTCCATACATCAAAGGCAGAGCAGAAACCAGCAGGGAGGGTTTTTCTTTCACTGGGGACTCTTTCAGCGCCGCGCTGCCTGACAAATAGGCTAGAAGGTTCAGTGCATTAACCCACATGTTGACAGTAGGCTACCAATGCTCACTGATGGAGGGGAAATAGGGGGCTGCAGGGAATGATGAACAGCTCAGGTCTTTGGGGTGCAATAAACATGTGTGCATGCACGGGCGAAAACACATGCATTAACAAGCACACATTCTAAACAAACTGCTAATGATACACCGTTAAAGCCAGTGGTGGAGAAAACTCTGAAATAAACCTGGATTTAAAAAATAAAAAACAGCTGTCATGGATTTTAACAGGGAGGTAAAAGTGGCTCCTTCTGGGTGCTTCAGCTACTTCAGCTCACTGATCGTGAAGGTTTTGGCTCATTTGGCGTCTAAGATTGAGGAAGAGCCACAGACACAACACAACCACACATAAAGACAGAGGTCGGCAACAGAAACAAAGAGTGGCACACAAGCAGGGAGGCAGGTCCCAACGAGGGAAACAGTAACGGTAAAATAAAAACAGAAACTCTCCCGGCACCTGCACAAATGAGACATTAAGAGATAAAGATCAACAGCACCGCAAATCAACACAGAAGGCTGCAAACAAGTTAAATACATGGTAAAAAACCTACTTTTGAACACTTTTGATGGAGGCCTAGCACTTGTAAACTATGTTCCAGCTAGTCATTTTCTAATAAATTCACAACATACAATACTTTCTTATTGTGGTCTACACTATAGTTTTAACCAACCACTTATTTGAGAGATGTTCATGTCTGACCTAAGAAACCCTGGAAACTAGGAACAAAAAACTAGACAAATGGGGCACTGGTGGCACAGTGGTTAGTGTGTGCGCCCCATGTATGGAAGCTGTAGTCTTCCAAGCGGGCGGCCCAGGTTCGAATCCGACCTGTGGTTCCTTTCCTGCATGTCATTCCCCACTCTCTCTCCCTGGTTTCCGACTCTATCCACTGTCCTATCTCTCAATTAAAGGCCCAAAAATAAATCTTTAAAAAAAACAAAACTGGACAAATAAACTGTAAAAAGAAGTCAATAAAAAATTATTACTTTGATTTATATAGATTTATCTGCAAATAGTGTAATTTCTGGTCCATTGTAAACTATGCCCAAGCGACTGATAGTAAAGACAGGAGAAGGCCTGTTCTGTTCTCCATGAATGAGATTTTTTTGTGCAGAATACTCACAGATTAATAAATCTAATAAATCCCATCCGGACTTTAACACAAAGGCCATGTCAAATTTTGGCAAAGGGGGAAAAAAAATAAAAACCTATTTTACCCTTTTGCTCCCTCTTGAAGTATGGAAAAAGTATGAAACAAAAAAAAACGCCCTTCATCTCTGTAGGAAACCTAAATCCTGCTGTAGCTGCAGCCAAAAACTAAATTAAAAAGAGAGGAGTGTTGTTACGCAGACGCAGAGCTGAATTAAGAGAGGATGGAGGTTCTCTCATGCTTAACAATTTGTTCCTCTGCTGTTTGATCAAGCCAATTAAATGCATACTACCACCCACAGATTGTACAGTGCTATACACACCTAATTTGCCAAATGATCTGCTTAACAATGATTTTTTAATTGTTGTATATTTCTAAAAATAAGGCTTTGATAGAAACAGAAACCTGCTTGCCATTTGGTGGAAAACCTCACACAGTGATTATCTTAAAGAGGCTGGTCACTTCCATGGTTGTTTAACATTTACTAAGTACGAGAGCAGCCACAAAACATGAGGCAGAAGATGTTGATAGTTAGACTGAAGTAGAGGAAAAATGTAAATTTGTTTTTTGTAAAAGTTGCGAAAAAACTCTTGAGATGTATTTATTTGAACAGTATGTTTATGCAGGTATATATGGGCTATTGTATTGTGTTCTTTCTTCCATCTTAAAGCCCTCTCCAAGAGTGTTGAAAACTATTTTCAGCGCATCCCTGTGGGAAAAGAGCGCAGGAAGAAGCCCATTCAGGTTTCCTGGATCAGAGGTTAAAAGTGTTGTTAATGAGGAGCCCCTCAGATCTCGAGGCTTTTGCTGAATATAGGAACTCGCACTTACGACATCCCAGACTCTGGAGTCTGGTTAGGAAACTAAAACGAAACAGTCTCTCACAGTTAATGGGATAATACAACCATAATGAACCTGAGAAACCACAGCAGTGATGAAGTCATGCAGTGTCGTTTTAGTTCAAAAGCACAGCCTCAGAGAACAGATCACACACAGCCGCAGCATGAGCTCAGGCCTGAGAATGGAGGCGCAAACAGCTGCGATTAAACTGAGGGATGACGATCCTCCGCAGTGACACAACCTCATTTGGTCTCCTGGTGGCCTGCATACCTCGGCTTCCAGTAGGCAAAATACCCCCCAGGGATCCTAAAATACACGACAGGCCAGGTCGAGGCCCAGCCAGCCAGCCAGGCGTGAGGTGGGGCAGCAGCAGCCGGGGGGAGAGGGGAGAGAGAGGAAGGGCCAGGGGGAAGAGCTGCAAGCCTGGACAAGCTAGTCAGCTCCACAGGACTTACATGACAAGTAGACTGACAACACTGCAGGAATGTTAATCTGTTCGAAGAATTTTTGTGTGTTTGCATGCAGAAAAAAAAAAACACAATTTCTGCCCCAAATGTTACCAAATTTAAATAAAGTATAAAGAAATTCTGAGAATGCATAGATTACCAAGAGTGACATATGGTGCTCTTTGCTTTTTGTGTGGCCAACTCCCTTTATTTAGACATACTTAGACATACCGTACTTCTAAATGAGTCCCTGGGTTAATTTGGGATTCATTGCTTGATCAAGTCATCAGGGTCATGGAGGTCATCTTTTAATTATATTCTAAGGATGTGACTGACACCTAGTGGCAACAAGAAGTCATTGCGGCAGTCGTATCTTTTAAAAAAAAAAAAAAAAGGTGTCATTTTGGTATTTTACTTTGAGGAAAGATGTCATACACAGCTCCACCAACACACACACACACACAGGTCTCACAATTATTACATCTACACAATTAAAGGAGGTGGTTTTAGTTCAGCGACATTATATTTTCTCAAGTTTCTTGTGATTCTACACACACAGCTCTCAAAATGTCATTGCTAAGATGGGGTTACAGTCATTTCATTTGATCAATGTCAGAAGCCCCAGACGTCACGTCATCACAAAACAAAATCAAAATCAAAAAGTGTCATCACCTGAATCAACCACCAGAACACACACTCACAAACACAGAACTGGACTAAGGGTTTATATGGAGGGATGAACTACAGGAATCTAACAGCACCCTAACAGCTCTACACTGCCTTGCAATATTTCTTCCACAACAAATGAACTCAGAGAAAAGTATTCATGGAAATGTAACTGAGGCTTAAAGTAGATTTTTGTCATTTGTATTAACTCTGTGCATTTCCTTTCAGTGAAACAATCAGTGACACTTGACTTCCTTATAAGAATAAATATTACCGTAGTTATTTAGAATCAAGAAGCACTATATAAACCTTTTATAGATTATAATTTAATATAATATAATTTAAAAAGTGTGTATCAATGTAATATTTGTCCTACTACAGCTCCTCCTAGGGCCAGTCATACATTACAGTATGAACAGATGAGAAGTGACAGTATAGCTCATAGGAGAACTTGTATAGTTGTTGACAAATACTTCACATTAATAAACACGTGTAAATGTCTATATGGCTTTGTATAACTTCATTATAGTGCTGTTTACTATTTTATAAATATCTATGCAATGCTTATAGGTGCTAATAGACAGAGTAAAGGGTTACCAAACAATTCAAACATTTAGCACATCCAGAGCAATGATTTAGTTTGAACCTTAAGACTCTGCCTTTAATCAGATATAGTGTTGAACTGTGATTTATATAGTCTATAGCTGGACAGGTTATGAACTGTTTTAGATACAAGGTGAGGAAATGCTGAACTCAAGAGAAGTTTGCTCTACATAGACTGAGTGGCTTGTAGCGTACCTGACGAGAGTAAAGAATACTTAAGGCTCAGTGTCTGCTGTCCATTTATTAAGACTATTCTGTTTCTACCTAAGGCCTTAAAGAAAACAAGCTCCATTCATGTTCTGCTGTTTCAAAAAAAGGAATACTGATGCTTCAAACCTCCTTTTAAACCTTCCTGTCGAGAAGAAGAACTTCGATTTCAAAAGTGCAAATGTTTCAGTTCATCAAACGGCGCCGTTTTGGTTCTGACCACTACTGATCGGTAGATCTTAAGGCCTATGTAGTTACTGCTCTGTAACCACAAGAGGACAAGGAGACTAAGAGTTCAGTATCACAGACGTGTCATCATCGGAGTCTGGGGAAGATTCTAATGAAGAGGATCATGCTGATGAAGGTGAAGGAGACCAGGACGAGCATGATCCACAGCAGCCAATTGACGGACTTCTTGGTGTGCTGCTCCAACCTCTCGGACTCCGTCTTCAGCTTCTCAAAGTTCAGGTCGGCCTGACGCATGGACTGGCCCAGCGTCTGGGAAGTAGATTGGATACAGGTTAAATATTGGGTACACACTCCTAAAACGTAACTTTCTGAAAGTCATTAATAAAGACACGGCAACACCAGGTAACAGCAGAGAATTTATTGGATGCTTGTAAAAAAAAAAAAAAAATAAATTTTTTTTTTTTATATTGCCCACTTGTTGAAAGAATCAGCTGAGACCTCAGCAGGACTAGAAATAATTTGAGGAGACAGAAATAAACTCAGATCAATTCAATCAACATGCACCGGAATAAATATATTATTACACTAGTTAAACTGTGACTATAAAATGATAAAAAAACGAGGTCCGGACCTCGCTGACATCATTGCTTCCCTGTGTTCCTCTTGTATGTGTCTACTCCTTTGACAGTCTTCATCAGCATTACATATTTCAAAGTTTCCCAAACAACACAACATGAGAACAGGTGAGCTCAGTGTAGGGACAACTGTTAATGATGACATAGCTAAACCAAGAGAGTGCAGAATCAGCAGCAACCTGCATGCATGGAACAAAACTGCATTAGAAGGCTCACATTAAACAGGAGACATATCACAACCATAGCAATTAAGGAGAGACGCAACAATGGACGTCTCTCTCTCTCTCTCTCTCTCTCTCTCTCTCTGTTCACCTGCAGAGTAAGCATCAGAAGCCACATAGGAACTTCTGACACCAACTGGAGCGGTAGATATAGAGGTATAAAGGTAGTTACCTGGTTGTCCTGTTTGATGATGTTCTGTGCTGCCAGACTGTTGTTCTTCAAATTTCTTGCCAAATTGAGCATGTCATCAGCAAGTTTCTCCTGCAGGTTGTGATGATGCTGCAGGACGGCCTCCAGTTCTGCTGCAGACTGGCGCTCATCCAAGGGAAGACCTGACCTGAAAGAGGCAGGACAGCTTTATTCACTTTTTTATTTGACCTCAGGCGAGCAACCAAGGCGCTCATCCAAAGTAAAAGCAAAAAAAAATTGTATGTGCAGCTTTACCTTCTGTTTCTTAATTCTGTTTCTGATGAGCCTATGAAGAGGGAAGAATTAATTACTCAGCAGACTATCTTGTGTGAATATAGGGGATCACCTTTGCGTTAAATTACGAAATTTAAGACAACTTTAAATGCTGAAACATTTCTTACCTTTGCCAGTCAGCCCCTGCAATGACACCAAAGAGAGAGAAAAGTGAGAAAAGGGACTTAAAGAGGGGGGGGGGGGGGGGGGGTTCCATTATTTTTCTCTCTCTACTTTTTCTGCTAGTATCATCTTACTGTGCCAAGCAGTTCATTCCTCATCTCTCCCGTACACCGGGCCTTGGTCTGCATGTGGACAGTTTTAGTGGCAGGCATCCTCTCATTGGCTATTGTGGGTGTTCGCCCAGGGGCGAGGAACTGATTAGCTAAGGCCTTTTCTGTTGGTGAAGACTGGGAACAAAAACAGGAGAGATAAAAGTCAGGAAAACTGTGAGATCAGAAGAAAAACTCAAAGGACAAAAAAATGAAATTCTAAATAAAAACTGAGGGCCTGATTCACAAAAGGATTGTGCTACATTTGCGCCCACTACACCTGTGCTAGTGAATCAAAAAGACAACCTGTAATTCACAAATTCCACGCAGGGGGTTGAATGCACCCTAATTGTGCACTGGTGCTGGTAGGGCGTATTTAAATATCACGCAGTCATTTAGAGAAAACTGTCCCAATTTCTATGGGAAAAAAATCCTCATTGCAAAAAGCATCTGAATAGCAAAACCAAACTACTAAAAAGCAAACGGCGACATTATTAGCCATGTACAGTTAGAGCAGCGGTACTCAGCCTTGTTGGACTTAAGAGCCACATTGACCAAAAAATATAAGAGCAACAATCAAAAAACCTCTTTCTTTCCTAAAATATGTGTGGGAAACACAGGGCCATGACTTGCAAAGAATCATTTCTGCTGACAATGTTTCCCTTTTTTAAATAATTACTTTGGAATTTTTTTTCCCAAGTAGGACCTAAAAGAGCCACAACTAGTCCCAAATGAGCCACATGTGGCTCGAGAGCCTCGGGTTGAGTATCACTGAGTTAGAGTGAAGCTAAAAAAAAAAACATCTGCTGAGAGCTGGTGGTAACTGTGGTGCAGTATTCATAAAAGATGTCACATACAAACTTTCCAGAGATCACGAAAACATTTCGGCATCTGTGTGACTTTAAAAAAAGAAAAATCTGTTTATAAAGTCTGTAAATACGACTTTCACATTATTACAAATATTAATATAACCAGGGGTTTAGATCGGACCGGGGATTTCAGCGGCACGACACTTCATCCACATCTGTGGAGACGGTCTGCAGCCGTTACAGAGGAGGATGCTAGCTTTTTTTTTTTTTTTTCTCGATTTGCCCTTGCTCACTTCATTCAGATAGGAAGCTAGTGAAACTTGTTTTATTTATTTATAGAAATAAGAGAATGGATTTGTTTTCATCTCTGCCATAAATGCAACTTAATAAGAACACATCAATTATAGACTACAGTGGGAAAAAAAAGAGATGATTTTATAAAATGTTGCTTCTGACCAGTTTGTCAGCCTCCAGAAGTCCTTTCAGAAAATCTACTTTTCTTGTGTATTCAGTCAGCACTTCTGGTGTGGGTTTGCTGTAATTGACAAGACAGTTTGTCATTAACATTATTAATAAATATACCTATATATTTATAAAAATACAGAGCAAAATGCAATATCCAGACACAAACTTACCAGTAAGTGTTAAGCTTTAACAGCAACTTATGTGTCAAAAATTAGTAATAATAAAAATTAAAAACATCAAGAATGTACAAAATCATTTACCTCAGGCTTTTCCTCAAGGCCACCAACATCTCCTCCAGAGCGCCAACATACTAGAGACAAGCACAACACAAACACTGATGACGTGATATAATGTCTTACATTTTTAAAGTAAATATTACAGTTTTTGAAAAGGCATGAATGGAAGCCATGCAAAGCTGAGTTTATTCTGTTAAGTTCCTCGTAATAAAAGAGCCATAAAACCAGCAATGAAAACCTGAACCAACTCCTTCTCTTGATTAAAAAAATAATAATCATGTCATATTTTGCTGTTATACATCAGAAGTTCAGCTAGCCAAACCAACAAATGTTTTTGTACATTTATACAACAGCAGACAAACAGAGACAACATATTTCCGTTTTACTGCTGCAGATGAGCGTGCCAATGCAGCCAGCACAGCGGTGCATATTATTTGTATTTCAAGCTTACAATGTTCAGTTTCTTCTATTGTTTAAGAGACGGTTCAGTTAAGGCTGTAGTATGTTGTTGTGATATCTGTTCAACTCTAAATGAACAGAGTGAATATAGAGCACCTCTTGTCATTCAACAGCAACACAAAGCACATTATAAAAAAAGATGCTGCTACAGTTTGACTTAAAGCTGGATGTTATAAACTTAATGAAGGTAGGATTCATTACTGGACTGTAGTATCAATCTACAGACGACTGTCAAGATCATTTTTGTGAACAAGTTGGTGTCCATGGTTACCACTTACTAGCTACTCTGCAGTGAACACTTGATTGTGTGGTCTAAATTTATCATGGACTAGTTACACCACAGTGTGTTGCATGATTCTGAGGTATCAGATGGTTTAATAAAGACTACCAAACACTGTGTGCTGTAATGTAATATAAAAGTATCCAGAGCTCCTTTCTGAGGCGGGGACGGGGTTATACATTGTTGTGAACACACCAAGTGATTATAAATCAGAACTCTAGAAATTGATTGACTGATTGATTGATTAAATTTATTTCAGACATATCAAAAATACAAAACAAAATGAAAAGCACGAAAATACAATAAACAAAAAACAATGTTCGGATTATTTCACAAAAAAAGAAAAAGAAAAAGAAAATTACATATATTCAATTGATATGCCTGAAAAGGAGTAGGAAGTATAAAACTTATTTAATCCTACTCCTTTTCCACAGCTCAATAATTCATAATAATAATTCATATTCATAAATTAACTTCGTGTTCCTTATAATCTCTCTCTATATACAATTTGCTACACTATATTTATGATATTATATTTGATATTTACAATCCAAAGATTTTCCATACATATATACAACTTGATATACTATGATTTTTTATAATTTATATATTTATACAATCCATATATCTATATATCCATATCTATTTGTACAATTTGATGTACTATATTTACATTTTATATATTTATACAATCCTTATATCTATACAGTTTGGTACAGTATGTTTACAATTATACATTTAATACAATATATATATATACACAATTTGATATAGGCTACTATATGTACAATTTACATATAAATGCCTCTAGTCCAGTCAGATTGCTTGATCGTAAATAAATTGTGTACACTTTCATACTGCACTCAGACACGTCTATCACACAGCTATTGTACTTTTGGGGCAAATTTGATGTGAAATATTGAATTATGAATTAATTTAAATGAATGTAACAGTGCATTTATTGATGATAACAGGGCTGTTTTAGGAAGTTTCACCAACATATTCATGCAGCGAAATAATTTAGCAGGGTTAGAAAAACATTATCAAGCCAACTTTAAAGTAGTTAAAGCTTTATCATGTGCGGAAAGAAGAACAGCAATAAAAAGATCCTACTTGATAAATCTCTATGTGGCTGGTTTCAGTGACGACGTGGCTAAATGACTGAGCGGCAAGCTAACAACAACAACAGTCATGCTAACCACTAAAGAAAGACAGACAGCTCAGAACCATAACATTTACTCAGTATCTGTAGACTTACCTTTTCTAATCTCCATTCTGTTTCTCCTCGTTTCTCCGACGCTATCGATTCACAGCGAGACAACAATCTGACGAAATTTATTTCTAACCTAGAAGCCATGTTTGACTGACACGCCGTCGCAGCAGTATGACGTCAATCTGTTAAACCCAGGACAGGACGTGGGAGGAGCTTATTACAGAGTTTGAATCAAGACTGTGAATAATAACTACTTGTTTTTAAACTATCTAGCATTCAAACCATTTAATGTATACAACCAATATATAGTGTATGGTTTGAATCATTGATCGTCATGCTAGAAAAATAAAAACTGTGAATGCATGTTTTAATTTCTTGTAGCCAACTTTAATAAACACAACTGAACGTGCTTTTGTATATGAATTACGTTTTTTAATGTATTTATTATAAAGACATACATAGCCTACCTAAGATGCAATGCTTACCAACACCTGTCAATTAGTTAGTTACATTGTTGCAATGCAATTATCGTCCCAAGTCAGGTTTCATGAAACGAACAAAATACAAAGCAAAAGAGCGCAAATATGAACTGGATGAAAAACTTGGTATCAACCATTGACTACATATAAATATAGGTTTTCATGCAGTCTATGGTATCATATTATGAAAATGATACTGACAATAGATGAAAACAAGTCAAAGCAGGAATACAATATTTCTTTCTTCTTCATATGTGCGTCTGATAAAGAAAAGCACAGGACTGAAGGGGTTAAGAAAAACAAGTTGGTCATTTTCTAAAGCTTTCTGAACTGGAGGTTAACAAACAATCTTAAAATAGGGAGGAATGCATTTGCTTGACCACTGAAATGTGATGTTTAATAAGTTCCTCTGTTATCATCATGATATTAAAAAGTGTGTTTTATTCCACAGGCAAACAATTTATAAGTAAAAAGCTGGATTTGATTATTCAATCGTGGACACAATTTTCCCCGGTTTGATGCACACTTGATCACAAACAAAGTGTCTCGAAAAGTTTCAAGTACTCTTTTGGCCCATATGTGGTTTTCTTCAAATACACGCAGGTGACAGGCTTCTCACTGGGGGTCTGTGCTGGATGATCCCACAATGCCATGCTGTCGCAGCAGGTTCCTAAGGATCTGATTCTTGGACTTCCAGTCTTCCACCTAGCAAGAGCAACACAGATAGAGCAGTAATAATGAAGATGAAACACTTTTAAGTAAGTCAAGTTACACAATGAAACGACTGGATTTGGATTCAACTGGAGTTATAATGTGGCTGATTATCGAATGAAGTAGTAAGATCCTGACTTTAAAAGATCCTGCACACATGGCACCCTACCCCCTATCCAGAAATACATAATGTCAAACTTTTTTGTTCTTTAAAATCAGTCTGTCAAGCTGTTATAGCTCACATTAGAACTGAGTCTTTTTATTTATTATGAAGTGAACCATTGTGAAAAGGGCAACGGACCAACATCAAATTAACTGGACTGCTTTCAGTGAATAGACATGAAGAGACAGTCCTCTAGACTCTGTGATCAGAGCTGTGTGTCACTTGAGATGGTCAGTTCTTCTTGGCAGCAGTCTTTAGAGTGCTGTTAGTGACCAATCAGAATTGAGTGTTCAACACAGCCGTGTAATGATACATGGCATTACACACCTGAATCATTCCCCCCTCACCTCTAGAAACTAGAGTTTAAGGAACAAGTAAGAAACAGACATACCTCCTGTCTGAGAAGCTGGTTGTCAATCCTGAGACGATCAAGAGTGCTGATATCTTCCCCCAACTTCAGGTTGCTCTGTCGGAGTTCCTTGATGTACTCACAGGCTTTTGACAAGATTCCTCCTTTGCTCTGAGACAAAAGAGCCTACAAATTCATAAACTTGCTAACTTGTTTTTCCATTTAAATTGTAAATATACTGTTGTGTATTTGTTGAATAAAATGCTTGTGTCCACAAAAGGTTTTTTTTTCTTCAGAATGCCGGCTTCTTTTTTCATTTGTTCTCAATGAGGAGAGTATGAACTAGCATACCTGGAGGACAAATGTAGTGCTGATGTTTTTTTTCCCAGAGCCCTCTGCGTTATTTGACCTGCCCCAAATACTTTCAAATGTTCTTTGAAACCAGGAAAATGGATGATAACCTTGTGGAGGCTTTGTCTCAGTCACAAAGTGTGCAATATGTCAGTCAAAAATAATCATTATTAAGAAAGAAATCCATATTCTCTGGAAACAGACCAGCTAGAAACTGATCCATCACATAAAAGGTTCTTGTTGTCTATGACAGCTTGTGTCATGCACCCACATGCTCCACAGCTGTCAGACAGAGCAGTGACAGCAAGGACATCATTAATATAGAATCATCCATACTGAGCACGAAGAACTGCATCCTCTGGATCGTGCTAAAAGAAAATAAATAATGGGGGTTCCCGATGGCCTAGCGGTTGTGTCTTGCACCCCATGTGCAGAGGCTATAGTGTGTTGCAGAGGCTATAGTGTGTTGCAGCGGCCGTGGGTTCATGTCTGACTTCAGCCCTTTGCTTCATGTCATTCCCACCTCTCTCCTAACATCATTTTCTGCCTCTCTCTAGCTGTGATATCTAATAATTGGCAAAAAGGCCCAAAAACATCTGATACAATAATTACAAATTTCCCCAATACTATCATATACAGAGGGGGCTATCTAAAAATGTTGTGCTAAAACAAAACCCACAACAAGCATTTTTTTACCCTCAATGTACACGTCCTAACCCACCCCAATGTAGTCGGCTCTTTTCTGACAGAAAGAAAGACTTGAGTGGACACAGGCCTTAAAAATCTCTCCTTTTGAAATCCAGAGAAGGTCTTTGTCTGAGCTTCACTTACCTGTCCTGTTTTGGTGTAGTCAATGTTACAGTCTGGGATGGCTTTCGACAGCTGCACAATCCAGTTGTTGATCTTGTCCCTGCGCCTGCGCTCCACTGTTGGACAAATATGTGAATTAGAGACTTTACTGTATCATTGAAGGCTTGCTCTGTTGTTTGTAGTAAAATATGCTTTAACCATTCGCAAAAGTAAAAAGTGAGCACTATTAACCTTCATTGTGCTGGGCACGCCGTTTCTCATCTCTTGAACCCCGAGGAGCCTCTTGCTTTCTGGAAAACAATCGAGCATAACGATTTGAAGTTTGCTCAAACCTTTAGATGTAGCAGATTTTCTACATTTGGCTGAAAATGATCATTTCTCAATAGATTCTTTCGTGCTGCATATCTGTTAAATGATGATGTATTTACGCAATGTATGGCTGAGTGCGAGGTGCGATTGTCCTTTGATTGGAACCCGTCAAAACTTCCTGTGGTGACATCATCACATACAGCTGCCCTGTTAAACCAAAGGTTACAATTAGAGCAATTTGAATTGAACATAGCATTGTGAACACCTTAAAGTGAACATTTCATAGAACTCTCCCACTGCCTTTATGCTATTGGAGATATAAAATGCTTTTGACTGCTAGCTACACACAAGCTGAAAACACTGCATGTAATCTCTGCAGGCCTGACCAAAGTACTTCCACTAAATGTGCTTACATGCAAATGACATGCTTGTATTGTTTTTCAAAAGTAGAGACACACATGATGCTTAAATTATTCAAAAACAGCCATAACATTAACTTTTTTCAACGCCCCCAAAAATGAAAGAGTATGTTTACCTTGTACAACACTTGAATCCCCACCCCCCTCCCCCCCACGAATAAAAAAGTGATACATTGCTGTCAAAATGTAAATGTAATATCATAGTTAAGTGTTTTCATTGATAAATGTCTCTTTTCTGGTACAAGCATTATATTTCTTTCTTTTAAAATTCAATAGGCCTTCACAAATGGTCTTTCAAAAAGCGACCTTTGTCTAAACTATCAAGTAGATGTGTAATCACAGTTTTTGTTAAAATCTAATCTGGACAATGTCATAGCGGACAAAGCCTTACACTCCCCCATGAGATCTTTGGTGCCTCTGCTTGGGGGGGGGGGGGGGGGGGGGGGGTTGGACCCCAGGTTGAACAGCAATGATTTAAGTTCCTAAAATAGGGCCCAGGTCAAACCATGGCACCTCATGCACATTACCCACTGTAGAACAGTTTCTGTTAACACTCGCACACTCTGCACTCTGAGACTTTACACTTTTATATTTTTGTAAATTTATGTTTTTTTTTAATTGGATTTCATAGTTTCATGTAAGTTTCCCGATATGAATGTGTCTTTTAAAGAAATGATGCATAGCCTTGCAGTCAGTGCCCTTCACTGCTCAGGGAACATGTGACAAATAAAGACCATGAATCTTTAATCTTAAAAGGTGATTAAATAACAACACTCTCCTTTGACTCCACTATCAAATCTGTAACTTGAATTTTACAATGCCAGTGTAAAATGAAGGAGCCTTAGCAATTACATTGTTTGTCATCGCCAGGCCTTATGGCAGTGAATACCTGTGGGTGTGGTCTGGCCCAGCAACGTATCAGAGGCCTGCACTGTGGTCACCATGGTGCCAGTGGTGGCGTCTGCGATGGTGGCGGGATAGTAGGCGTACTGTGTCTCTGCGCTGCTGTCTCCCTCCAACCCATCAGACTGGGAAAACACGGCCTGACACCAAACACATATTCACTCCATTTTAGGTTTTGCACTGTTCAGCAGGTACAAACGGAAAGTAAGACATTCAATGAATCAAGAACATTGAAATCCACAAGCTTCTGTGAAGACTGTTGATGCTGCAGTTATGAACAGAAAAGGTTAAAAAGGTCAAATTAACAAAAATATGCAGCAAATGGTCTACTTTGAAGCTTGTTACCAGAGAAATGTAACTTAACCTGTAACACATCTAAAACAATACTTCATAGTTAAAATCTTAGACCACTGAGTAGCAACTTAAATTAACCAGAACAGGTTTTCAATATGTATAGAAAATCAACATTGTTAATCAGATGAGCCAGCTATAAGAAGTGATGATCTTTATGTATTCAACAGTAAAATAAAACTAAAGAAAACTTTAAGTATAAGTGATTATAAAAGATTTAAAGACTCTAAACTAAGAATGTCTCCTCAAACATTGAGTATTTTAAACATAAAAGAATCAAAAATAAAAGGTAGTTAACACTACATACATTAAAAGTTACTTACCTCTTCTGTTCTTTTCTAAACTCCAGTCATACAGTGGGGTCAGTGTTGTTCTCACCTGTGTGACCGTCTGTGTATTTGCAGGGAAACCAGTAACCAGGCTGACTGCTGCCGATCCATCTGTCTGACCCTCCAGCTGGCCGTCTGACACCTGGATCACTCTGTAGGTCACCTTGGACACACCGTTAAAGAGAGAGGTCAAAACTTCATCATTCAGACATGACCAATATTGTGTTTTTATTGTCTTTATGGCGCAATTTTCACGTTTTCTTAATATCAGCAAGGCACTTTGATTTTCCTGTTTTCCAAAAAGGTGCTTTACACTTGCTTTGACTTCAATAAAAGTTTAATCCTTGAGATTTACGTGGACATATAATTGGTTAACTGTAATATATAGTGAATGTGTGAGCTTAAGGCCCTGTTAGTTTAAAAAAAACAAACTATAATGACCCACCAGATTTTAAGCAACACATTTCAGGTCAACTAAAACGACCACAAGGTTTTGGTATTACTCATCCGTACCTGGCCGCCTGCTCCTTCTGTCTTGAAGAGATATTTGATGGGTTGGTCGGTAAAGGTAGCAGCAGACTGAATGGTGGCAATAGCTGCCGGGTCCTCTGCTGTGGCCACTGACCCTTAAAAGAGTCAAAAAAGTTAGCTAAAAAAACATGTAGACAAGTATGATAAGCTTGTGCGTATACCAACAGCACTACCTTAATCTGGCGTACATATTTCTTGCATTTTAAAAAAGGTCTTTCAATCGCTACTCATATGTAGTATTCAATCAATCAATAAAAACTGTATTCCAGACCCAGTGTCCAGATAAGACGATACAAAAGACATGAAATACAAAGCACAGTATAAAACACACCTAATATAATTTCAATGCATGAATTAAAAATCAGTAAAATAAATACAAACAATGCCCTCAGATGATACAACTTTACCAGTGTTCCCAGTAGTGCATGTAAACATTTCTTTACAGTTTTTTTTTTTTTTTTTTTTTTAAAGAAAAATATAGTTAAATGATGGTATTCTGGAAATGTAAGGGCTCTGGTGTATTGTATTAAATATAGAAGACATATTTATCATAAGTAAAAAATCTTGCTAAATTTGACTAAATGATAAAATACAGATGTTGTTATGCTGCAGTTTTACCTTCCTCGTTGACTGTTACACTCCCATCTGGTTCAGGGCTTTTCTGTTGGCTGCACACATTGAAATACAAAAGACGAGTCATCTTGTGGTTTAATTGAATATTTGCTATTGAAAAACGAACTAATCAGCAGGTTTAGAGCCTAGTCTGTCATCGTATTTTTGCATTGAATTGACAATGGCGCATTTTCAGTCAATGAGTCCCACTCACCTCTTCATTTCTGTCGACAGTCTTGGACGAGGAGACCGCCCTCAATCTCTCCCACAGCCAGACTGTGAAACAAGTTCATTAAGTTGGACAGAAATACGCGACAGACCTTATTTGTAACTTAAGAATATTAACCAACTGTATGACTTAGAACCACTATAAAGCCCAGAGCAAAGTTTAAGGCTGAAACTGTGACAGAAAACGGTGCTTTGCAGCTAGCTTTGAGGCTGCTCGATCCGAGTCAAGCTGAACATTTAACACGGGAGACACCGGATACTGACCGTCTTTGCCTTCACAATAAAAGTGCATCAAAGAAAATCAGGTTGTCGCTCATACGCGTGATGTAAAAACGAATTAGCTCGATCGACCCGTACTTAACTCAAAATTAATATTACGCCCTGGTCTTTTTTTTTAAACTTCGTTCGCTCAGGTACATTCAAAAAAGTATCCTAACACGTACATTGTTTTGGAGATTCGCACCGGAAACGACGTTTTTCATTATAGCTACCTTGACAGAGACCTCTTCCTTTCTGCTACATCACTTTATCGGCCCCAGCGGTTGTTACAGCTGTTAAACAAAGCACTTTCCACGAGCTAGCGATGACATTGTCAGTAAAAGCACAAGGATAGAGTCTTACAAGTCACAACAGCTGAGCTATCTACTGGGAGCCACATTTTGTTGAATATATTCCACTCTGAACAAAGATCTACTTACGCCGCAGTGGTCCCTCCCCCGATATTTGTCAACAGATCAGCTACGGTGTCTGCTTTACGCATGCGCAGCATGAAATTATTGTATAATTCCAGGCTTTCTTATGACAAAGGCCGGTTTCGTACTTTAAGTCATAATTTAAAAAAAATCTAAATTTTTTTACAACTTATTCAACTAATTTTTAAAAGTCAAACTAAAATTCTCATTGTTTGCATTTTTTTGCAGAGGGAAGAAGACATGAGCAGCCAGAAAAGGAGAGCGGGAAGGATGACAGGGGGCGGGTGTTATGAAATTGATCTCTCACACAAAAAGGTCATTTTTGTTTGATAAGTTGTGCAAAGATTACTAGATCTTATGGAGTGCAGTTATCTGATCATCTGTTCAATCGTTTTTTTTTTTAAATGTGATAACCACTTTATTAACCTATATTAGGTTAATAAAACATTTTTGCCTTTTTGTAGCCTATATTTATAACGTCTCCTGAAATAGCCAACATATATCAATTTTTAATTTGATGCCATCAACACATTTCAAAAAGTTGGGACATGCAGGCTCATGTTTACCTCTCTGTATTTGGCTACATCTTTTAACCGAACTCTGTAAGCGTGGTGTTTTACAAATATAGGCTATATATTGTCATCATCATCAACATCAACAGAATTCTTATCAGCATCAACACCATCCTAAATATCATCACCGTTGTCGTCCATTTAATCATCATTATCATTGTCAGTCCCATCATAATATGTCCCATTAAAGAAAATGGATCACATCAGTCCAGTTCTGTCAGAGAATAGACTTTAAAATCCTGCTGCTGGTTTATAAAGCGCTTAAAGGTTTAGGGCCAAAATACATTAGTGACCTCCTGATTAATTACGAATCATCCAGACTGCTCAAGAACGTCTGGGACAGGTCTGCTCTCTGTCCCCAGAGTCAGAACCAAACATGGAGAAGCAGCGTTCAGTTTCTGTGCTCCTTATATCTGGAACAAACTCCCAGAAAACTCTGTACTGCACTCTGCACTGTAACTTTGAACTCTTTTTATATTTTTACTTTATTTATTTCAATTAATTTCATTTGAATTATTTTTATTTGAACATATTTTGAGATTTAATAATTTCAGGGATTTTTTTAAATTGTCTATTTTAATGTTTCTTTTCTTTCCTGTGTCATGATGCTTTTGATGTGTTGTGTGAAGCACTTTGAATTGCCTTGTTGTTGAAATGTGCTATATAAATAAACTTGCCTTGCCTAAAGGGGACATATTATGAAAAATCCACTTTGACAGTGTTTTTGAACATATATTTGGGTAACCTGAGAGTCTACTGACCCACAAAATGTGAAATAAAACCATCCAGTCCTTTGTTCGTAATCTGCATAAGTCTTACAACACAGAGAAAAAGGGGTCCTCCCATCCCCTGGTATCTCCACCCATGGATTCCACCCCAACCCTAGAACAAAAGTTTTACGCAGGTCCGCCATTTTTATTCTCGCTACAGAGGAGTGATGTAAACCGGGAAAACTCAGGGAGGGCTCATTGCATTTAAAAAGACACACACCATTACAGAGCGTTCTGAGAGAGCTGGTTTATACAGGGTAACAAACCTCCTCTGGTGCTTGATTCATGTTATATTTTGACCAAAGCACAGCACAGATGTTTCATTTAGACCACAGGGGACTGTTTGAAAAGGTGGAAAAGGGGGATAATATGTCCTCTGAGGTGTTCAATAAAGAGTTGGGTCTTTAGTTTTTTCTTAAAGGTTGAAAGGGACTCTGCAGATCCAATGGAGTTTGGTAATTTGTTCCACCATTGGACGGCAGCAGAGGTGAAGAGTCTAGCTCAAGACTTTGGGCCCTGTTGTGAAGATTGGATCAAGTTTTGTTGGAAGAGTGTAGTGGGCAGGAGGGACTGTAGACCTGGATGAGAGAGTTTAAGGAGGAGCCATTGTTGTTGCTGTTTTGTATGCAAGCAGCATGGTTTGCAGCGTGGCTTCTACCGCTGTGTGATCGAGAGCATCCTGACCAGCAGTGTCTCAGTCTGGTACGGAAACTGCTCTGTCACAGACCGTAAGGCGCTACAGCGGGTGGTAAAAACCGCCCAGCGCATCACAAGGTGTCCACTTCCTGCCATTGAGGATGTCCAAAGAAAACGCTGTCTGCGGCGAGCTCACGGCATCCTTAAAGACTCCTCCCACCCTGCCCACAGACTGTTTACCCTCCTGCCCTCCGGCAGGCGTTTCAGAAGCCTCCGGACCAGAACCAGCAGACTGAGGAACAGCTTCTTCCCCAGAGCTGTCTCTCTACTGAACTCTACCCCCCGAACTCTGAACTCTGTCTCTCTCTCTCTCTCCCTCTCCGCCCCCTGCTGACCCCCCCCTTTCTCTTGCATATCACCTCACACCCATCATCCCCCAACCACTCCTCCTGGTCACACACACACATCTCTCATCCACCTGTATTATTGTATTATAGTATGTTCATATTATGTCCATATTCTTTATATTATCTGTAAACTAGTATAGCCTGCTCACTGCATCTTAATCTGTATATTATTAGTATAGCATGCTCACTGCACCTTAATCTGTATATTATAATCCTAAAAATACACTTATATTTATAGCATTTATTTATATTTATAGCATCCCATTAATCCAGCCATCCAGATATACCTAATAATTCACTTTTTTTAGTCTACATCTGTAAATTTTGTAATTACTGTACATAGCACAGACTCTTGCACTTTCTGCTTATTTGCACTTCTGGTGAGATGCCAAACCTCATTTCGTTACTCTATACTTGTTTATGTGTAATGACAATAAAGTTGAATCTCATCTCATCTCATCTCATTAAATTTGATGAGAGCAGTAACTGTGAGCCAGTGGCGGGAGATGAACAGCCGAGTGACGTGCTGTGATGGGTAAGTTGAAGACCAGTCGGGCTGCTGTGTTTTGGATCATCTGCAGGGGTTTGATTGTGCATGCAGGAATACCTGTCAGCAAAGAGTTGCAAAGTCAATGCATGATATCACGAGAGCCTGCGTACCAGGAGCTGTGTAGCATGTTCTGACATGTAGGGTCTGATCTTCCTGATTTTTTACAGGGTCTATCACTTAAAGCCAGAAAGATTTGAGTCAAACAGATTGTTTTTGGACAAGAACTCAAAGACTTTATCAAGGGCAAGTGAAAACGGTCTGTAGTTTTTAACATGGGCTTGTCATGTGGACCAAAGTTCAGATTAAAACAAAACCAAGCCAATGTCCCCATCAAATGAAAAACACATGTTCAAGGTTTGTTCCAGCATTCCCAACAAGACAGTTGAGAACATTCAGGGCAACTAATATTTACAGTCTATGGTTTAGGGTGGTTTTTTGGAGCAGTGGGGTGACCCGAGCTTGCTTGGATGCAGTGGGGAACACACACCTTGACAGAGAGGAGTTGATGATTGCAGCATAAAGAGGAAATGGTCTGTAAGAGGTCCAAAGGACAGGGAGTCCAATATTCCATCGATTGAGGATATGAGAGGACTTAAGTAAGTTATTATTATTTATTTTAGTACTTAAATAATAATTACTTGTCTTTTACAATGTCTTTTAGGTAGCAGAAAGCAAGGAAGAAAGAAGAGGAGGAGGTCGGTGTCATCATTTATTCTGGTTTAGTTTGTATTTTCCTTGTTTTATTGCTAAGGTATGATTTCCTGGTTTATTTTGTCATTTACAGTACTGTGTGTTTCTAATTTCCCTGTGTGTATTTTTGTTGACTTTTTCTGACTTTATTTTAGCGTTTTTCTTGTTTTATTTTGTAGTTCTGCCCCTAATATTCAATGTCTAGTTTTACTTATTGCTTTATTGGGTTTCTCTCCTGTTCAATTTCCCTTGTTTTTTTTTTATTCATCTCACTTGTGTCTTGTTGGTCTCACCTGTGTTTGATTGCCTTGTGTGTTTAGTCTCGTTGCGTGCTGTGTTCTGTGTCATATAGGCTATCATATGTCCGACCCTATGATCCAACTCATCCTGCGCCTCTGGTTCCAAATTGATTTTCTTTGTGGTTCTTTGGTGATTTTTCTCCTTGATGGACTTTGTAATATTTTACTCTGTATTTTTCTCAATGGACAATGTTTATATGAGTCTTTTATTGTGTGGATTTCCCCTTGTGGCTCCTCTATAGTTTTTCCCTGTAAGTTAGATTTCAAGTTGGATTTCTCATAGAATATTTTGACACCTGCACCTGCACCAACACCAAGGCTTGGTTTAGTCTTTTGCTTCAATAAATCATTTTTTATTCTGTGCATGGGTTCTCCTCCTCCATGACTGAACTTTTGGTGCAGGTGGTGAGCATCAACGACTCTTTCCAGATAAGGTTTGATTATCTGAATAATATGAAAGAGCTTAAAATAGATACTTGTTCTACATGAGAAAACCCAGTTTGCCTTATATAAAAAAATAATAATTTTGAATCTGGAGATAAAGCTGGGAAAATGCTAGCACACAGGGCTCATTAAAAATATAATAGGTATCCCACTTTTTAATCATGATTTAAAAGTTAACCTTTAGGCGTATGCTATGTCATTGACTTTGTCCCATCCAGATAAGTCAGTCCCACATCTCCTTAAACTCATCTGTGATTTTGGTCTGTTCTAGAAAATCAAATGGTCTTCGTGCGAGGCTATTCCTCTAAACAATCTCACATTCCCTGGACATCTGATGTCAACTCCTGATGTATGGAGGCAGGGCATAAAATATCTTGAAGTTAATATCAAGATCTCCAATTGATACAATTTTTAGTTGAATGGCCTCAGACTCTTAAACAGAGATGGACAGATGCACCCATATCTTTGTGGGAGAGGGCAGAAGTACTTCAGATGAATATACTTGCCAGGTTCACCTTTATTTTTCAGTTGTTCTGTAAATGTCCTTTTCTTTACAACCCTAGGTGGTAGGTTGGTGTCACCTTAAAGTTAACATATTTTGGGATAGAAGAAATTACATTTTTGTCTTGTTCACATCTGAACTGTAGTCTGTCTGTCAACAATGGTTTGTTGATATGTGTCTAACTGCACACTTGTCTGTGGTTTTCTGTCTTTTTCAGTTTTTGTGACTGGAAATCGGTTTCTGAAACTTTCAGTTGTCTCATGCAGATATGCAAAGCAAAATATCGTTGTTTCCTTGGAGGTGTTTGCATCTGGTGCTTCTTTTTTTTTTGTTTTCACTTGGTGCATATTTTTCTTAACAATCAATCCTCCTTATCAAATTTAAAATATAATATTAAAACAAAAGACTACGCTTCATATAATGACTTTGTTATTTTCTGTAACTGTATGAGATGTTTTACATTTGCACAAACTTGATTAAGTAAAATAATCCATGAAACAAACTTCTACTGTAACTATTAAGCGGAAGAATACAGAGACTTGAGCATGTGAATATTAAAAAGCGGTGATTTCTGCCTAATATTTAAAGGAAATCTAAGAATTCATTTGCAATTGAAAATAATTTTAGTCAGATTAATCATGGATCAAAATCTGTTTCCTACAGCAGAAGATTCATCATACATACTTTTCAACTCTAAAGGTTGTTTTATAATTCTTGGAGATTCAAATTTACCTATGCCTCCAGGTGAACAATACTGACATCCAACTTTTGATTTTATAAAGATTAGGCAGGTATAATCCTGTTACCATAAACCCACGCCAACTTGCTCTGCAAGGCTTCCCCACCACTCTAACTTCTTTTTCTCTCCTTCTTTTCTAACCTCAGTTTCATCTCGATTTATATTGTCATTAATCACATATTTGTGGGTAAAATTACAAAACAATGGAAAACATTTATATTATATTTAATATTCTATCAATTTTTAATCCATTTACTCTTGTAAAACGTGTCCTTATGTGTAACCTAATTATCTCACAGAAAAAAAACAACCCCAAAACACAAGACAAAAACACATTTCAGGTATGGCTATGGCCTGCTTGTTCACTTGCAGGATTCACTCCTCTGTAAACAAAGAGCATCATGTGCAGCCTACACTCTACATGATACACATGAAATACGTTTCTAAATCTTCATACATTTACAATACAACACCAACAAGACCCCACACACCTCCCGCTCTTATGACCTACCATGTTTCCATGGCAACACATAGCTCCAGTGATCTCAATATGTGAGACAGAAAACCCAGGCCAACCGGTTCTGCTAGCTGAGACAAAAGATTGACATACAAAGCGCAGCCAAGGAGGAGTGACAAAATACCTGTTGTTCAGTTCATCTTTGCTTTGAAAACACTTACAAAGTGATTCATAGACTGCAGCAGTATGACAAATCACTCTGACAGTCTTAAAGATCTCTACAGGAACTTTTGTAGGTTTGTTATAGCCTGATGAGCCTGATGGGACTTTTGTATAAAGCTCCTTGTGTATTATTGTAGTATTGGTATGATCTTATTTTTCTTTAAAATCTGATGGAATGGTAATACAAATATGAATTGAAGGTCAACTATGGATTACCTACTTTGCATATTTTACACAAAGGACAGAAATATTCCTTTGACAGCTTTCAGCTTATATGAAAGTAAATCTGCCGTCTGTCCCTGATGAACTCCAGCTCAGATGAAACATAAAGCAGTGGAGCCTGTGCAGCAGCCGAAACAAGCAGCCGAAACTTAATCTGGACTCATTCATACACCTGTCATTGTAAAACTACACAGATTAAGAGAGTATCAACTTCCAGTTTTAGCATTTCAAAATAATGCTGCTTTCTGACCAGCCCTATACTCATGCAGAGTTTGTACTATTCCAATGGAGCCTATAACTCCATTAGAAGAGTACAAACTTCCTATTCTTCCTTGACAACCTGACTTGATAATCATCAGCTGGCTATGTTGTTCATTTTAACTATTATCTTATCTTATCATTAATTAATTACCAACAACAAGATCAATGTGAAATTAAGAGTTCTGTAAATGTGAGAAATACAGAGCAAGTCTATAGTGTCATACACTGAAGTTTTAATGTCAAACATCAAAGAAAACATGGGCTAGTCATTACATTGTTTAATGTCCTCAAACAGTCAAAGACTTTGGCTTAATGCTCTCAACACTGCAGGCAGAGGTGTTAGCTGACCTTGCATTGTGTATTCATTCTGTCATATCTGTCAACGTCAGAAGATAGACTTGTGCAAAGTGTATTTACTTTGGATTAATGTACCTTAAGAGTGGTTAATACCAATGATGATGAATCATGTTTGGTAGGGCTGAAAACTATTTCAAGCTAAATCCATACTGCACTGTATGGATTTGTTGCCTTAAGAACACTGCACCTTTGGTGACAATATAATTAACAATGCTGTAGCTGGTAATTTTCCCTTATAGCTGATGGAAAATTATAGCCTATAACGTTTTTGCTGTGAATAAGTCTTTTATTTGGAAGAGTTTATGTTTTTAGCTACCAATGCTATTCATGTCACATATAGGACAACACATTTAAATAACAACAATTCTGTTCAATATTGTGTAGAGCTGTGGGATTCTGAACAGTGTGCTAGTATTTTTTGGATGAAGACGCATTTAATTATTTTCTGTATGAGTATTCAAAAATGATCTGTAATGTTAAAGTCAATCATAAATATCAGGCTATACATAAACTTAACCGTGAGTAAAAAAAAATGAGTTTTATATTTGAGAATTAATAAAAAAAACAATGCATAGCCTAAATGTGTGAGAGTATTTAAATTAGTATACTTGTCAATTCAAGTGCAACTAGGCCTACCCTTCACTTTTGGAAATTACATTTAAAAAAATTGCAACATAAGTTTGAAATAGAAGGCACTAAAATAATTACCCTTTATAAATGTTGGCCTAAATGTTTTTCAATGCAAATTATAAATATTGGGCTTTATAAGTTTGTATCTGTACGTTTATGGGCATCATTAACTGAAGTAAATGTGTAGCCTCTTATAACTGTATACTTTTAAAAATAAGGCTACACATTTTTAGTTTCTATTTAATTAGACTATATTTGATTTTTTTATAACAAGTAAAAGGAAATTGTTTACCATTTGGTAAAATCCAGCAGCACTAGTAAGATATTTGCAATATCAGTAATCGTGTAAAATAGCAGAAGCATGCTCTTATTTTGTACTTACATCGTCTCTCTTCCGGTACATCGTGCGCTCGTGAGCCGCTCTCTCGCACGGAGCGCGTTCCTGTTTCAGAGAGTTTCCAGCGGACCACAGACCACATTCCTCTGTAGGCGCGGCGGACTTTCCCGAGCTGCAGGTTGTTTCGTGTTAGCTTTTGGAAAAAAAAAAAAGAAAAAAAAATAGAAATAAAAAGTGTGTCGACTCCGTGTCAGTGGGCTAATGAAGCTGTTAGAGTGCTTTATTAACAGGAGCTACTATCTGTTCGCCGCAGGTGCAGTGGTGAAGGGGGCCCAGTGGGAAATGGACCTCGAGACGCAATCAGTGCTCGTTTTCAGGGAGAGTGACGGACTGGTTTGAGGTAAGGCGCCGTATTGTTTCTGCTTATAACTTTTAAACTCATGTTAAGGGCTACGTCCTTTAAGTGTAACCGCAGCGTGGGTTATTTAAAAAATAAATAGACTACTGGTTAAGTAAGTTACTTTAACAGGCAGAGCTCCTGCTACACCGTTGAATTGTAGGCTTATAGAGCCTTTAAAGGTCTGACCTATTACCATTTAAAAATAATCCGGAAACCAGGATTGAGGCAGGTTTAATCTGCTGGAGTGAAATGGGGTATCAAATGGACACCGGACAATTTAACAACAACTTCATTGTCAGTGCTTATCGCCTTATAATAACAGATTATTCATTAACATTGTCTTTTCAGTGGTTTTGAGGCCATGGCGGGCTGCTGGACGGTGTTTCGCCGCACCTGTCTCTGCTGTTTGTCCGAGGAGGAGAAGAGGACCATCGCTGTGGACAAAGAAATTAAGAGGATCCTCAAGCAGCAGAAGAAGAAGGAGAGAAGGGAAATTAAAATCCTCCTATTAGGTCAGTAAGTGCACACATACACTACCTCACACTGCTGAATGCCTCTTGGTTACATTAAGGATGGCACTATAATAGCACTATAATGGCACTACATACACAAATATATATATATATATATATATATATATATATATATATATATATATATATATATAAAGCAAATTTAAATTACACATTGTCTTTGATATACAATGGAATCAAAAAAGAAACACCCTGCATACAGATCAAAACTGCTTGGCCTGTTTGGTAGCCTGCAGCCAAGAGAGAAAACTATGTAAAGCATGTGTCACTGGGTGAGTATGTAAAGAATGGGCCAGTTTGGGTTTGGTTATACCTGGAAACCAGACTGGCACCAGGCACACTTTACAGCTGGTTTGATCACTTTGGATTTAATGGAGTTGTAAGCAGGAAGAAACAATATAGAACATTTGTTTGCAAATAAATTCACATATAAAGCCCAAAATGAGTGATTTGAGCCTTCCCTTGATGTATGTCTCTTAACTTGGCTTTTATTTGCCACATGTGGTAAACTAAATGTCTCTTTTTGACTTCTTCATATTGGGATTTCTTATTTATTATACCCAATCTATTTATTTTATTTTGGTGTACTAATAAGTCTTTTTCTCATTAAACATGTATCTAGTCATTTTCCTGCAGTAATTAATTAATACATTTATTTTTTAAGGTGGGCAACTCAGTCTTGAACAAAGACCACCATTAAAAAACTTTCTGGAAATACAATATTGAGTGAAAGACTATTTACCTTTTATCTAACAAGTTTGCCATTTGTTGAGCTTGTCCTGCAATGAAACTGTGAACATATTATTGCCCCATCTAACTTCCTCTTTCTATGTTAAAAATGACAGAAAACAAGTGCTCATATACAGGAACAGGACTGTTTATAAAACCAGCACTCTTAAGCAACCAACTCACGACTTGAGAAGACTAAAGAAAGCTTTAAAGTGTCAAGTTTGATATTGATTTAATGAGGCCATCAAAGAACATAAATCACATTTATTTTTGAAGCTAGGGCACAAAGTCTGGTCCGATTTGCAGTCAGAGCAAGCATAAATTCATCAGAGGATTGAAATCTAAAAAACGTTGAGTTGGAATTACAAAATATGTTTGCCTGTTAGTAATGGTGTAAGAGGGAAACAGTTGCCCAGAAGTAACAAACCTGCAGAGCCTTCATTTCCAGGGTAAAGCCTACCTACAGTATATGTCAGTAAATTCAAGTAAAATAGAGCATTCACTTGTGATTTTGGAGATAGATTTCTAGATCACAAGAGGTCCCCAGGTAATATAAGTTGTAATGTGCTAATACTTAAGGGAATGGGACATTTGTCTTTTTTTGGTTGCTGGGTGTATGTAGTGCATGGACTGTCAGAGATTTTTGTCTGGCTGGTGCTGGTGGTAACGATGCTGGTAAGAGTGCTAAGACTGAACAAAAGCCATAAAAAATTGGGTCTTTTTACAAGGCAATAAGCAGAGAGAAGCTTAAAGAATTAGCCCATTAAAAACTGGAATCTAAACGTATTTGTTTCATT
The DNA here is from genome assembly GCF_963930695.1 of Labrus bergylta. Classification (NCBI taxonomy): domain Eukaryota; kingdom Metazoa; phylum Chordata; class Actinopteri; order Labriformes; family Labridae; genus Labrus; species Labrus bergylta. Next base: position 17,218,101 of record NC_089200.1, read on the forward strand.
GCTTCTTTCCTCATTCCAGACAAACATTTTCACCTCTGTGGGCTCAATGACTTTGTTTCTATAAACTGTAAATACTTATTCACACAAGGTCATTCATACTTACTAGCACATTAGAGTTTTCGTTTCAGCTTACCTTCATGAGTTGGAAAATGTGGAGGTAACCTATGAAGACAGTCTCAAATCAACAAACAGGAGAGATTAAAAACAGAACCTTTGTACAGTGGATGCCGGTGTAGTCGCAGGTGTTGTCCTGTTTATACAATCCTACTTAATATGATGCATTTCAATGACTGTTATTTCAACACTTTTGAATTCAGGAACTGGGGAGAGCGGCAAAACAACCTTCATCCGTCAGATGAGGATTATCCACGGACGAGGCTTCTCAGACGAGGAGAGGAGGGCCTTTGCCAAATGCATCTTCCAGAACATTTTCACAGCCATGAAGGCCATGACAGGAGCCATGACCACACTCAAAATCCCCTACTCAAACCCAGAGAATGAGGTAGACCCATATCTAATGTAACCTAAACCAAAAAAAAAAACAACAAAGTACACCCCCATAGAAAAAAGGCAAGTAAATGCAGGTTTGCAGCTAGTTTTGGGATTATGCCCACATTAAACAATAGGCATCAAAAGGACAGAAACACACACACAGCATGTTGAAGTCTATAAATAGAACTAGTGAACTCAGTGATCCTTGAATAAGGCCGATGTTGAAGGAACACAGAGACTACCCCTGACAACATGTCTTCACTCTGGTGTATTAGGCAATTTCTTTAGTAGGATGACAACAAGATTTCGACATCACAAAGTCCTTAACAGTCTCTCTCTTTCTTTCAGATCTACGCCAAGTGGCTGCAGGATGTACACACAGTGCAGATCTCCCAGCTGGACCGGGGTTACGTGGATGCAATTCGCCGCCTCTGGGCAGACTCAGGCGTCCGTATCTGTTATAACCGCCGCTGCGAGTACCAACTCCTAGACTCCACAGAGTAGTGAGTATCTGTGTTGCAGCTACACCCGGTGTCAGGGTGGAGAATCAGAGCTTATCATATGATCTCACAATGACAAGCTGCCAAATTTATGGCAGCTTGTCGAAAGATATTTCGCAAGACAGGGCATCACATCTCCTTTCATCTTAGTGGATTCAGAGGTTGTTTTCACTGTACAGTTATCAAACTAGATCTGCAACTACCATTTCATTTTCATCATATAATATTTGTCTTCACTGATTGATCTTTCAATCTGTGAAATAAGCGAGGATTCAATAAATGGTAATGAAAATTTATAGCCCATAGCCTGGCTAATGGATAACAGGAGAACATGTAGGTGACATATTGTAGTAATGTTTGTTAATGTCATACCTGACCTTTGTACCAAAATTAACAGGAGGACGCAATACAAATAGGGCTGTCACATGCTGTTACATGCTTGTCTTATTGGACAATCCTATTGAAAGAGAGAAATAAGTAGGGCTGGAGAAGCTTTGTGTCTCAAATACAATAACTTTTTATGATTAATCCGTCATAATTTACTTTAAATAAAAGAAAGTTTCTCAGTGTTAAAATATCTTATATTTGATTATATTCCATATTATTTTCACCGGTTATTTTTTCAACATTTTATTTTTGAGATGTTTTTTTTGCCCACTCCTCCTCACATCCATGTTTATCGCTGCAGTGATTAGAATTCAGTTATACTTTGTACTTGGTACTGAGACCACTGGAGGGAGCTGCTGCTTTACAGACGGTTCTGCTCCCAGCCGTTGTTGAAACCACCAGTTGATCAAGGAGTATTTGAGGACAACAGCCAAATGTCTCTTGAGCCGTTAACCATCTTTATTAAACTGAAACCATCATGAAACGATTCGATAGACAGAAGGCGTGAGCTTCAACCTCAGACATGTCTGAGAACAAAGACTGGCCTCAGCCTGTCTCTTGTTTTCTTTCTTTTCCATTGATTCTCTGCTCTGTGTTTACCCAGCAGCTCTATCATCACTGTGTGTGTACGATAAGAGACAGGCAGTCTACATTAACAAATGACAGCTTATATCAACACGAGCTGTAAAGCTGAAGTCAGTGCACTGGTTGATATGGACTCCCTTGTATTTTTAAACATTGTTTTTCCTTTTCATATGTCTTGTGTTACAACAGTTTTGTTTTTATTGATGTGGCTTGATGAGATGATAAGATTATCTTTCAGCACTGTTGTAAAACTTTCTTTATCTTATTTTTTGTCTTTCAGCTACATGAGTAATCTGGACCGCATCTCTTCCCCAGAGTACATCCCGACAGAGCAGGACGTGCTGCGAGTCCGATTCCCCACAACAGGCATCCATGACTATTCCTTCACCATAAAAAACATCACACTAAGGTGGCCGCTCTTGTATCCGTCAGAGGCGTGAATCTAATACAGACAATATTCATTGCACAGTGAAAAAAAAGAAAGGCTTTGTCCGCTCACAGCTATCGGGACTCCTTAGGATCAGATATCTCATGTCATCTGTACAAAGCCCCTGGCATGATGGGGCTACCAACATCTGTTGCTATTTTTTTCTTTAGCAGAAAAAAATCCATGTTTACTTAAAGAGAACATTGTGTTCCCAAAGTAAATGACACCTTAATTACAAGGTTTGGCTCCTGATCAAAACAACCTTCAATGAAGAAGTGATTTATCTCAATTCTTTAAAAACATGTAAAAATTCTGTTTTTTACTTGGTAATTAGTACACCCTCCGTATGTAATATTATTTCAGAAAGGAGCTCTGATGAAAAAAAGAACCATTTAGTTACATTTCTCAGTCAGCTCATTCATGACCATGCTGTCTGATTAGAAAGATGACATGTTGTCAGTGTTGGTACAGTCTACTTCCTGAACAAGCAGCCTCGACTCATTAACAGCTGTGTGAGAGCCACATGTGGTTGTAAGAACAGTGTGTACGCATTAGGAGAGTTGCAATGTTGGTGTTGGTCTTGTCTCTATTTCAGCACCATGAATCTGAGGGTATTATTATTCTGTCATTCATGCAACCATGTCCCTTCTGTATAGACGTCAATAACACAAATTACTGTGAGCTGTCAGAGCTTTGGTAGGAAATTAGGTTTTATAGTCAATACTAAAAAGACAAAAAAAAAACTTCTGTAGGGTTTTTTTCTTACCCCTTTTCAACTCTTCCCTCCTTTCTTTGATAGGATTGTGGACGTAGGTGGTCAGAAGTCAGAGCGTAGGAAATGGATTCACTGCTTTGAAAATGTCACCTCCCTCATATTTCTGGCATCCCTCAGCGAGTACGACCAGGTTCTGGAGGAGAGAGAAACCATAGTAAGTCAACAAGTGTGGGTGTGTGTGTCTGTGTGTGTACTTGGCCTTTCAGAACTTTGACGATGTGTTTGTCTAGTAGACAAAATGTCCGTCTGAAAGGCAGCCCGACCATTGAGTTGTTGTGTCGAATACAACAAAGGAGTTTACAACATCAATTAGTAAAGGTGGGGCACAACGTAAACATGCAACCATAATTTTGTTAATTTGTTAATCTTTGTTTCGTATGTTTTTTATATATATAAAAAAAACTTCTCGGATGTAAGTTTCTTCGATGTGAAGCTGTCCTCCTTTACATTATTTCCATGATAATAAACTGAATCTATTCTGGAGTTAAATTGATGATCAGAAAGAGAAACAGTTTTTTAAAGCACCCTTGACTCTGGGAAACTAGAATGAACATTATTAACTTTTTCATTTTCATATAAGTTTTATAGACAGAGCATACAGGGACTAGTTAAAATGATCTTGATAACCCAAACCATTATTCATCCACTGCACTCTCAGTTCAAGTGCTTCCATCAGGTTGGCGATTCAGACTGCCTAGAGTCACAAAAAATGTTTATAAAAAATCATTTGTACCAAATGCAATAAAATGATTAAATTCATAAAGGAAAAAATGACCCCCTCAACTCTAACTGCACATTGTTTTATGAAATTAGTGTTTTTAAACCTATAACTTTATGAAATGTCTTAAAACTCTGGCTTATTATTATACTAAATTATTATTTTAAATTCACGAACCATGCTGACTGTGATGTTGTCGAGGACTACAGGCGCTCTTCTGGTTTCCTGCTGTGCTTGAATGTTGTCTTGTTTGTCCTAATGTTTTTTCTGTCTAGTTCATGTGAAGCCAAAGACAATTTTCCACTTTGTGGACAAATAAACTTCTATTCTTCTTCTATTCAAACCATTATTTCATTAACATGAAAACAGGCTTTTCCCACCTATTGGTCAAGATTCAGCAAATAATATGCTTTACATTTAAACTGATTCATATAGCAGAATTATCATTTCAAATTTACCTCTTAGACTTATTAAAGATTTAGATGTTTATGGGCCATTCTACTGAAATTGGTTCAAAGTCAGGTTGGAAACATTTTGAAATGTTTTAATCCCAACATTTTTTCCCTATATATATTGTACCATATATGAAGTACACATATCTAGTAAAAGAATCGTCAAATTTGATATTGTATTTTTAGACTGTTTTGGAATGTTTTTCCTTTCCCCAAATTTGTCACTACCGAAACATAGTATTAAACTATGATAAAAACAATATTATGTTAACCTGTTAGTGTTATGTTTACTTCCCTTATGTAAAGATTATTTTTTACGAATTTCTATTGAAGGTTTTTCCAATAAAATCAATAAAAATTATTTTTTTTAACAAATTTCAAATTTGTAAAATTCTTCAAAATCTATGTGAAATCTTTCTTTCTAAAATGTAAAACGCTGATCAGATTGATTTCAGAGTTAACATACAGTTAACCAATCAGTATCATAACATTTTAGCTGATAACTCAATATATATATTTTTTTGTGTTTCGGTAGTGACCAGTATTTTCTTTTTTAGTCTTTTATCATATTCCTTCAACCTTATTACTTAATTTTAACTTATAACATGCCTGATGTTGGGAATATTACAAGCACATATGTTTAGTGGTCAATAAAATAATTTATTTTTGAAGAAAAATGTTCATCCATGACCATATAGTACAAATATTACTTATCAATTGCTTATTTGCTGTAAATAGATGATTGAAATGATGATACTTATAGAAACTCACTGATTCTAAGACTTTGGAACACATTTATTTCAAAATGATGAGATTTAACTACTTTACCATTCCATTTTGTCACTACCGAAATGATAATGTCACTACCAAACCATACCGAACTTGACCATATGTTTCGGTAGTGGCAATTCTAGCTTATTTTGAGCATAATTAAAGAATGCTAGCAAGCACATGGCTAGCAAACACATCTTTGAGGAGGTGTACACCCATAGAAACATAATAATTTGCATAAAACCCCAAAAAGTTTACATAATTGAAGAGAATGTGTGTTCGGTAGTGACAATTTTTGAAGTTACACACTGATTTTCAGACTTTGGAGCACATTTGTTAAAAAATTATGGGATTTAGCTGCTTAACATGCAGTCATGGGGGACAGGGATGCAATGTCACTTCCTGGTCAAAAATTCAGGGATGTGGCTTAAACCTAGGCTCAGCCAAGCCACGAAAACTCTTGTGTTTCGGTAGTGACATGAAAACAAGGGACATGATTATTTGAGCATAGTATTTTAATTTAAAAATTAAACCCACAATAAATCTAAGTCTTTCAACCTCTGTTTAAACTTAATTATAAAGATCTTTTAAATTACACCATTGAAACAAATCTAAAAAATGTTTTAAGTGGTATTTACATAAATTGAAATTTAGGGGTCAGGATTGGGGGCAGCTACTTCTCAATTGAAAGTACCCTATAAATTATATTTTTTTTTTTATTTAGCTTATCACTATCTCATTTAATGCCCTGGGTTTAAATACATCATAATATAATCTCACTAAATATCCATGTCTGAATACTTAATTGTTATGTTAAATCTTTTTTTTGTAATGGGACTGCACTTTGAACTAATTCGGTAGAATGCCCCTTATAGCTGGTTTAGCAAAATGTAAGTATTATCTATCTATATCTACCTCACCATGCATACATTCGTCTTTTGCTGTTCCTCTCATCCGAACATTATCACAGTCACTATTACAGCAGTCTTTTCATTTGTTCACCAGCAGGTTTCACTCTAGCACAAGAATCCACCCTCCCTTTCCTCCTGCCTCTCATCCTGTCACTAAACCCTTTATCTCTCTCAGCCACTTTTCTGTCTGCCAACACATTCATTAACCTCCACAGTGGCCCATGTGCTCCAGACCCCCCGCCCCCCCATACACTCCTCCCTCCTCTCTTTAATGGACCACCTCATCCTCAGCCACCAAAGTCCTTCTTGCCATCTCTAACATCTCGGGTCCTATTTTGATGGCGTAAAGCTCGTTGTCTAACCGCTTGGCGCATTTTGGAATTTACTTCGCACACGATCTGGGTGCAGAGCGCAAAGAGGATGGATTATGTGGCTTGATTATACATTGTTGTGTTTTGGGTGTAACATGAATCAAACCAATCAGAGTGTCAGTTCCAATTCCTTTTAAGAGTCCGATGCGCCCGCAGGCAGGCCGTTGCTATTTACACAGCAGATTTCAATTTTGATTCTGAGATAGAACTCTTGCCAGCTCATCTAACTTATCTGCTTTCATTTTGCCCTTGAACACACAGAACACATACAAGACACTGTATGAAATATGTTGTTGGCGGATTTAAGTTTTTATTACACTGAATTATTCCCACAATATCAGAAATGTCCAGAAAAGATGCAGTGAATATTTCCAAATGAGGCACAAAAGCGTATTCTTATTAACTTTTAAAATTTACAGACACACTGACAGGATCTATGTTAACTAATGTTCTGTGAGCTCCACATTTAATACAGACAGGCTGTGAACATTTATATACTTATTTTCTCTGCAGGAATTCTTTGCTACATTCTCTAATTGGTGCGTAATGGACACTGGACAATCAGTACTAATATATTTTGACTTCATTGTTGGTGGCACTCATAGTTATTTAGAAGCTTAACTATAAATTCAACTCTCTGTTACACAAGAGCGTGTTAGTGTGTGCTTCATGTGTTTCTGTGTGTATTAGACATGCACGTTGTAGCGAGCGCCCACGGAGAAGAGCCTGGATACGAAACAGAAACAGCTCTCTATCTCTCAGCCCTCCATCCCATTAAAACTCAATTTAAACGTATCAGCAAATGTACTGATATTAAACTGTGGAGTAGATACGCAATTGAACTAATGCATCTTCCTAATATCAGGAACTTACTGTGCCACAGACTTAAGACTTCAGATCAGGCTTTAGGTAGTCTAAGCCGTCATTTTCTGCATCAACAAGATAGGAACACAGCAGCTTTTCACCTGACCACACCTCATTTTAAAACAAACACACCCCTGGGCACTAACCAGACTGCAAGTTCATTTGCTATCTGTTTCTCTTCAAGTGAAAATCATCCTTTAAAGTGTCATCTCTGAAATCCCATTCTCCACAATAGTATCCACCCTGTATTGAGCTAAAGTGCTTCAGGCTCACATATCTGATTTTGTCTCCTTCTTCAGAACCGGATGCATGAGAGTCTGGCTCTGTTTTACACCACCATCCATTCTCCATGGTTCCTCAACACCTCCATCATCCTCTTCCTCAACAAGACTGACATCTTGGCTGACAAAGTCCAGACCTCTGATCTGCAGAAATACTTCCCCAGCTTCCGTGGTAAGATGTGGACCTCGGTGTGTGCCTGTTTAATTTAAAGTGAGCTTTTATAAAATGAATTGGACAAACTGCATTAGTAGGGAATTTGATTTAGTGAACATAAAAACATCAAGAGTGACTTAATCAAATTTCTGATCACAGATTTAGTAGATGCAGTTTTTTGTCAAACTACGTTTTTCATTTTGTGATTTGCTTTCATCATTGGCTTGGAGTGAGTTTGGCTGGATCAAAACAAGCCTCAACACTTCTAGACTGAAATATTTTTAAATTTCCTTTTAAATTCTGTACAGACCTGCGTTAGCATGCAGGTGTTAGCATGCTAAAATCGTTAACTAAGATGATGAACTAAGTAAACATGTTTTCATGGGAAACATTTTCTTGTAAAACATCATCAGTTTAGCATTTTGTCATGCTAAGGCCAAAGGCTTTATGGAGTCTCTGGTGAGACTGTAAACTCCTGTTTGACATTTTATTGGCTCAACAATTAGTGGACCTCAACCTCAAGTATATGAGGTTGTAGTTTTGGTAATGTGCTGGGATGTTAGCATTGATGCAAACATTGTCATATTAAATCAGTTCTGAAATTGCAATACCAAATCTGTTTGGTGATGCTCAAAGTGAGGTTTCGATTACTAGATATAAGACATTTGAAAAGTATTTAAAGGAAACAATGGGGCAGAGCATATTCAGTAGCCTATTTCAACTACCTCAATTTCAGCCTGTTGCTCACAGATGGGTCACAATGTGGACTCAATCATGTCAGAGATGAAAGGGGTTGTGATGTTGTTTTCCTCCAGCAAGTTATTTTTTTGCATGCAGCTTTCTCATCACATCCACCTACCCAGATTAAAATTAAATATTATTTTCAAAATAATGTTTGAAAAAGTGATGCATCCCTCAGTCTGAAGTGGAAAGGTTCTCCCTCCATTTCTCCCCTGGTGCCCACAAAGCCAGCAATGATTACAGCTATATCAGATATCTCTATTTATGTAAACACACACACACACATGCACACACAAACATACACGTGCAAATGAGTCACTTCCAGGTGCTTGGTGTGCTTAATGATGCGGCTGTCGCTCTCCTGATGTGAAAGGCTGCCGAGCTTTGCCCTAACAGTCCCCACCTCCTGTGACACCCCACAACCCCCATCCCCACCCTCTCTTCTTCTGTTACCCTTGGCAACCACAGAGAGATACTTCGCTTCCCGTAAGCACTATATCCCACAAACCTCTGGGGTAAATTTGTGAAATATGTGTATGTGGCTGCGTGGTGGGAGTTAGTGACTGCCAGCAATTATCTTTTGTGTGTCTGCAGTGCAGAGACTGTATTTTACCAGCAGCATTAGCAGTGTAAAATAATGACTCACATAGGGTCAAGCTCTTAAATGTCAATTTAAGAGTTCCCAACCTGGCTGCTCTTTGCTGCTAATGCTGCTTTCGCTGCTTTGCTGCTCATCTTACTGCTACTGGAGCAACTTTTAAAGGCTACTGGTGTTATCTGCCCTGCAGACTGAAACACATTGCAGAGTGAAACATTTGATTTGTTTATTTAATAATAAGTCAATTGAAAAAAGTGATTGTGCCATTTAAGAAGCAACAACTCCAGTTGGACTTAAATATAGGATTTACAGTATTTTTAATTAATTATTAATGAATACTTGAAATTATTAGTTTTCTTAAATAATCAGTTTCTGCTGGGGAAATGCTATTATCTAATTTGATTCTGGGGAAACAAAATAATAAGCCAAAATAGAAAGATGTTTGACTTTAGTGTAGACTACACCAAACACCTGAATACAAAAAGGTTTAAAGTAAGGTTATGTAAGTAACATTATTATGTGAGTAAGTTATTATGTGAATGTGGATGTGGGAGAAGCAATGAATTTCTTCAAAACTGCTATGAACTCCCTCTTGAACCAAAACCATACTGGTTTTAGTTCTCTATGATCTCCTCTGATTCCTGAAGAAAAATTCCTGAAGAAGTTGAAGTTGAGTTGAAATGAAGTGTGTCTGGTTGAACTAACAAATCCTTGAGGAGCCTGTTAATGCCCATTATTACTATTAATATAGTTATTTTAAAGTTTTTTAACATGCTGGTACAGTACAATTCTTAAATTAATAAACTTTTCAATATTTCCATATAGTTTAAAAGTAGGAATCAGTGTTTTCCCAATATACATTTAATGCCAGTTTGTTGCTCTACTTTTGATAGTAACTTTGGTGTCCCTTTCAGGAATTGCTCTTTAGAAAATGTCCTGTTTGTTGTCTCCCCTAATAGTGAACTGAGATATCAGTCTTGAATCAGGTGTGTGGTTGATATGACTGACATGTGGGTGCTTTGTCTGTTACGAGATTGACCAAAAGTAAGGAAGAGTTAGCATTTCCAATATGGCAACCGACATTGTTAGGTTTTATTTCTCCTCTTAAGAAACCAATGGGTGATGTCACTGAAACTATGTCCTTGCAATATATAAAAGCTATAAGTAAAAATGATCAAGGGAGTTGCTGATTTAATTATTTTCAATGGAGAAATGGATCAGTCGACTTCATTTAATATCTCTAGTTGCACCCAAAGCAATCTTTTGCCATTTTTTCGTCTTCTCCTGTTACTCATGTTTCTTTTCACCTCTGTCACAGGTAAGAGGAGAGACCCAGAGGATGCAAAGAACTTCATCCGTAAACTGTACGAGCAGCAAGCAGTCAATCGTGACAGGAGGGAGGAGTGGAAGACTCTGTACCCACACTTCACCTGCGCCACAGACACAAACAACATCCGCACAGTGTTCAATGACGTCAAGGATACAGTGCTACTCAAATCTCTCAGGGACTATGGAGTCATCTGAACCTTTACTCAGTGTGGAAAAAAACTGGACAAAAGCAGTGAATTTGTCTCCTCTTTACTCAAGTGAATTCAGCGCTGAAGAAGGCCGATATGCTGCCTTGTTTTCCTCGTAAGAAATGTCGGATGGCGATCAGACCATTGCCTGTTCTTCATCCTCATCTTCATCTTCTCTCTCATCATGTCTAAATCAAGAAGCAGGTAAAGAAAAAAAGGGACACGTTTGCACTCACCTTTATCACCATCACTACCACACTCAGTCCTCTTCTTTCCCTCAAGTAGAAACATAACAATCCCTAACAAAGATGTTAGGGAGACTGAGAGAAACAACAAGACTGAGTGACTGAAGTGCTGTGCTGCAATTAACGGAGTAATGACTTCTACAAGTGGACAGGGGGTCATGCTTGAGTACACCATCCAGTCACAAACACACAATCAACGTTTATGTAAACTCACCAGATGCATTCAGGTAGAACAGATTCTCCTTCACAGTAAAAACAAATAGTTGGTATTATGTAGCGAAAATGGCTAAATAGATGAGTTACATTATGCTGCAACTTGTTTATATTAAACATCATGAATCAGAAGAACATCTCTCTTTGATAAGTCTCATAAAAGAAAGTTCATTTTAGAAACACTGCCCTCCTGTTAAGAGCGTAAATCCGTATTGATTACTGTTATCTAACACTGGCCATATTTCTTACATATTATCTGTATTCACCTACACATTGTTTTGGCCTAATCAATAAGGCGCAGGGAGATTGGGTAACAGTTTATAATTTGAATCCCTGGTTATAGTGCATTGTGTTTAAGGAAATGAAGAAACCAGATTCCTTAAACGATTATATATTTGAATATTCGAACACGAATGCATATTTTCTAGCCTGTGTTCAAGAGGTCTGCAAAGGTTAAAGAACAATTCCCTCTATTGTTATCCATTTATTTCTCTCACCTACTCATGAAATCGTAGTTTTCTATGAAAAGATATTTAAGTTTGATAATCAGGCAGCTGCACACTGAATAAGGAGGTATGTTTTGGTCGGTTTGTAATTTGTGTTTGGCATATTACTGTTTTGCTCAAGTGCCCTTATTAAGCAACACACTGAATCTTTATCTGCCCCCCCCCCCCCCCCCCCCCCCCCCCCCCATGTCATATCCAAAGTCCTGACAGTGAGGTATGTCAACAACCTGAAATATGTTCACTACTGATGTACTGCCCAGACAGATTAATTACGTACATGACGAAGGAGATGGAAGTGGCTATAATGAATATTTGTTATAAAACTGGATCACTACTGCTTGTATAATATGTCAGTTTTGCAAAACTTTAGTCAACTCTATGAAGTGAAGGCATCTGTCAGCTCATTGTAATGAATAATTATTATTTTCTTTTTTCTTATTCCTCTTCTCTGCAGTAGACAACCAGGTGTTAAACAACGTGGTTTGTTGAGCAGCCTAAAAGACAGATATTTAACCTCCTTAGGGATGGAGTCTGAAAATATTGCTTAATAAAGGTTTATTTTTTAACTGATGGGAAAGTAAATATAAAAACTGTACGCAGTCTGCCACATGAAACTTAAACCTGATAACATGTCATTTTATCAAAAGTCTGCTGCATCCAAGTGCCCAAAAGAAATCAGTTTAAGCTGTTTAAAGTGCTTGAATGTTTATTTTCCATGATGTCCAAAATTCTACCTGCGTAATTTACGAAATGTCCAGCTGAGTTAAGGTCACAAACAGCAAACAGCCGTCAAAAGATTCCTGACAGGTTAATGTATTCAGGGCTGCTCTTTTTATCGCTCTTCATTCAACGTCTGCCCTTAGTCACTCATTTTTGTTTGAGAGATTCTGTAATGCTTTTTACAACCATCTTCATTTAATTTTTTCTGTCGGCTCAATTCAATTAATACACTTCTGTATAACCAATGCCATACATTTGAATGAAAAAACACACTTTGGGGACCAAAGGTCACCACTGAGGGAACTGAGACTTGTTTGTCCTGCAAGCAAACAATCGATTGGGACTGAGTTCAAACCGATAATTGTGAAAAATATCCAACTGGTGATCTGCTGGCTAAAGGGTAATGAATATTAATACAAGGTAGCAGTGTGAACTGTCTGTGGGTCCCATTTATATTATTTAGTTTGAAGAGGGGAAGTTAATAATATTGATAGGTAGCATGAGGTTGGCCCCTTTGTGCGTCATTGAGCGTTGAGTGTGAGTGGAGTGGAAAATAACTGAATTTTGTTTTAAATTAACTGACCTTAATGGGAAGTGTTTTATAGCACACAGTGTTTTTTTGTACATGGTTTTCAGCTGCTGTTGTAATTGTGTATAAAATGTTTGTGATCTCTTCCCTTCTCCACAGATGTGCTAGTTGTTTTATTGAATCTTATGATGCCTTCAAACAAAATCATCCTTTTCTTTTGTATATTTACTGATGACAACTGTCCTTTTGATTGATTTTTTAAACTGCTGTATTTTTGAAGATTGGTACACAGCTGTGAGTAGAGTGTGTTTGCTGCTGAACTTCTTTTCTGCATTGGAAAACCTCTCATACGTAGACAGTAAATTAAGTCATGTAGACTCAGGTGAAGGAAGTGGGCAAATATATATTTTTTTTAGTTAAAATTAAAAAAAACTTTTGTCTAATAGATTGTTTTGTTTGTCTTCCCTTGCATTCATATTCTCTATGCGTGTCTGTGTCTGTGTGATGTGTTTTCATTTCACCACACTGTCGGGCTGTCACTAAGACAAATTGGTCTTATGCTGAAATCACACTCGCTGTGACCCCAAGTTTGTAACCTGCAGTGCAGGATGTGCATTGGATTGACACTGGAATTTTTCACAGCTGATGCATTTCCATGAACCAGTTTATGTGCGTGACTGTTGAAGATTTCCTCTTACACAGCTATGAAGGGAAACATGTAGATTTGAAACTTAAAGACAGATCAGCTTTGTAAAGTCAAATAACAGTTATTTATCTGTTTGAACGCCGTCCAACAGGAAGATGTAGTCAAGTTCCTCATAGATTGGGGACATATTTATTCTACAAACAAATTATTTACTGACAGCCAAAGTACACTCTATAGACTTTACATGACACGTTTCTGTAACATATTATACAGCGAGGGAGAGAGGGGTGTGTCAGTGTGTGTATGCCAGTAAAATCCAGTAATCAAAAAGGAAAGTTTCAAGCCTTTTCTTAAAAGAACAGAGGGTGTATGCCCTCTGGACCCTGACTGGTAGATGATTCCAAAGGAGAGGGTCCTGATAACTGAAAGCTCTACCTCCCATAGTACATCTAGAGATGTAGGTTCCCACGAGCAGGCCTACATTCTGATATGGTGCGTGACCATTAAGAGCTTTGTAAGTGAGAAGAAGGATTTCATCCAATATGTTTTGTGTTTTGTGAATTATTTTTGCTTGGGCAGTCATATGATAAATTTAGCGTTTAATCATATTTTTAAGTGCATGTTTAAACTTCCATTTCTTTTGACTTCATAACAGTTTTGTTATGCTTTTATTTTGTATTTTATAAAGTCTGAAGCTAATTGTACTTTACTTCCGGTTTGGATAAAAACCTGCCCTTATTTTGAAAGAATATGAGGACTTTCCAGACGATCAATAGTTACGATTAATCTTAACTACAGAAAAGAACAACTCTTATTCTACCGTGTGCCAAAATGGAAAAAATAGCACAGGACAAAAAAATGTAAGCTTTAATATTATATTAGACCTTAATCATGGTGTGATTAATGCATTCATGCTGACAGCCCTAATTTTGACATTTCATTAAATGTTTGTTTCGTCAAATGTTTTTGGGGTTTTGTTTTTTTATAAAATATTTTTGCCTTTCAATAAATGTTTTTGTGATTCATTAAATGTTTTTGCATTCTATGAAATTGTTAACATTGTGATTTGCACAGTTTATCAGACAATAATATGATTTTAAGAACTCTCAAGCTGCAGATTGAGAACGAGCATTCGTTCTTTGTCTTACTGTTCAAAAATAACAAAAAGGTTAGTTTCGGATCTATCCATAAGAATCCACCAAGATGGAAATGAACCCGCTTCAGAATGGGCTCCATTTTTTGAGGGAACTAACATTGTATTTCTGGCATTTAAAAATGATTGATTCCTCTTGGACTGCATGTGAGTCTCCCAATAAATGGCTGTGATGAAGAACATGAGAGGATTTGACAGCAGAACGACAGGAAGCTTGGACATATGTGGCCTTTGCTGATAACAAGGAATTCATTTGTGTAAATCTCAAACGAAAACCCACATACGTCATCTCCCTCAGATTCCACCACTGCTGCAGTTCTTGCATGTGTTTGGCTTCCCTGGGTGCAGACTGAAAGTGAAGGAGTCCAGCAGCTTGTAAGATCTCCTGTGCAGAAGTCGAGCTGAGATGTCGACTGGAGGTTAGACGGTGGGCTTTTATAAATTAAAAATGTTGCTGTCTGGTTTGTTGCTTTGGACTGCCTGTTGCTGATAAAAGCTGATCAAAGCTTTTTTTCCCTTTTTCCACTAATCTTCTTTAAGCAGAAACACACACCTGCTTTGAACACATCAAACTCCCCATATAGATATACCGCTGCTGCAATTCCAACAAAAACCCATCACGATTAGTGTGTAAAACAGCCGCACTTGTGTAAACACCTGTGGAGCACAAACACAATCCAATACAAAACCCTGCAACAAAAAGGGATTTTGATGTTTAGAAAGGTGCAAATTTAACTGCATGGTGATTGTTGAAACTGCTATGTGTGATGTTGAATCAGATTGCATAAGTAAGACGTTGCTATTATTGTGTACCCGCCCTGGCTTAGAAAAGGCTTGTTGTTTGAAGGGTCTTTTCAAAGCAATCACAGCATATAGGCACAAAGGCAAAAAAAAAGTGCTATCAGCCAAAGAAATGAATCAATTTGCCAGCATGAATCACCTCTCAGGTTTCCAAAAACAGCTTCAGCATTTGCAGAGGCAGCTGGCCCTTTTTAGCCTGAATCTCCCGTCGCTGTATCCTGCCTCCCTCACATTTCTCAAGTCTGAGGGGGCAAATGTTTGCCTGAATAAGGAAACATCAATAAAACCTACAGGATCTCAACCTCAGTTTGTCAATTAGTGATTTGAGATGTAACAACTTGCGATACATTTAAATATTGATACAAATAAGGCACAATTGGAATTTATAAGACAAAAAAATATATGGATCAAATCGTGATCCTCTTTTTCACCCTCTTTTTAAGCCAGCAAAATGGTGCTACGCTTTTGGCTTATTTTGTTTGACGTCATTATGTATCTTGCGTCTGTACTTGGATAGACATGATGGAAGAAAGTTTATGTGGTTGAGCATGCACCTTCCTTTTTAAAACATAGACTGTACAAAAGATGGATGTAGTCTCGGTGATGTCACCCATTCATTTCTGATAAAGTCTTTTTTAGCTTATTATTTGCTTACATTTCAAATAAACCTTCAATTGTAACACATATAACCTCAAAATCTCATAAATTAAAATAAATATGACAATAGCCTATGTATCACAGAGAATGACTCTAGAGGGTTGATGCTTTTAAATGTTTTTATTAAATGAAAAAAAAAACAACGACAACAAGAAAAAACATGTCAAACCAAGAGATTGTTAGTCAAAATACACAGTGGACAACTAAAAGTCTTCTAGCCTCCTTCCACATCTCCTTACTGTTTTGCTGATGTTAGCTAGCATTAGAATTTTGCTAAGCTTACAGTGAAGCTACGATCAGTCAGAGACTCTGAAATTGACCAAAAAGTGACCTAATTTCACAACATTTAGATAAATGCAAATGCTTGTGGCGACAGTATGTAAACCACCATAATCTGACCAGTGGTGCTGGTGTTCAGTCAAACAGTGCTAATGATCGGTCGGTCGGAACGCCTGCTAAGACATTGACACTTGGTTTTATAGATGGGGTGTAGCCTATAGGAGCAATGTGAAAAGATATGACAAAAATATTGTGCCAATATATCAAGAGACTGACGAACGACGCAAAAAGCAAGACCAACATGATGCAGCAAAAATATAAAAAATAAATGTGCATTTTTATATAAACTCAAAAATAGAACATATTTCAAATGTTTCCTGAACAATTTTTTTTCTTCATAATTTGACGTCAGTCTCATTTCTACACAAAATTTCTAAAATTGCTTCATGAGAAAATCATGTTGTGAATCCAGCATTGTTCTGTGAGTTGAGTTTATTGTTAGAAGTTAGTACTGTTAAGCATCTAAAACCATTAAGAGTTGATTATTCAGTAATAAAATCCACAGTAATGTTCCTCTTTGTCGTCCCTGCTCTTACATCAATCTATCTAGTTTTTGTTTGCTGTTATTGGAGATAAAACAGCTAATAACCATAATGCAGGACATGCTATGAAGTACAATAAAATCAAAAGATTATAATAGGACACACAGTGTTTTGGAGTATCTTCTGTGTGCTGTACTCAGCAGCACCTGGCTCAGCCTGCATCTGGTGCATTAATGAGTTTTTGAGAAACTGCTGCAGGGCTTTGGTTTATTAATGTGGAGTAGAAAGCATCACAAAATGTTCCCAGTTTAAAGAAGGTGAATTTTCAGCAGTGGGATCCCTGTTGGCTCTACTTTGTTCTGAAAATCTCTGCCTCACAGACAGGTTATTAAGCACTAAAGGCAGCTCTGGTCTCGCAGCACCACAGCCTGAACACGTCACATTGCTATCTGATAGCTCTGTGAAGTAGGCTATTGTAAAGCAGAAGTACAAAGGGCCATGGTAAAGAGGGCTCATATTCAACAGTTATGACCTGTGTTTTATTTGAGTCACTCAAAAACAAAAACAAAAACTTTACAAAACTTAAAGAATCTTTTAGATAAAATTGAAGTACAACAACAACAACAAATCTTTAAAAAAGAAAAACAACAACTTACTTTTAATACCAGGCAGGTCACCTGATCATGCAAAATTATAAGACATGTAAATATCTAGTATCAATAAAACTTATCAACTAAGAAGACCTGAATTTTTACTTAGTTTTCATTTGGACCTGCTTAAAGGTCCAGTGAATAGACTTTAGATGTATATGAAGCATATGCCTCCATGAAAGCATGAGTCAGAGATTCTTATTCTTTTGAATGTAAATATGCAGACACCAAAAAACCTTTTGTTCAGCATTTTTGTGGAAAATATTCAAAGTTAGAAATATGTTTCACAGTTTTAAAAAGCATAATGCAATTTTTTTGCCAGAGACTTATAGGCACAAACAGGACAAGATGAGCAAAGAGACAGAGGTAATGTTCACATGGGTTACCAATGTCGGTGATTGATCCAAAATATATGTTCCTTCCCTGTAGCTTTAAAGATCCTGGAAGGCACTTTTGGTTTGTTTTGAGTTTGGCGCCTCCTTTGGACAAAGTGATTTCGCCCAGTACATGTGTAAGAAGTGATTTTAAACAAAAAAACATCTCATCCTGCTTTCTATTTACAATCAGGTGTATATTGTATTGATAATCCTTGACGTAAACATTTTTTATAAAGGCATTTTCAGACATTATTAATAAAAATCGAGAAATAATCAGTCTTGTTGCTGGTGGTCTTGTGTGCCTTTATAGAGGCATTAGTATGAAAGTCAGTCTGTTCAGTAACCAGTAAAAAAAAATACTTGCAGGAGCTTTAAACTATTCTTGCAAGGAAAAAACTATCACCTAAAATTTGTTTTAATTCTTTCAGTCCTTTCCTGACAGAGTTTCTTATGGAGATGAAGGAAGCACTATGGTCACAGGTATTGGTAATTTAGACAATACAAACAAAAAGGGTTTTGATCCACATAAAATGTCCAAAATTAATCAAATGAAGCAAAAACAGACAACGCACCGAGGGGAAAATCTTACGCAGAGAGGCAAATTTAATTCAAAAGGGTTTTAGTTTAGGTTTAAAGGAATTCACAGAAATACCAGAGTGAATACAGGAGCTGACAGATAAAGCACAATCTGATGTCTCTTCATTCTCGATGTGAAGACGTGTAGTCTTGATCCAGGAACTGAGGTTGATTGATGGGAAGTTTGGACACACAAATGTATACCAAATAAATAACAATAGAGTGTTATACAAGAAAAACATTGTCTTTTCTGGAACAGAAGGATAAAGCATAGAGGAACAACCCTTACATGGTTCAGACTCTAATAAAATGATAAATCTTCAATAGCTTATCATATTTCTTCTGGTGTTCCTCTTGTGAGTCGCTCAAAATAAAGGCTGTCGTCTGCAGTCACTCATTTCTCAGTAGCAAAATGTAAATTTCATTGGTTTAAAGAAGTGAAGTAGTTATCTATTTTCAGCCTCGTTATTGTACCATGGCATTATATTTTTCTTTCTTTGGTGTAATGAAGTTTTATATTATACAAAATTTGTGGTAGCTTGGCTTACAACAGTTAACAAGAAACAACAACACTGAATAATGTGAGGGTTATTAATGAGACATTATCATCAGTTATATATTATCTGTTAAATATGATCGGGGAAGCAAATTGTGATTTTCCTCCCATGCGTTACTTCAAGACCTCTTAAAGGGCTGAGAGCTTATCAGAAAAATGCCACAGCTTGTTAGGTCGGGTAGAACCAGTTATATCTGAACCAGTTCACTTGCACGCTGATTTGATTCTGCAGATATCTTACATATTGGTCCTTTCACTAAAGTGAGCTAGCTAAATGAGCTAACATGAGCTTAATGAGTCAGTTGACTTGATATCTACAGCTTTTGTTTCCTGTTTATGGCAGTATACAAATGTGGTAATAAATTCAAAGACTAAATGCAGGAAAAAAACAAAACAAAAAACAGACAAAAGTTGGCACACAATCAGTTGATGATAGGTACATCCCAGTTCCCTTAAATTGCATCCATGCATCCCACACATGCATCCTGTCCTTTCTTTTTAATCCCTCCCACCAGAGATGCATGGAGAGACGCAAGGCAAAGAAATGAAGGAGAGTAGGAATGAGGAAATACAATTTTCCTCTGTAGCATCACAAAATATTCTCATATATTCTCATTAACCGCTGAATGACTTGTTTGAGATCCCTTTGATTTAATGAGATAGATAAAACATATTCTTTGTTTTGGTGAATCAGACACCAAATAAAATATAAAACCTGTGAGTGATGCATTTTATAATATTGAATTGTTGAAAGATATTCTTAATGTTTTGTTCTTAATATTCCTGTCAAACACTTTTTCAAACCAGTGATCTATGATCTGTTGTAAACATTAATACACCATGTAGGCCTATCAAAAATGTGCTAACTAGATATAGCTTGTTTATGTTTCACTCAGAGGCTCAGAGGTTTCATGAACCCCTCCCTCTCCAACAGTTAGCCTTGCCACCACAAGAGGGAAGAGAGATGGCCCTGCCCACTCAGGGATGCTGTTAGTAGAGGCATAATGGCGGACTTTCATCACAAGAGTACAATTTAAAGAGGCCCAACAGACTTTCACAAGATAAAAAAACCTTCAAATAAATACAAACCAAATCAGTTTAGCATATATGAATGTAGATTAGTCGTAGAAACATCTGCACTCAGTCGGGACACTAAGGGAACAGTGGGTGAGGAGGGGGAAGCGATGAGCTGAAAGAACAGAAGTCCGATCCTCTGCAACTTCCAATCAATGAGCGATATCCAGTGGGGGATGTCTGTCAGTAAAAATACTTATGGGAAGTCTGCTCTCGTGTATCCTCCTTTATAGCTCCTCAGATCTCGCTCCTCTCTCTGCTCTCCTCCTTTTCAGTAATAAGAGCTTTGGAACGATCCTTAACAGGGCAGGACAATTACTTCCGGCTCAACTTATGAACTGGAAAACATCATATAAGAGAACTGAGATGTATCTGACATGAACTCTTTGGAACATGATCAGGGGTGATGATGAGTCGGAACTATTAGATGACTAAAAGATGCAATAACCAAAGTGATGATGGGATAAATGGGTATAAAAAAAAACATAGTAACATGGCACTCAACGAAGAATAAAATTAGAACTTTCATTTAACTTGTCTTTGTGATGTGTGTGCAATTGAGCAGAAGAGATGTGACAAGAGACACGAGTCGTCTCCACGTGTGATTGCTGCACAGGCTCCTGAAACGTACATGTAATTATGGTTTTCAGAAGTGCATGTAGAAAATGGAGATAACACCAGCTCTCTTCAGCACAAGAGCGCTACATCCCCTCTTGTAGTCAAAGTGGCTTTGCCTGTCTGTTCTGCACAATTACAGGCTGAGGTTGAGAATGTGACACTTATTCAGTGGATCGCTTTAACATAGGCAACTACTTAAAGGGATTTTTTGAAGTGGAGCTCTATGAAGGTACTTAAGTAAAGTAAGCCACCGGAGATTTTTGAAGCTTGATGTTATGAAGGAATCCAGAGGCCGACACAGATGCAGTTAGAAAGTTTGAAGAAAAATCATTTCTGGGTCAGATGGTTGGCAGAAGGCTGACTGGCGGGTTTGGACTGAGTAAATGCGTCTGAAATATCGTTCTGTTGGCTGACATTGGGATCTTCTGAGTTAGATTGATTGCAAGTGAAGCAGAATCTGAACAAAGGGAAAAATGCATTAGAAATCACTGGAAAAGAACAAGATATAATCTCTGATTTATTTTTACGGAGTGGCCAATAACGACGAGACGGATAATCTGTCGGTGGAGGGGAAACCGAGTTCTGAAGCAGTTGATGAGTAGCAGGTGTGTGATGTAGCCAGGTGCTTGATTGTTATTACTATTATCCAAAACAGCGAAAAACGTATTTATGCAACGGAACTTGCATTTGTTCACCTTTGTATTCTTTAGATAATTGTAGACTTCAATCAAACAAGTAACCGAATGTGGCATGAGTGACGTATTTAGCATTTTAAAAGTAGTTCCGCGAAAGGTGGCTAGCGTTAGCTATGTTAATTTTAATGGAGAGCGAGCACATTTTCTGTCGGAGTACTGTGTATTTGGCTTTATTAAACGTTTTGTGAAGAGATGTTGCTTAACAGTTTAGTTATTTGTGATCTAAAAGGGTTCAAAGTTTGTCATAAAGATGAAAAGTTTTACTGTCGTTGAAGCCGTTCAGCGAAAATATTAGCAGTTTTCACATTTAAACCGCATAAACACATTGCTGTGCTGCGTGAGTAAATAATTTTTAATCTGGAGTTTGTATACCAAGTGGGCATTAGTTGTAGTAGCACTTTTTCTGTCATTCATAGATACATCATCCAATCCTTTCTGGTGGTGCAAAGCCTAAAGTCGAACCCTGCACATCTTGCTGCAGCCGATGTCACTGCCCACTGTTCCCTAAATATAAACTGTCTAAAGAATACACGATTCAGATTCACCTGGACATCATCACACACAAAGTACTGGGGGAAAAGCTGTTCTGAGTCTGTTCTTGTGAAGATTGTTTTGAGCCTGCCTGTAGGCAGGGTAACTCTGTAATCAATCATCTGTTACACATAAATAAAAAAATAAAATGCTTTAAGCAGATGTTACTATCCAATTTTATTTGAGAATATTTTACTTGCATTGCTATTATCGGACTACTAGACCATAGGACTAGACGTAAAACATTAAACCGGAAGCAAGCCGATTTTATTTGGGTGTATTTCCGGAGCTGACAGTGGCGGCCTCCAGAGGCAGGAGCTGACAGTGGCGGTCTCCAGAGGCAGGAGCTGACAGTGGCGGTCTGCAGCCAGACTCTCTTGGAATACCTCTGTAAGTTCTCTTTCTAACATCAGCAATGAGAGGTTATTCAGTCTTTCTGTGAGCATGGTTGCTCTGTTGCTTGATTTGCTCCCGTTTGCTGTTAAAACAAATGCTGCACAGAACAGCTTCTTACTGTAACCGTAATAGTATTTAGAGTCCATGCTTGTAACAGGCAATGTGATCAAAACACAAAATTAACTGTTCTTGTTGCGGAAAATGTCAGAAGCCTAAGACAGTTAGGACAGTCCACTGATTAAGGTCTTCTAAGCACTCTTCACGGCTGTCTCAGCCAGCTGCGCTGGAGAAGTCACACTTGTTGTTGGGGAGGGAGACATCCTCCTTAAGTGTAGTGCACGTTGCAAAATGAGGCAAATGTCTCCCAAGAATTTGGAGTCATAGTCAGGTCAGCCGCTATCTATAGATTGGTTGGCAGCTCTTGCATGTCTGTGGATGTTTTTTGTTTGTTAGTTTTTTGTTATATTGTTGGGCAATTTTTGCTTTTATTGGATAAGACAGCTGAAGAGCAGAATATTTTATATTTTATATGACAGAAAATATGTGGAGGAGTGTTGGATGACATACAGCAAAGGGCTGAGGCTGGATCTGAACCCACAGCTGCTGCGACGAGGACTAGAGCCTCTGTACATGGGATGTGCATCATAATCGTTAGGCTATCCAGCGGACCAGTGGATGTTTTTTTAGATAGAAATTATTTTAATTACATTTAAAATTATTTTTTTTTATAGCAAAGCAAAATGTTAGGAACAACTATGACAAATAATTCAACATCTGATTTTTAGGTTTGCCATCTGCCACTGTGGGTGGCACCGGTACACCCTGGCACCCGTGGCTGCATTGACATACAGTAATCATGTTGTCAGATGCATGTTGATATCAGACATCGCTCACACAGTGTTCACTGCTCTGTACCTGTTGGGGCGTGAGCAGTCGTTTATCATCTCCAGAGTGAGCTACGCTCGAATCTTGTTCATGAGTTGAACATTTAACGTTCAGTTCACCGTCAACCAAAAATATGAGTGAGTTCTACAATTCTACAATTCACTTAGCAGACGCTTTTATCCAAAGCGACGTACATCAGAGAGTAAATACAACACAAGTAAGGATCTAGAAAAAAAGGAACAGTGTCAGTAAGAGCAAACGATCAGCTTTGAGCCCGATTGGACACACAGGTGCTGACAGGAAGTGACCAGAGGCAAAGCGCAACATTGACAGCAGTTCTTGAGAGCTCTAATCAGTATAGATAGATATAGTATAGACCATCTTATAAGTCGTCGTTATCAAACAAAAACCCTCGTCACTACCATCATCATCATCAATAATATCGAGACCATCATCATTAAGTTAGTAGGTATTCATGAAAGAGCTGAGTTCAACACCATGATGTCAGTGACCATAATGAAAATGCCCATCCACCAACAGTCTTTATTCTAACCTTGGGAACACTCAAAAGACCAGTCCCCTGGGAACCACGCAGGCACCTAAAGGGTTTAACCAAGTCAGAGGTTCGTTTTCAGTGTTATGAGTTAGCAGAAGCCCCTCAAAGTATTCTCTGAACTGACAAGGCAGCCAATAAAGAAAGGCCAGCACGGGAGTAATATGCTCATATTTAAATTCAGCGGTCAGAACCATCATTGAAACTATTGTCCACAAGACAGACAAGATGACAGATGATGTAAAGATCTCTGTATTACCCAGGTTGTAACATAAAGCACAGGTGATTTTCAAAGGCTGTATCAGCTGGTCCATCAGGCCTCAAGGGCGGAAACCTAATCTTAGCCGCACGTCATCATTTTGAATAATAAGTTGCGCCCACACACAGCCCTTTGTTGATGGCCTTTGTCTTGCTCCAAAGCCCAGGAGGAAGTGGTAGAGGCGTTAAGGAATGATGGAGCTTCATGGTGTGTCATAAAAGACATTCCATAATGGCGTTCTAATTGGACCCGGGCGGTACGCCTCAAACATTTCATGGCAATCATCTGTGCTCGCTTTGATTGCTTTTCTTCCTGCTCTCCCTCAACTGGTGTTCCCCTTATATTTTCAGAGTTTTTGCACCTGTCCATCCCCCTCGTAGTTTTCCTTTTATTTTTTAGTTTATCTTCAATTCTTCTTTGATGTCTTTCTTTCTGTCTTCTCTGCTTTTACACTTTCTCAATCTTTCTGTTTTCATGAATAAGAGCGATACATCCATTACATTTCTCAGTGCAAAAAACTCTTCCATCATAATTTTGCTTTGTCGTCCCTTGACAATGTACCGGAGATTAGTCGGATGGTGTAATATGGGCACAATGACGATTACAAAGCTTCATTCGTGCCATCCTCCTACACACTATGGGGTGAGTCAAAGGCTAGAATGCAGCACTGGATTACACAAAAGCCACTTAGCACCAAGTCAAGATTGTTTCCTCTTTGAGTCAGAGAGGAGGATGCACATAGAATGACATTCATTCTATTTTTAAAAAAATATTTATTTGGGGCCTTGTTGGGCTATTATCCACTTGCGAATGTAACAAAGTCCTCATATAAACTAGTGAAGCATTTCCACAAGAAAAAGAAAAACAAAGACATAGAGACAAGAATCATTAAGTGGGTAACCTACCTAAGACAAATGTGAATTATCCATCCATCCATTCATCCTTTATCTCCCGCCTATTTCAGTTTGGGATTGCTTGCGTTGGCAGCAGACTAAGCAAGTCACCCCAGACATCCCTCTCCCCAGCAACGTTTTGCAGCTCCTCCTGGTGGATTCCAAGGCATTCCTGGACTAGGTGAGATATATAATCCCTCCAGTGAGCTCTGGCGCTATCCCAAATCTCTTCCCCAGTTGGATGTGCACAGAAAAAAACTTACCATTGATCACTGTTCAGTTTTTTCCTCCCCCCAGGTTTAGAGTCTGAGTGTCATCCTCAAAAGCACTCCAAGCTCCCATCAGTAATGTCACTTGGTCCTCGTATTTCCATCTATGCAACATAAATCACCTCAGCCCATCCCCCACACCCAACACTACTGCCATTCTTGTTCAACCACTGGTAACATTGATTACTGTAACACCCTTCTCTTTGGTCTCCCTCTCAAGTCCATCTACAAACTTAAACTGGTCTCGAACTCTACCATTTGCGTCATCTCCAGAACCCCCTCCATTAATGAAACCATTCCTGTCCTTCTACAGCTCCATTGACTACTGATTAAATATTGAAGGGCATTCATTACCTTTCTCCTCTGTGCTTCTGTGTATTCCTCTGAACTCCTGCACATCAACACACCCACCCTGCACTCCCCAGTCTTCTTCTTCCATTTAACTCACTGCACAACCCGCTTGCCTGACCATCATGGGGTCCAGAGCCTTCAGCAGCTCTGTGGCCAATGTGAAACCAACAGTTAGGCTAATGTTTGTGTTCCTTTTCTACATGTTTTTTTTTTTTTTTTAAGTCTGTTGCTTTTATAAAATGTGAAACACAATTTAGTTATAGTTTTGAGAAATAGTTTGATCCAAGGACAAAATAGCCCATAGCAAATTAACATTTAGGATAAGATTTAATTTTTTCTTATATGTCTCCTAGACAAACATGGGTCCTAGTCGAGACCAAATGGAGATTTTGTCCATTATCTAATGTCTCAAAGACACTCCTGAGAAAAAAAGATCATTCAGTCTCACATTGAGATCTCTGAGTGAGATCTCTTATATTTATTCCAATTGTATCATTTGAAGAACAGTTGATGAGTACCAGCTCTCAGATTCGTCTCACTACAACAATGCTATGACTAAAACACTTAACTGGGATGAACAAAATAAGTGTTTGGACAGTTGATTGACAAAATCCCCTTTATGATGATTTGATTTGATTATTTCGCCTTTAGCTCTGCCTGAGCATGATATTGTAAAAAACTTTGACACTTCCCGTGATACACCATTAAAAACCATAACCTAACTGAATGTATTTTGAAGCCTATAGCGTAGAGGTTAGCAAATATTCAACTCCTAGCATCTCTTCTGAATGTATGAACTGATAAAAGTTAATGTGTTATTCAAGATGAAACACTATTGTATTTCTGTCTTTCCTTGCTCCCCTTTAAAAAAGGAGAAATGCATGGCCCTGCTCCAGCAGTGGACTGAAAACATTTGATTGACTGATTCAGTGTCTCTGTGTTCAGCAGCGTGGTGCCGGGTGTCTGCTTAGGGTATAATTACAGAAATAGATGAATACAAGGGTGTAATTGCCCTTAGCTCACTTCAATGATGCTGCTGATAGCAATGTCTACAGTCTATGTGGCTGAATTAAGGGGTTGTGAGAGGGACTGTAACCTGTTCACATCAGTGTGGTGCAGAGCTGGGGGTGGGGGGTATTCAAATATTGTGGACTAATGGATGGAGGAGGTGGATGAGCTTGACCCTTAATTTTGGATTTAGAGTCCTGATGAGGACACTTCCCCATATTGGAGAGGCCATAACACATAAATCCACGCAGATGTTTCACGATATTTGTGATATATGTGTAATGCGAAGGTACAACTAGTCAGTTGTTAGCGATGCTCGATGTCTGAAAATGTTGCAGTTTACATTCTAAAACATTCTCAAGGTTTTGCACAGGTCAAACAAAATATGAGATTCAAGTTAATGAGCTCAGAGGTGGGTTCAGACATAAAGCAAAACAACATTTGCCTCAAGTAATTTGTGTTATGGATCATTTTCCCCACCTGCCCCCTGGACACTACTCTAGTCCAACCTGTTTAGCTGAGTGCTCGTTTGCGCCAATGAAGGAGTCTACCAAATCCAACCGGCTCCCAAAATGGTGTTTAATAAACAGTATAGTACGATTTTCTATGAGATGGATGATTTTGACCTTTTTTAAGGGGATAAGCCGTTAAAAAGTGATACTGCCCAGCCTAGTCCGTGTTGCCAGGTATCTAATGGAAACCAGTGCCAACCATCTGTTTCCAGTGAGTCTCAGTGAAACTATTTCTGCTTGCAGAGTGGAAAAATCAAAAGTAACACGTACACATACAACGCACAAACATAACGGTCATCCTGTCTGAAAAGAACAAACAGCACACGAACATAACGGCCATGAGGCTAGTCTCTAGGCAGATTAAAACTCATCAACAGGCGTCAATGAGAGTGCCCGCTTTGCGCAGTCTGGTATAAATGTCTTGATGTAACCGCTCCCGAGCGGGATTCTGCTATGCACTTGTGACGATAGTCACCTCAGTATAAGTTTCCTTCTTTTTGCAAAAAGAAACCCTTTTATTCTGATAATAAAATACACAAATCTTTGACTTGAGATCTTTTGTTCAATACAGAAAAATCCACAACAGTTGTTCAGGCACTGGCTCACCACAGTGGTAAGAACGTGAAAAAGAAACAATTTTCTAGCAATTTAAATGCCACTAAAGTCTGCAGAAATATCTATTTAATGATCCCAATGTGCAAAACCCCAAAAAGCATGCACTGTCAGTCCTGTCCACAAGAGGACTGATCATTTTTGATTTACCAAGGAGAGGAAAGTTTTAACATTGATTGGCTTTTACAACACAGTGTCAAGCAAAATTACCAGTTGTATTAAAAAAAAATGTATGTCCCTGTTGCATTGCTCCTGTCTGCTGTTACAAATTTGCTCCTCCCGCCATTGTACTTCTATGTAATTTCAACATGGAAATCTTACAATCGGCTATTGTATGAAATGCCTTTAGAGGTGTGACTGAGACATCTTTGCTGCACACAGAGCAATACTGGTTACCCATTTCAGACTGCCAAACAAGCATCTTCTCATCTCACTCTTGGCAAGAAAACAATTTTGATATTTTCAAAAATGTTAAATTATTTACAGAAGGATAGCTATGTATGAAGCTAATCTTTGCCTTTTTAAATTTCTGTTGGTTGAGGTTTAACTGTCACACAAACACTCACAACTACACAGGGAAACACACAGTTTAAATTAGACAGCAATCTATAGCCACTGTTTTTAAATCTATATGCTGGGTTAGGGTTAGGGTCAATCACACAAGCGACAGCCTAATTAGTAACAGAAAACTAAGCAGTGCATTTGCAGAACCAAAGAAGAAAAGGGATCAAAAGCGAAGAATGAGCAACAGAATAGCTACCAGACACATAGAGCATAAAGACACACAGAATGGAAGGGGGGGGGGGGGGGGGGGTACATTTAAATGCACTCTCGATCTTTCAAAGAAATACATTATGGAGCACTTAACCTGTGACAAACAACACTGTTATAACATTTTCCAGGTGGCTCTGGATGGCCTACAGGGATAAGCTCACTGCATGTGTATGTGTGTGTCAAAGTTGATCGTAGGGGATGCTCCTGTTGTCTATTTATATTTCATAATGTATTATCTACATTATCAGATATAGCTTTGCCATGAAGAAATGATAAAGGATGGTTTTATTTTTGTGTAAAAGTATAACGTTCATTTATGCTTGGACCTGGAAATAAAATACTCATTAAGACATGTTTTTTATTATTCCGCTTATAAAACAACTCACAACCATTGCCACTTTCTCACCGTGCTCTTATGGCTCCTCAGGTCTGCAAGCCCAAACTAGCAATGGCACATTTTAATTAAGGACAGAGGGTTACACAGTCCATGGTTGATCAAATATGACACAGTGGTTGCTCTCCATTTTACAAATGTTGAATAATGATCTTCGGGTAATATTTTTGCTGTCTCTCAGCATCAAATTTTTAAAGAGGGGTTGCAGCAGCTGTCACCTGAATCTCCCTGCAGCAAACTTCCAACTACAGCACTGTGCAAATGAGCTCAGGTATACAGACACACATTGGCGACAGAAAATAGACTGAAAACTCAAGTTCAGAGACACCGCAGGGTAAAATGTTATCCATGAGGGACCACAAAGGTACCTCATCAATCCTGATATTATCCTCCCTCTATGCTGGAGGCAGAGGTCTTAACTGTGTTTACCTGGCTGAAAAACATCAGATAGGCTCCTCTTTCCTGTCCTTCTCCTACTTACGTGCACTATAACTAACCTATGTGAGCAAATTAAGGCTATCAAGAACCATTGAGCCTTTGTTTTGTCAAGAAAGAGCTCAGCAATATGTCTATTAAGACAGTTAAATATGATGTCGATAAACCCTCCACTTTATGTTTAACTTTTGTAATTCATGTAACTTGCATATAGTTACTACCATTGTTTTGCAAGTTCTCCCTTTAAAATAATAATCTCCCTGTTCAGGGGAGAGGGGGTGTATTAAAGGACAATGTACACTCATTCACATGTCTTCCGCAATTAACTTAAATGACCTCAAAGCGTAATGAAATCCTTATTCAAACAGATTGCTAGAATTTGCTTTGCCTTTCATTTAATACAAGAGGTATGTAGAGAAGTGAATTATGTGCTGATAGATGGGTCCAAATCACCTGAGCTTTGATTATACCAATGCAAAAAACAGGGAAATAGAAAATATTGGTCCTCTCAGCTGTTACAACCATTAATATTTAGCACACAATCTATTAATTTTTTTATTATTTGTTTATCTTTCATCCTGTTACTGTGCTTTCCTTATACATTTTCTTGCAATAATCTCACCTCAAATTGACACTTTTCCTGGTGTAGCCCTCACTGTGTGCTGCTGCCACTCCACACCGGAATGACATATGGCCTTTAGAGATAACAAGATTTCCCCTGCTCTCCTTTATCACCAGAGCTTTAATTAGACAGATAATGGAGAGGAGTGCAGCCCGGGGCCCATCCTCCCTATCCTGACCCTTTGCTGGCTCAGACACCTATGAGAGCGATATTAACTTTTAAAGCTGGAGTGACACACAAGAGCCCAGCAGAGGTGTGACTAACGATGATACACAATTTTACAAACTTTACAGACTGGTGAAAGTTAACGAGTCGCACAGAAGGAATAAAACGGGAAATACAATTGGGATGAGGGAATGTAGAGACTTTTGGCTGCCCACTACCTTGAAATCCTGTCCACCCACTCCTGCACCCTCTCAAGAAATGACACCTTCTGCCTTCCTCTGTTTAGTCCAGTGCCTCTTCCTTTTTTGACTTGCTCTGTTATTTTCCTTTACCCTTTCACTCCTTCCACCTTCATCTCTTTCTGCCTCTCGACTCCTCCCCTCCCCTCCACCTGCGTCAATCAGCCATACTCCTTTTGATCACATAAGCAGCGAAGCATGGGGAAGCTATTTGCAATGAACACATCATCACAAGTGCAGGGCTGAAAAATGCTGTGATCTGAGACTTAAGGAGACTACAGAGCTGAGGCTGAGTAACTGAATTAAGGGCTTTAGACTGTAATGAAAGAGATCATACAAACTTGAGGTCTAAGGCTGGACGTTATACGATGAAGGATTAGCTGGTGTTACAGGTGTTACAGCAGAAACTGTTAAGTTCCTTAGTTCCATTTCAAATCATTGAGTTGAAGATGGATTGAAAAATATGCTTCTAAAAGGAAACCACAGCACTAATGCTGCAACTTATTCAGCATAAGGAGCCAGAAGCCACAATAGTGCAGCTTTTTTTTGACCACAAACTAACATTTGCTGAGTTGAGCATGGTTTGCAGCTCAAGTAAATTGTCCAGGTTTGATGTTAAATTTCATGACACCAGCCTGCGTAAATTAGAGGGTGATGTGATTTTTAGAGGTTAAACTGTTCTGCTGAACATAAAGCTTTCATTGTCCTAGATCTGGTTCTAGTTTTACCTGACTACCAATGGTAACTTCCTCCAAACTCATTACCAGGTTGGAGACTGAGTTATGTTCAGAGTTTCTTTAACTTTATTAAAGCCTAAAAAGAGAAAGCTTTGCAGTTACAGACATACCCCAACCCCCAGTCTCCCTTCTCCCTGTTTTACCTGTTTACAAAGGCCAACATAAACTGCAGCAGATTATGCACCCAATAAAATAACAAAGAGGTCACAGCATTTAAGGACCCTGTATTGAAAGGCATGAATTGATTGACTTGGAAAACCTTCACACAAATGACAGCAATCCTCTCTGTTTAACTCCATCGAGTTTGTGTCTCATGACTAAATCAGCAAGTAAATTATACAACAGAACAAAAAAAGGAAACTTTTCTTTTTTAAACATATTTCTCAAGGTAAATCATCCACAGAAACAGTAGTAGTAGTTGTATGTGTGTGTATGTGTGTGTTTGTGTTGTGAAAAAAGTAGTAGATGTTTCTCCCACATTACATAATTGAACTAAAGTGCTTCTCTCTCATCCCCAAATGGTTTTGTTGTAATGGGTTGAAGGGTTGAACACCTCTTGATTGTAGAGTCGGGTACTATTGTCAAACAGAGTGGCAGCCCCATCTCCTACAGACCCTGGCTTTCTACAACTTAACTGATCATCCCTGGGTTCACTCCCTTAATGTCGACATGCACTGTCATCAAACTCACTGAAAAGAAAGTTTAAAAAAAAGAAAAAAAAAAGAGATTGCATTCACCCCCTCGTCACATGGGTTAGCACAACTTATTTCTCCCTTATAGAACCACAAAAAGCTAAGATGCCTTGCAATAAAGAACAAAAGCGCAAAACAGGTAATCCTCTTTCAAGTATAGGGGTAGAAGCCATGAGTTCAGACTGGATAACAGATAAAAAAACATTGTCCCTTTACCAACCTTCTCTTGCTTATACAAACAGTTATGTAGGGAAAGTTAGTGGAATAGGAAAAGTAAAAAGAACATTTTAAGATCACTATGTAAGATTACACAAGTTCATTTTTTGTTGTCTGATAGTTTCAATTAAGGATCTCTTGCTGTGTTTTTGTATTAAACATGCCATTGGGGTCACAAATATATTGAGTAAGACTTTCATCCTTTTACAGACATCACAGTGCCTCGCATACAGTAAACAAACTGTCACCGTTGGTCAAGTTATCCAAGGTCCGGTTTTTGTCTTGTGATTAGAGTATTATTGTAATTTCCTGTTTTATTTTGTGTTTACTTACCTACGCTTCTGTCTTCAAGCTCCTGCTCCTCATGTTTTCTGATGCTCACCTGCCCTGATTGTAATCACCTGCATCTCGCCACCACCTGATGTTCTCAGTTCGTTGTGTGTTCTCTCGCGTTGCCTCGTTCCAGCGTTCCAATTAAGTACATTTTCTGGTCCATGACCTTATCATTACTTTTGTTACCGTTGGCTTTTTGCCAGCTCCCTTTTGGATCTGTTTGCCTCGCTGATTGCTTACCAATGCACCGACCTGGACTGTGAAATAAACTCTTCCTTTTACGGCCCATCGTTCTACCTGGCTCTGTTACAAACCCTAAAGAATGTTGTGTGTCCTCCATCATACATGAGTATAATTATACCTGGATAGTTTCATGAACATTAACCTTTATCCAGTTGTAGTTTTCCAAAACTACAGTAGAACATTCAGATAAAAACCATTTCAGACTTTTCAGTAATAATACTATTTGTCCCTGTTCCAATCAATCATATATAGATCTGTGTTTAAGTGGAGTATATTTAACTAATGCCTCCTACAGACTGTGGCTCTATACTTCCCCAAATGAATAGTAATACAACTTCAGGAAATACAAAAGCTTTCTTAGTTTAACAACAAATCAAGGTTCTGTGTTAATCTAAAGTATCAACACAATAATTAAAATGTGCTTTACTTAGCATTTAACTTATAAGACTTCAATAAGCATTGCAGGAGTTCACAAAGAGTCATTTTTACTGTTAATGCTCTCCATAAAAAACATTCATAGTGAAGACAGAAATAAGAAATGAAAAGCCAAACTTAAGCTCGGCTGTGTGACTCAGTTTCTGCAGTTCTGTCACCTTATCTTGTAATTGTGAAAGATTTAGAGAATTACCAGTTTGTATACTATGAATTGCGATTTACCAGTGGATTCTAAAGAAGTTGCTTCACTGTGCACAGAGGGTACTAAAGAAGAGTGACAGATTTATTAAGCAAGGATGCTAAGGAAATCCATACTCCTCTTGTCTACCTGATTGTTTTGGACTCACGGCTCTCAGCTCTGCTCTGCAGAGAAAAAGCAAACCAAATAGAAAGCTAATCCCCTCAATATGCTCCTAAATCTGCAGCCTGAGACCATCTGACCAGATGAGAAATGAGTGGAAAGAGGAGAATGATGAAGAGGTAAAACAGTTATTTAAAAAGAGTAGAAAAGTCATAGATGCAGCAAGAGCAGATAAAATATTTTACTTAAATATGAGTGTCTTTTACCCTCAAAAAGTAAACCCCAAAAGCCTAATAAATAAATATTTGTGTACAGTAATTCGCATCCTGGGGAAGATTTATACCATAAAACTGATTGAATCTGATGCTACAACCTCCCAGCAGCTTACCTTAGATTCGCACAAAAACTTTAAGGAGCTGTTTAAAGGAGAGACATGACAGAGAGGCATCAGTCTTCACATCGGCAGATAAAAATACCTTAGCATTAGGTTTAAGAGGTAAAGTGTTCTGTTTTACACACATTAAGCTGCTAAACAAACACAATGTTATACCGTCTAATGTGATAAAAATGTAGTCCTTTAGGCACACAGAGAGCCTGACAATAAGCTCATCCAGCATCCTGAGGAATCAGATGAGCACAGACTGTGCAGCCATTTGTCTCTGCATGTGGTCAGGATTCTTGAGGACAATAACATGCTGTGCCTGCCTCTCACCAAATCATGGCCTTCACATGGAGTCCAAGGGCAATTGTGTCTCAAAATACTCCTATCTCTCCCTGCTTCCATTCTCCTTCAGCTTTATTTAGTGCTGCCTAGTAAGTGCTCGAGAAACTATCTGGTAAATACTTTTAGGCCATCTCATATTAACCGCTGAAGCCTGGAGTCAATATTCAAAGTAGAATTAAAAGCACTGATGATAGAATATTTTTATCTAACTGAACAGAAGGCATGAAAACATCTGAGAAAGACTCCTGGTTCATTGCAGAAATAAAGGCAGTGTTTAAAAATACATGAAAAATAGTGTTGGGTGGAGTAAATGGGAAAAAAAAAAGAGAAGAAAGAATTAGGCACATTGAGCCGAGGCCATCTCTATCACACTAAATCCCCAAATGCAGGAGGTCTGATTCCTATCTGTGCCTCTCACGGCTCTGTGACCAATCAATACATTTAAGCCCTCCTGCACTCAGTCTGCTGCGATTGAATAAATAAAGCTTTAGCAAAAAGGCTTCTCGTTTTCCACCTGAAATCATGGATTTGGCCTGGCTGTAGGCACGCCTGGTGTCTGGTAGCAGGACCTAGCACATCCTCAAGTTTGTTCTGAAACTATTGTTTTAAAAAGAGCTTCAGTCAAAGGTTGTTTACGGTGAGCTAATAGTTTTAAATTAATTAACTGCATGTTGCTGAGTATAAGGTTCAATTGAATGACGATGAGATTAAAGCAAACAATATAAAGTTATGGATCATTAAAATAGTCCCTCAATTTGCAAGAACGTTCTCTGGAGACATTCCAATAAAACATCCCTAGTTGCATACGTTGTTAACATTTGATGTGTTGTTATTTGAAAATATTGATTGTTACATCCGTGAGTCATTTATAAACCATCAAATGTCACTGCTCCAGCTTCGCAAACATGAAGGCTTACTGCTGTCTTTCATATTTGATTGTAAATTTATGTTTGTATTCTTGAGTGTTAGTTGGATCAGCAGGTGCCTTAAAGACTTCTCTTTTCGGCCATTTTTTACTTATAGATAATTGGATTAGCAGCATCTCAACTGCTCTGACTGACTGACTGACTCTGCACTGACAGAAGATAGACGGCATCACCGACACACCAGTAAAGTACCAGTGCACCAGCTTCAGTTCTTGTTTAACTCAAACAAAAAAGTGTGAATATGACAAATACAAACATTTTGAATATCAATAACCATAAACGGAAACATAAAGCAGCTTAAACCGAATACAAATGGCTGAAAGGGAAGAAAATGCAGAGCGTGCCCAGACCTGTCCTCTGCTCTGTAACTTCAAAGGCAAACACAGATCAATACTGTGCAGTCAACCCTAATCTCTGTTCACTTAGTGATTATTATCAGCTATAACCGGCTCAGGCTGCAAAGCATCAAAGCAAAGAACTTGTACTGAAACCACAACAAATATAGAGAAGGTTTAATGTCACCCCCTTGAGATGCAGCCATTGTGCAACTTCAGAGAAATTAATTATTCAAAAACGTCCACTTCAGGGGCCTAATTGTGATTTTACAGACATAAAATCCTTGTTTTCTGATGATTTAGCCACCAGAAGTGCATAATTGTTTTTTTTCTGTCTTGATATTGCTTGTTGTGCAATCAATTACCCTTAAAGGTTCTGAGATTTAAAGCTTATTAGATTGGAGAGTTTTATTCAAATTCCTTCCTCATCACTTATTTGTAACAGCTCAAAGAATGACATGTGAACATGAAGGAGAACTCACAGTCAGCAGTTGATTTCGGTCTGTCTCAATAGTTTATTTTGTCCACTCTTATACAACCACTCTGTCCACTCTTTTTACGTCACACCGAGTGAGTCAAACAAACGCAGCCAATTATGATCCAGAAACACTTTATTTCTGTCCTCTGAGAGCTCATCATAGGGCCTGTCTGGACTTTATTTAGAAGCAAAAACATGTTTTTTTTACTTACCTGACGTGTGTATTTAAAGTGTCAGTTTTGCATAAACATGCAATGCCTCATGTGTGTCAATTGCAGATGATGGAAGGAGCCTATAGCAGATTTTCTGAAGGATCTATTCAATGTTGCTCCCACAATTAGAGTCTTTGTTGTGATAATCACGCTTCCAGTGTCTGGCCTCATATTATCATCACTGACTCTCAATTAGACAGAACACCTCATCTTCTTTCCTTGGCTTTCTTCAGACAATAAAAGAACACCGAGATGAGGTGTGAATTATATGTTTTACATGAAGTCGATGGTAATACATGGTTGGTGTGGTAAGGGCTTCAAAGTTACTTCAGGTAAGAGGGCGGCTGTGGCTCAGTCGGTAGAGTTGTCACCTCTGAACCGGAAGGTCCGAGGTTTCGATCCCCAGCTGAGTAACATGTCCGATGTGTCCTTGGGCAACACATTTAACCCTGCATTGCTCCCGCTGCTTCGGTGGCGGTGTATGAATGGATTAGTGTTGTACTTACTCTCTGATGTACATCGCTTTGGATCAAAGTGTCTGCTAAGTGAATTGTAAGCTGAAACATTGTGGTTCAAGCTAAACCAATAACTGATGTTTCTTTTGGATGAGGCAAGAGATTTCTGGCAGAAGTTCCTTAAAGCTGCAGGCTGTCATTTGGTCATTTTGTTAATTCCGGTCCAATTAGCAACTTGAGAAGTGAATGTGTGTTCAGATCAATAGTTGTGCAAACTTGTAGACCTGATTTTTTTAAATAGCTTTAGACTCTGTCACTGACTACAGCACGATCATTTCTATCAATGGGCCCATCCACCCAAACAAATGTTGCATGGGGGCGACTTAGCTGCACACTGAGTCTCCACACCAGGATGCAATTTACGTGTGCAGCCTGCGGAGTGGCTTTTATTGACCATTTCGACCTGTCCTTGAAACATTCGGTTTTCTTCAGACATGATGGTATCCATCCCAATGACATAGGATCACATTCTGGCAACGGGCAACATTTACTACTGTATCCAGAACTTTCCCTACGCTTTCATCCTAACATCACTGGGTGAATTGTCAAAGGCCATCAGAGGATGCAACTGTCACAATCAGGGTTCAATTAACCAATCAAGCATTTTTTATATAGTACATTTCATACCAAATGCAATTCAAAGTTTTTTACAGCAATTGAACAATGCAATGACAGAACCTAAGGGTTTTCCTCTCCTCTATGTCCCAAATCCTTTTCCAAGAACACTCTATTTGATGCATTCAGGGTCCCTGTTTTTAGTAATGTTAGAGGGCTGCGCTGAGAAAAAGCTGGGACCCAGACTGATTCATGTATGAATCAAAAACAAAAGGAATCAATCATTTACACTTTGAGGTGAATCAGTCTAATCTGTTTTAGTACAAAGCAAACCGCAGACCACTCCAGGTCCTGCTGCTATCTGTACAAAGCTTGCTCTACTTAATATCAGATTATTAGCCAACAAAAATGAAGCTCTTAATGAAAACAATTTAGACTTTGTTTTATAACCGAGACGTGGCTGACAGAAAGCAACAATGCCCATGTAGCTAACGAGGCCACTCCAGCAAATTTAAAGTTTGTTTGTAGAAATGGAGGGGGAGAAGCTTTGTTAACTGAAAATGTATTTCTGTGTAAAGTGATTACAACTGGAGACTTTAGTCAGTTTGAATACCTGATTTTTATTTTAAAAAAGGGCTCTCCGGATATTATTTTTCTAATTATTTACAGAAAGCCAAAATATTTGGATGTTTTACTAAATTGATGACTACACCGAGTCTTTTTATTATAACAGGGGATTTTAACATCCAAATATAATTAACTCTCACTGATGTCATTTTGACAAATAGACCTCATAAGTATATCACCAGAGGGTTACTCCCACACGATATCGATGATTATTTTCCAGTTGCCTGCATCAAAATTGAAAGAATATCAACGCTCCTTCATAACAAAAAAAATCTGAAAAATCTAAGTGAACAAGCATTTCTATATGATCTACTTTTAAATGACCTTTCAAGTGTAATGTGCATTCCAGAGCCAGATCTGACACTCATTTTTCTAAGGTCACATATTATGCAAAGTACCCTTCACCATGTTTTTATGACACTTTTCAGACAAACATGTCCCTAGTTGGTCTACAAACCCCCAAGTTATGTGAAAAGTCCATCCTCTCCGCTCAAATAAGCCGTTTGGAAAATTTTCCCTTTGTGACATCACAAATGCAATGTGTTAACAATGAAAGCAAATTATTGTATTACCTCATGTTCTAACATTGAAACAACCCTACAACATATTGGAAAACAGTAAACTCTCTGAAGTTCAATTCAGCATCATCCCTTCCTCAGTAGATTGCTACTGAAAATGCCTCCCATTTCTTACCAACAAATAATGGCTCATGTCTTCCATCACCATTTCACTGCAGCAGGAAATCATTTTGTGGACCCAAATACTGCTAACAACTTCAGACAGAAAGATAGAGCTATCTTTTCCTTTATGGAATTTACAGAGTTTACATATTCCCTATAAATACAAATAAATCCATGGGGGAGGATCAACCAGTATTGAGTCTCTAAAGGCTGGCTTCTGCACTGATTCTGAAACCAGTAACCTATATTTCTAATGAATCCCTTTTTAACTGGTTTAGCTGCCCTCTCTTGTATTGCATGGAGTTTATAAAGTGCTTTTGTCTGAACAACTAACAGTAGGAAAAAAAATTGCAACTGTTTTAAAATGTGAAAACATTTAAAAGGACATAATTTGCAAGTGTGTTTATAAATGTATGTGTAATTATTTTCGACAGTATTTGTATGTTTACATTTGTTATTGGTGCAG
This sequence comes from Labrus bergylta, assembly GCF_963930695.1. Taxonomy (NCBI): domain Eukaryota; kingdom Metazoa; phylum Chordata; class Actinopteri; order Labriformes; family Labridae; genus Labrus; species Labrus bergylta. The sequence continues at coordinate 17,256,855 of NC_089200.1, forward strand.
GGCATCCGTGTAAAAGAGACCTCAGTCTCATTGGGTAATAAAGGATTTAATCAAAATAGTAATGTGATACTTGACATCTTTGGTCTAATATGAAAGATCCATCACACACTAAAGGCCATACTTTGGATATAGTTAGTTCTAAGGACCTGACATTTAAAAACTGATAATTTATGTGTCTTCTTTGATAACTTGATCCCTCAGAATGTCCAAAGAACCTCCCTACCTGTTAAGAAAAGGTACATAAATGAGAAGGCCATATGTTGCCAACCTTGAATGCAGAGACAGTTGATAATCTCTTGAATGATTTCAAGGCAAAAATGATTGTCTCTGCATTTTTCTAATAAAGTCCATAACCAGAAACGTAGTTAAATTAGGATACATATTGTAGATGCTTTCGGAAAAAATGGAAAGAAGTTAGAACACAGACAGGTTTCAAAACCAATGCAAAGCTGGCTAAACACTGAAGCTTCCATGTCCACAACATGGCAACGCGTGAGCAACAACACTAGGGGTGAGGGAGCAGGGGAGACAGCTCTCTCCAATGGTTTGAATTTGGACTGCGGTACCAGTTTTAAATGCTTTGAGTCAGAGTTACATATTGCTCCTTTAAAGGAATTAAGGAATTTAATGCAATTTGAAAAAAAAGAAAACAAAGAAACTTCAGTCCTGTCTTCTTTGTAAAACATGAACTGTTTTAATAAGCACCCTCCAGAGTTTCATGGAAACCTTCAACACAGGAGCTTTCTTTGTCAATTTAAAAACGTTACTTGATTTGCTAATTAAATGACATTACAGGCAGAAAAAGGAGAGTCAATCTGGAATCATTTGTGCTGCACAACAAAGCAGTTTAAAAAGCAATAACAGAGATACATGAGACAATTAAATGTGTCCTTGTATAAAAATCCAGCAGCTTACTCTCTTCTCTCTGACTTTATCTCATCTAAACCCTTGTTTACAAGACTTCACTCAAACCAGATTCAAGATCCTAAGATAATCAAATGGTTATAATTGTGATGAATATTTTATCACAGATATTTGACACCTTTTAGTGTTTAATGTTTGTCTACAATGAATACACAATCAACAACACTCTTTTTAGGTATTTCAATTCAGAGTGCTGGATGAAAGAAAGGTGTAAAGCCCTAGGATCAGTAAAATAGATCAGCAAAACTCTGAAGAATATGAAGGAATCAGCAATCTGTGACATGACTCATATCTCAAGACATAGAAAGGAGAACTTTTAAACTAAATGGCTCTGGTAAACAACTCCTTAGGAGTAATGAAAGTGTTTTTTCACCTGCATGAGATGAAAAGAAAATGTTTTTGAGTGGGGGACAGAACCTGTGTTGCATTTCTTGACTTGCTGAGTTACTCAAGTCATGGTAGAAGTGGAATAATAGAGCATTCATGAAATCTCATCACCTCAAAATAAAAGAGGCTGAAACCCGGTTCATGGGAGACGAAGAAAACAAACATTTAATTTAAATGTTAAAACGTAAACGTAAATTTAAAACGTAAACAGCTTTCAGGGAGGCAACAGAAATATTATCTCCCTTAACCAAATCAAAAACATCAGTAACAAATCAAAATTCACCTGTCCAAATAAGCATCCAAAGTAAAGAACACTTCACATTTATTTATTCATAAGGACAGTTATTTTCATTTCAGGAAAGTAACCAACAAAATCAGAGGAGTATCAGAGTTGAAAAATGGAATTTTACAAGCCTGTGATGTGTTCAACTTCTCTTAACTTCTGACCTTGCAATGACATAGAAGCATCAGCGTTATGACCTCTTTATTTTAAAAATACTCTCTTTGGCTCTTAAGTCTGTGAGGCATGTGGGGATTAAGAAAGGTCAGAAGAAAGCTGACGAGCACAATGTGTCCCTTTGTTCCTGTTACTTATAACCCAATGTTTCAACACTGTGTGGCATTCAAAGGATGCTATTGTTGCCATTAGTGTCATCTTTTTCCTAAAAAAATATGAATGAACTGATGATGTTTAGTAGTAATGAGCCAGCATTTTTTTTTAAATAAAACCCTGCTTCGTCACCCCTCAGTCTGTATAAATGTCATAAAAGGATCAAGTTAGCACACCTGTTCATTTAATTCTCTTTGATTTTATGGAAGCCCTGAGTTGACAAAGGACGGGGATAATGCACGGCCATCCTACTCTTCCCCTGCGTCACTAATTAAGATCCTGGTGCTGCCGCACAAATGTTAATTCACAGGTGTCTGCTGCCTGCCAGTTACCATAGCAACCTCAAGGTATGCTGTCTAATCCATAACAGACACCGTTTTTTCTCTCTCTCTCTTCCTCTTATCGGGACTGATTAATCTGGACAGAAAACAACGCAACAGGATATTGAGGCTCTCTGGTATAAGTCAGATCTCAGAGTGCATTATGGGAAGTAAACAAACTGTAAAGGCTTGTTCGTGAAAGAGCACTAAGCTTGTAGTCGTCCAACATCCCTGAATGTTTACTCTGGTTGGCAGAGATTTGAGTTTTTAATGCTGAGACTCTGGACCAGCAGCGATATATCCATTGTTGGATTATGTGCAATACTGAAAAAAATCTATATTTTTATTCATTATTAATGAAAAGTGAGAAATTCAGGGTTGATGGATTACAAACCTATACTGCTCATTTTGACATTTTTATCATTCAGTATGGCTTTGACTAATGTTTTTGATATCACATCTTTTTGTTTTAAGCTGTAGTGATATCGTGTCAGAACCACACAGCTCTGCTCTACTGTTACTTGGCATTTAATATACAATAAAAAGTGTCATCAATATAAAACTTAAGAAACTCATCTATAAAAAGAGGTGACCAGCTTCTAGAGAAAGAGGATGCATGTGTTCCTCTTCTTCTGCTTTTTTGGAATTTTATGGCTGCTGGCTTTAGGCTCACTCTTATTTTCTATTTATATGCTCCCACTCTGTAAGATTATCCAGCGCCATAACCTTTCTTGTCATTGTTATGCGGACGACACACAGATATACCTTCCTCTGAGACCTGGTGACCAAGTAAGCCTAGCTGCTGTTTTTAACTGTCTCGAGGATATAAAATGTTGGATGGCTCAAAGTTTTTTTACAATTAAAAGAGTCAAAGTCAGAAATCCTACTCTTTAATTATCCACACCAAAACATCAATCACATTGAAAGTTCCCTCGGTCCTCTCTCTGCTAACATCACACCCATTGCAAGAAATTTAGGAGTAATTTTTGATTCAGACCTCACCTTCAACCAACACATCAAAAAAGTCGTCCAGTCCTGTTTAATCCACATCAGATCCTTTTCAAAAATTAAATCAATTCTCTCACCTGCTGACCTGGAAAAATTAATTCACTCATTAATCTTTTCTCGTCTGGACTATTGCAACTCCCTTTTCTCTGGTACAACTCATAGTTCACTTTCCCACCTCCAACTGGTCCAGAATGCAGCAGCTAGGCTTCTTACTGGTTTTACCAGATGGCATCACATCACTCCTGTCCTTGCTTCCCTCCACTGGCTACCTGTCACTTTTGGAATTGATTTTAAGATCTTACTAATCACTATTAAAGCTTGTCTTGACCTCAGATCCTCATGCAGTGCCCTTCTGGTTGTTCCAAATCTGGTTGGCTCAAATCTAAAAGAGACCGAGCCTTTGCGATCAGAGCCCCTCGACTTTGAAACAACCTGCCTGAGGAGATAAGGCGGGCAGTCAGTGGCATCTTTTAAATCACTTCTTAAAACTCGCTTTTATAGACTTGCTTTTATGTGATTTCTCCAACCAATGTCCTGTTTATCCCTTCTTTTTATCTTCATTCTGTGTTTACAGCCTGTGATGTGATGTTGTCCCACTCTCCCTCAATTTTAATTTTGTTCTCTCCTGATTGATTTTAAACTAATTTTCCTTCATTGTATTGAACTGCCTCTCCATACCTGCCTGTTGGATCTTATTCTTGTTATTTGCATTTTTACAATTTTGCCCTCTCTGTTTGGCCCCTCTGTTGATCACTGTTCTGTTGTCGTGATGCTGTATTTGTTTTGTCTGTCACAGCACTTTGTAAACAATTGTTTTTAAAGGTGCTATATAAATAAAGCTATTATTATTATTATTATTATTATTATTATCCATCTAATTGAATTTCTAACACCCTTATGTTTTAATGTTCCCTAATTCTTTATTCTAAGTCATGTGTCCATTCTAGCGGACTTTAAAAAGCAACTATTCACTTTCCTCGTTCCACACTGGGACATTTTCTAAATATTGATGGTCTACTGTACTAGCCCATTGTCTGTAACCCGTTCATCATTTCTTGTCTTCGGTTTGTGCATGTTCTACAAGAAACTAGGATATTTGCCACCAAGAGGCTGCATGGTCCAAACAAATAATTGAAATACTTCCTGGTTAAACCATATCTTACCAGTAAGTGTAAGGTTCAACAGACTATTATGGCTATTAAAAATTACGTTATATGTGGGACATCCATCTTTCCATTCAGGCATTAAAGTATACAATCATTCTACAACAAATTTATCGAGCTAGAATCACTTTTGCTATGGCTAGTAATATAGTACTAAAAGAGATTTCTTTGCTTTCCCCCAGTCTATACTCTAATTTGGTACGGTCCAAATAGCCAACGTCTGGTGGAGCAAGGTGCATTCAAGTGCGTGTGTTCATGAGAGCACCATCCCCAACTCCAGACTGGATGTGGGAGAGATTAGAAATAAAATCAAGCAAGAAAACAAAAACACAAAAATGTGAATACCATTTAACAAAATGCATTTGAAACATTTACTAAATCCTATTTTTTAATGATAATCTACTACAGAATTAACAAATTAAAGTTGTTTTCGCCTGACTGCTGAGTGTGAGTGAAGCTTCCTCGCAGGCAGATTCAAAAATATGTATGAAACCAGATTGTGTTAGCACTGTGATTTTTGGAGAAGTGGATAGTGGGTCCCTTTTTTTCTGTGAGACACTTTGATGATTTTCATTAAACAGCAGGACAAAACCTGAATATATTGGTGGGCTATTGTCCAATCAAAACACTGGACTGATTATAAAATGTGTGTCTTATTGGGAAAACTTTTTGGATGAGTTGTGTCATTTGTGAATGCTTATAGGAAGTGCCTTTTAGCAGCTCATTAGTTTAGCTTAGCATAAAGAGAAAATACTTGATCCTCAAAATGTGTTGCTCTCTTCTCAGGATAACCTTTGATATCGTCTGTGAAATTATTGAAAACATGAAGCTTAATCCTAGACTTATGATAAGCAATGTGCCAGGCTATTTCATTATTCAAGTTTTCTTGGTCATTTTGTTGCGGAGGTGGGGAAATAGAAGTTGCCTAATAATATGATTTAATGTCTATTCATTGGTTTATGAAACATACAAGTGTACATGTTAATGAGTGAGACGGTAAAAGAGTTAGATCACTAAAGACCAAGGCAGGCTAACTGTCTCCCCCTAATTGGAGGTCGCTTCCAATTGTCAGAGCAGAAATGATGATGGTGTCAACCTTCTCATGTAGTGCTCGCCATTAAAAAATGTTTAACTCTATGCCATGCTATGATCCTTTAGAATTAAAGTGTTGGAGAATTTTGCAGGCAGCTCAACAATGTGATGGCCTGTAAACTCTACTAGTTGATCTTTACTTATCACAGCAGCACAACCATATGAATGAAAAGGTGACATTATTAGCATCCCAAAGGGCTTTTTTTTAGGATGACTGTGTCCCCACTAGACGGTGATTTACTCAGATAATCAACAGAAGGATTTTTTTTCTCTTTGAACACACACTGAATTGATGTTAATGTAATGTTTCTTTATGCTCCAATGTTGAAAGTAATTTCTGCAGCATTACACCTCTGTCTTCTAATGTTCTTATTCAGACGAGACGTATTAGGTATTTACTTTAACAGCAGTCCTATTCTTTTAAAAGCCTTGAAAAAGAAGCATTCATTATGGTTTATTTTAAATGTCAGTATTCTCACAGTTCCTGTTCTGCTGTTTCTAAGTCATAAATGTAGTCATCAAGGTCTCAAACTTTTAATTATTACTATTTATAAAACATTTATATCAGGACACTGTCAGTGAATAAGAACTTGGTCGCAAAAAGCCGACGGCAATAGTCTCATGTTCCTTTAAAAATGGCAATTTATATTGATTGCTTGATGTGATCTTTACAAAACCTGTTATCTTTGATTCAACATTGTGTGCAGACAAATTTCCACAGAGACGCATAAGCTCATTGGAGAAACACACACAGCTCATGGTCTACACTCAAAGTGTGATAGAATTATTTTTTTGTGTCTTTTTTTAACTACAGACTTCATGTCAGGATGTTAAAGATGAATAATTGGCTACCTTGTGAAAGGAAAGGAAAACAACACTCCTTCAATATCAGACTGATGTGATGAGAGGTTGGGAGGGAAATAACCCTCGCCTTGTTTACAGGGTGTGGATGACTATTTAATGAAACTGCTTTCATTTCCTCTCATGCCCTTTATTGTTTTTTCATTGGAAAAGGGAAATTTTTAGCAATTATATATCCATTGGGGCTGTCTCTGTTCTTAGTTAGCAGGAATTTATTAGGAAAGATAACTAACTGGACCTCCTCTGCCACAGAGATGTTTTGGTATATACAAAGTTGGCTTTATCACAACTAACAACTGTACAGTAAATCAAAAGTCTGTGGCACACTGAAAATAACTTAACTATATTTTTTTATTGTGTGCGAACAACACGTTTCACCTGTAGATTCCTCTGGTTCGCCCAGCATATGTTTAGGCTGTGCACGGGGTTCCCTTTTGGCCATTTAGATAACAAAATCTATCAAATCTATCTCTCATACAGTATATAATATATATATATACTGTATGTGTGTGTGTGTGTGTGTGTGTGTGTGTGTGTGTGTGTACTGATCGCATCTTCTGAAATGATGCAGTTATGTGAGATGCAAATCAAACTTTACATTAACTCGTTTCTTTTTTTCTTTTTCTTTTGTTCCAAGGAGGCCCACAGTTTTTGCACCGTTTTTTAGGTTACTGCCAAAATTAGGTTATTGAGAAAGATATACATTTTCATTTACATACTTTTCTGACCAAAACAAATTAATATTATATATGATCTACCTTTCACAATTTGCTCACATTTGATGGAACAAACAATAAATAAAGCACTCAATCGTCAGTTTTTGCTTGTCAAACCTTTGCTCAGTGACCACTGGTTGTGCACTTCCTTTCATAATGTATTGTGGGATATAATGAGCATACTATATGGTATGAAAATGCTCACTTGCAAGTCAGACAACACTTCATACTGGTGTGTGCCCTAGTGCTCTCTATCGGGAGTAGTGTGTGATTTCAGACACAGCCATGGTCCTTAAAAATGTATTTTCTGCAACACTGATCACTCGCCTGATGTTCCTTAAAAAAAAAAAAAAAGACCCCTCCCCTCGGTGTATCTTATTTGTGTCTAATGTCCCCATGGTTGTTATGGTAACACTGTCAGGAGGTTATGACAGCTCTCCTGTCTCCAGCTGATGACATTCACAGAGTTTAGTGCTGAAGTGTCAGTGATCACAGTGGTTAAGCTGCAGAATGGTGGCTGAGGGTCAGCCATCTTATTGGTTAGGGGTCACAGGGAGCACACTTTGGCAGGGTTACTGGAGGTCCAACAAAGAAGCAGCTGATCATTAATGCTGCTGCAACCTGGTGATAAGTACAGCACAGCACTCCTCATGGACAACCCTAACCTGCTTCTATGGCTTCCTGTGATATTTGGATAGCAACATTTATTTATAGATCAGAAATCATCCTCCAGTTTATGCTTAGTGTTCTATAATCATACAAACTCGATTTTACGAATCTCAGGAAAGAAAAACTTGTGTTGTCTTAGTAGTAATCGCATGACAACTATACAGTACGGTGGACAACAAGGGCAAATTAATTGCAACAGCACAAAAGATTTCCATTACCAGAAACAGGCTGCAAAATTCACGATTCAAATATTACGGCTATGTGTGTCCCCCCTTCTGTTGTCTTGCTCGGCAGGTGAGGTTAATTAAAAACAAAGTGCTCTTGGCCTTGTTTGAAAACCCCCGTGTTGATTTCAGTCTGAGTCATTTGGAATAAGGACTGCTGCCTTGCTGCCTCTTCAACCGAGATTTGGTACTTTTGTTGTGTATAGTTGTAGTTTGGTCCTGAGCTGATCTTTGTTCTAGGATTTAGATCTTTGTATAAGAAGGCATAAGAAGGACAAGCAAGAGTCCAACGCTATAGTGATAGGGTTTTTTTTTTTTTTTTTTTTGCATCATCAAGGTAAAAAAAAAGCTGAGAAGAATATACTGGCAAGAACAAAACACAAAGAAACAGTTTCACTATGTCCACAAAGATCATCCAGAGTTTGCAGAATATAAAGTCCATCACCCCCTGAGTTTTCCAAATGATTACCTGCTGCGTTCACAAATCAGCCATCCCTGACTTGCAGAAATTTCATATTACAAATAAAATTCTGGATGGAGCGGAGGGGAAAAATGTGGCTACTTATGTTCACACATTTCAGGAGATTTGTGCATGTGTGCAAAGCGATTTACAGTGTGGTCAATGTGATTTTAATTGCAGGACTGTTTGATGTTTGGGGGTGTTAGTGTGCATCCTATAATGTAATTGTGTATTTGTTATTTGGAGTATAAGGATCCTATGTAAGACACCTCTTGTGCACAGTACCACACTGGTATTCATCTCAATGGAAACAGTGACACTTCTCACTGTGGACATGTTGGCCTCAACAGTGTAACGAATGAAATTAAAGATTGCTTTGTTCAATTTACCTGAACCAGTGAACAGCAGCCTTTATAAGTGTTTTCATTACACATTGCTTGAAAAGCCACAGGTGTTTAAGACTGCTCATAGATCTGCCAATACTTGAAACTGCTCTTTCATGAAATAACATCACTGCATGAGCTGGTTCACGGTTTATAGTCTCTGGTAAAACATCAGTAAGCCTATGGCATAAGAAATACAAAATAAGAAGAACTTATTTGTTGAAATTCATCTGACTAAAGCAAAAACAAGGACTATTTTAGGGGCACTGATGGCCTAGCAGTTAGGTCCCTCCACATATACAATGGTTGTCTTCCAAATGGACGACCCGGGTTCGAGTCCAACCTGTGGCTTCTTTCTGCATGACATCCCACTCTGTCTTTTCTATTTCCTACTCTATCCACTGTAATGCCCCCAAAATACTTTTATTTTTATTTTTACATGACTATTTTGGATGAACACAAACACAAACATTGCAAACAAAGTAAAGGTCACCTATTAACACAGAAAATCTCATCTTCTGTTCAAGGGTTAATTCTGAAAGGCAGCTGCTGCTACAATTAAACTGGAAGGCAATTTAAACTGCCATACTCAAACCCCCCCACACGATACACACGATACACACACACACGCACACACACACGTGCACACACACACACACGCACGCACACACACACGCACGCACACACACACACACACGCACACACGCACGCACACACACACACACACGCACACACACACGCACGCACGCACACACACACACACACACACACACACACCTCATTCCTTCACTCAGAGAGCGCTCAGCTCTGTGGTTGCCATAGTAACCTTGAAGCCAATAACAGCCCTAGACCTTTCCTCCCTGAAGACGGGGATAAAAATCGCCCCCAATCAAATTTACCTGACAGAGAACAGGTTTCACTGCTGCAGCATCATCACATCCTGAACCTGCACCCATCCTCAGGTCCTCCATCCTGCATTGTGTTTCCCAATCCTCCACCAAATGAGGAGAAGACAGCATTATAAATCAATTTACAAGCTGTGTGAGACATTTCAGCAGTGGATGGAAATAAATAATGGCACATGAAGGATATTGAAAACAGGGAACGGGTGGAGGCAACAGCATGCGCAGCTGACACAGGAAACATAATAGTATTTTTTGTGGATGCGTACACATGTGAGTGATGAATTATGGATGGCAGGGATGGAGAGAGGAAGAGGAAGAAGACAATATCTGTGTCTTTGCTTTGCTTGTGAAGGATCCTGATGAAGAAATGTTCAGTCAGGAAAAGTTATTTAAGGACAGTGAACTGTTCAATAAAGTGGATGAAATAAACTTACGTCAGATCATGCAGGCAAATTGAAAACCTGTCTAGCTTCACTCACTGGCTTTTTTTTTTTTTAGATAAATTCAAACTAGGTTTATTGTTTTTGTTTTTTTTTGTGACCATGTTGCTATTTAGCTCAAAGCCCTGCTAAGCCAATTCTGCAGCCGTAGTGTATATTTGTATTCTGAATAAACCACACACAAGCTTTTGTTTTTTATCAGCTCCTTTGGGAAATATGTGGCTCCTCCTTAGCAGAGTATAAGCTCCACTATGCTATCTGAGTCCAGGTAGTGTTCAGTGGGTTAATCAGAGGCTGAAACAGCAACCTGCTGCACCTGGAAACATCTGGAAACTTCTGAAACTGAGGGACTTTAAAACAAAAGCAATGAGTCAGAGTTGACAGAGCCTGCCTATAGAGCTCAAAAGAGCTGCAGATATGACATTTTCTTTCTATAAATCAATAAAAACAAGAACTTTCACATAAAACATTTGACCTGTTGTTTTTTTTTTTTTTAATGATTAAGTGAAATGTATCTCTAGTGAAAGTTCAGTCCAGAAGACTATATTTTGCACGCTCGTTTTATCGATCATAGAGAGTCACAGTGACGTCTCTGATGGTGGAGTTCACCGTTACCTTGGAAATGTTTTTCCCACTCCCCAGCGCTGTATGTTAAGATAAAGTTCTGCGAGCAGGCTAACTAGTTAGGTACAGTAGCTAGCAGAAATTGTACTATTAACCTCCTATGCGGCAGTGAATGTATAACTTTCACAACCCAAATTACAAGATATTACAACACTTGTATTAACAGAATAAACTCTATAACAACAAAAAAGTTACATTTAAGGAAGCGGTGTCATTATCAATGGGTTATGGTATGGGTAGGTGCTTGACTCCAGAAAAAAATAAGTAAGGTCTTGTACCTTTGCCTTTTTCATTGTTTTCCAATTGTTTTTTTGTGCCGGATCATATGTTTTATAGTCATGAGTAATGGGGTAGCTGGTTGACTTGGTTCTAGGCTTCAGTCGCTTGATAAAACGATTTTGTGAAATGCCAATGGAGGATTTGAATGAGGGAATTTATCTCAAGAACCAGAGCCGCTGAAAAAGTGGGCGGTCACTGTTGAGCTATTTTAGTTGCAGGAGTTGACTGTGAAGTTTTAATAACTTCCTGTTAGTTAACCTCTCACCAGGAACAATCTGGAGGTGGCCATTTGCTGAATTAAAGGCTTGTTGTTCTCAATGGGTAACGTCAAGGTGGCTACATCCATTGTTGGAACAATATACAGAAAAGACATGTGACTTAAGCAGCAGGTAATATCAGTGTTTCCTTGGTGTGTATCTTGTTCCCTCTCTCCTCCCACACACTCTCAGGCTAATAATGATCATATAGCCTAATGTATTTACTCAGCTAATTAAAAAGAACATAGTAGAGATAAGATGTTTAATGGTTTCTTTGTTTATGCTGTTAATTCAGAGTAAAAAGAGTAAAACGTGAAGTAGGAGGACAAGACCACTGTCAGCTTGGCAGAGCAAAGGTTTAACATGACAGTGGTACAAAAAATGTAATTAGAGAGCCAGAAAGGACGAGAATCAAGACACAAGAGAGGAGAAATAACAGGGAGTGATGTTCTCCTGACTGAGAATTTATCTCGAGGGGCACAGTGTTTTTCACTCCATCAGTCACAGGCACTGTTTCCCCTCTTACCGTGATGAGCTGAACCCTGAGGTGCAAGCCTGCAGTGCACAACATGCACATTTATTTATCACAGAAATCTAGGTACAGTTTTTATTTGCATACATTGTCAGGTCTTGAGGTTTAAAGATATGCGACTGCAGTAATTGAAAAATTACACACTATTTGTAAAAAAAATTTGTATGTTTCCATAATTTGTTTTCTAGATTTGGGAACAATTTATGAGGAAGATTTAGAGTTAGCTATGGGATGCTTGTAGGTATGCAAATTAGAAGCACATTGGCTCTTTATTATTCATTGTAAAGTACCTAATGCCTTATTCTGCTCATCCATATTCTGAATTGACTGGTAGTTTCCCTTCTCTTACAAAGAACAATACTTAGGAGGGGTATAAAGTTAAACCTATAGATCAGGGATTAGCAATGTGAAATATGGTAATTCTACTTAATACCACCCAATGTGTTTGATATCTGAGATAAGTTTTCTAATGAGTTATAAATCAAGTATGCCATGTGTGCAGATGATCACAGAGTGAGTGATGTCAAGACAGCTTTAAGGTTAAAAAAAAGGTCTAGTTGCACAGGCCTGATACAACAGTATGAAAACAGCTTCCAGTTTGAATCAGTGTCTTAAAAGAAATGTTATTGTCAAGTAACTTTTCAAGCACTTTTTATTTTAATATTTCAGAGTAAATCTGACAAGACGGAAAGACTTTGGGCACACCTTACGGTACTTACATCAGAAAATCGTTAGTAATTATTAGTATCAATAAAATGTAACATTGTTGGCTTTACGGATTTATCTCCTCTTGACTTTGTTCAATGCATTTCTGCTTTAAATGCAAAAAAAGTGCAGATGTGATGCAACGTTCTTTAAATACTTTTCTACGCTTTTGGCAAATCAGTAGAGTAAAAGTAACTAAAAAAAGGGTCAATCCAAAGTTGAGCAGTCATCCTACCCTGTAGGCCTAACCAAGAACAGAACAGACTGAACCGTCAGAAGTCAGATAACTGTTTATTGTTTTTTTTCTCTGCTTTGTAAATCTCTTCAATTATAAGCCACATTTTAAAGAATACAAACAAAGAGTTATTCAAAAATAAGACATCAGTTGGACATTTTTCAGAACACATCATCCATATTTCAGGAGTATCATTATAAACATTTGTGTTGTCTGCAATCCTCATCTAGAATCACAGCACAAGGTGACCAGCCAATATACAATATAAGGATCCACTGAAATTTAGTACTGACAATATTTAAGTGTGTAAGTCATGCGAGAAAAACCTCCGAAAGAGTAAGATAACAACTAGTTTGAGTATAACTAGGAACGTTTGTATAGAAAAAACATTACGTTTACAAGCAGGCACTGTATGTTTGCAACAGGGGAATAAAGATCACTGACTTTCACACTTAAACAACCAGCAGTGCCACTGTATATTAAGAACAGAGAGCATATCAATAGTAGTGCTACAGGTGAGCTACAAACACCAGGTAAGATGAATCCACAGTAAAACTACAGCTTTGAGGCAGTGTGAAAACCTTCAGTATTTTGCATCACTCAGACAACTCTGACTACTTTTCTGTTTCGACTACCTTTCCTAAGTCCATTCTGAGCACTCAAGACTGCAGTCACGTGTCATTTTTTTAATGACACGTAATTCCTCGATACGGCCAAGAACACCACAAGAGCAGAAAGCTGTCAAAACACATAATTTAGCTTTCCTCTGCCTTGTTTGCCTTTGTTTCCTCATTTCCTTCCTGACATTATGCCTTTTCCCCCGGGCTTCATTAAGGTTTTAAGTGACGATATACACGTCTCTCATCACACTTCTTACCCGCTGCTGCATAATTAGCATTTTACCAACAAGTGTAGAAACAAGAACATATGTATTTATATACAGTACAAATTCAACATTTGTTTCGAGTCATTTTATAGCAGGTGGCCTTTAACAAAATACTACATGGTGTACATAGAAAATTGACAGCTTTGGACAAAATATAATGTTCAACACACCAATCCTCTCTCTCTCTCTCTCTCTCTCTCTCTCTCTCTTTCTCTCTGTCTCTCTGTCTCTCTCTCTCTCTCTCTCTCACACACACACACAAATAGAGTAAGGCTTTAGGGTTTCAATCAAATTTGAGCATGTCATGCAAACACAAGTTTGTCATCAACATATTAACATCACAACTAGTTCTCTGCTCTGCAACACTAATACACTTGTCTTCTCATGTAAAACATTTCATGCATTTACATGCACACACAAACTGTGTTTGTCCACTACCAATAATGGTTGCATAAATTAACAATAGTTTTATTTGGTTTCTATGAAGGATGTAAATAAAACTGACTAACCTTGTTTCTTGTCCCACCGCTATCTAATAAATACTTTGAATCCTTGAATACTTTAAACTAAAAAGACAACAACTCATTTCAATCACCTATTAAGCATTTTATCACAGCAACTTCTAATAAAATGTATTCTTCTGGTGCTATTTAGATTATTTAAAAAATGTTGGCAAACAGATTAGATATGTTCCACTGAAGCATCTTGACAAATGATGGACATTTTTAGACATCTGTTGAGAAAACTTGTTGTCACTTTTTCTGTGTTTTGAGAATCTGTGCAGAAAATGCAGACCAGCAGTCTAAATGCAGAGAGAAGATGTTGGTGTACTTATTTTGGCAAAACGCTGTTGCTTGGTTGCACAGATTTAATCTAGGTGCCCACACTGGATGAGACATGCGTGACAGGCTGCAGATGAAACCTGCACTCATGGTCCCTCATGAGTCCAAACTGGAATAAAGACATGAAACATTTTTATGCCATATGAGTAACAACTGGTGGTTAGGACGTTAAAATCAAGTCACCTCACACTGGATATGTTTTGGTTTATCAGGTTTACGATTCAAAACCGTATTTTGTTTAAGAGAGTAGGTAAAACAAACCTGCGAGTGCATGAAAAAATATGAACCTGTTGCAAAATATGAATCAACTTATTTCAAAATGTTGAATATTTTAAAATGAAAACTGCATTAGAAAAAAACACAACAGATTAAAAACAAGCTCCAACCTTCAAATTGCAGAATACAGGTTCCTAAAGTTTGGTCAAAGAAAATGAAACTTGTAGGTACCTCATGGAGATGATAGAAAATTAATTAAAAACAAAAAAAAATGTTTTTTATGAGAAAAATAATGCATTCATATATATTTTTTAGACTGAGGAATCCCCACGTATAATTGTGGTAGAAAACACTACATGTTAACATTAATATATATATTTTTATCAAACAAACAAACCACTTCAAAGGGCCCTTTTAACCTAATTATAACTTTCATTTTCAATTTTCAATTCTGCAGCATTTATTCATTAAGAGGGTTTCTTTTTTTGCTGTGCATGTAAATATGGCCATTGTGGCTCACTGTTTTGTCCCTCATCCCCCCCTGTAGTAGGTTGGCCATGGCAACTGGGATCAAAGGGCTATTTGCACATCAGGATATAGAGCTACTTCAAAGCTCACACTGACTCACAAAAGCATCTTTGTGCTGCACACATGTTGTAGCTGATGTAGAATCACATCCTGCGCTGCTGGATTTATGTCACATTTTCATAAGAAAACCCTTCCACACATGACGGGTGCAGGCGAGGACATGGAGACGGGTCAATGCACAGGTGGCTCTAACCTTTGAACAGGACCTCACTGAGGATGCTGACGTCCAGATAAGTCCAGGAAAAAAAAAACACCTTTCATCTGTAGAACCAATCTGTTGCTGCCGAGGCCTGCTTGGTTAAATTAGCTTTCATTTTGGGGTGAAGTAGCCTGGCATGCCTCGATCCCCACCCATGAATCATTCATCAGTTTATGAATGTCGTCCAATTCATTTTCTGGGCTGATTTTATTTTATGTTCTCAGAGGAAAGCCTCCCTTTCATTCTAGGAATTATTATCCCTACATTATTTTGACAGCAGGAATCCATTAGAACAAAAACAGCTGTTTTTGTATATATATAAAAAAAACAACAACAACAACAACAAAAAACAGTGCAAACATCTAATGTCAGTGTTCTTGCTTTTGCCTTATTTGACCTCCAGGTCCTGTGGCTTTAAAGCCCAGAGAGCAGCTTTGTCAGTGGCAACTCTCTCTGTCCCAGCAGTGTGTCCCTCTTCAGGCTAGTACCTTTGTTAACCACCTTAAACTTCATGGACAGGTTCTTCACCTGCACTGAGCTTATAGAGTCAAAGAAGAAGTCCTCATTGAAGACTGGGTTACGACTATTCTTGATGATGTTGCTCCTTTGCTTCTGCAGCTTTCCCGGGTTCAGGTAGATGGACACGCAGCAGTTGATGCTCTTGATGTCAAAGTGCTTGTCGTAAAGACTCTCTGCAGCGAGGACCCGGATGAGCAGACGAGAAGTGCTGGAGTCGTAGTTGGCACTTATCCTCATTGACCCTCCTTTGTGCAGGCTGATGGTGTGCTCTCGATGGAGCTTGTTGTCTGAAACTCCTGCGCCGCTGTGCACAGAGGGTACATTAAGCCGTCGCTGGATATTAGGGCTTGGCTCGGCTGAGCTGCACTCATCAGTGGAGAGCGAGCTGTGGCGAGCGAATGTCCGCTTGGCTTTCACCACTTTGGCCTGCGTCTCATGGGTGAAGATCTTGAGCAGGGAGGCAGAGCGGGAGAGTAATGGAGAGCTAAAGGGAGAGGACTCAGCCGAGGAGCAGGTGTCACTCTCCCCACCGCTGAAGTATCGATAAGGATTCATGTGAGATGTGTTGAAGTCGGCGGGATTCAGGTGGTTTCCTCCTTCGCTGCCTCTTCCCTGGGTCTTCCTCTGGGTGTTTGGAGAGGTGATGGGACTGGTGTGCTCACAGTGGAACAGCGACTCTTTACGACGAGTGTGGGGGCTTTCCTTCAAAGTTGCAAAGCCATAAGGTGTGTGAGTCTTGGGGACATAAGGCAGTGACATTGCTGTCTGCGACTGAGGGTCTGCATTGGTGTCTCCAGTCACAACATCGTCTGCACTTTCTATCTGGATGATGTGACGGTTTGCTGCTTTCAGCAAGTTCTTGGTGTCTCCAGCGATTTTGGCGACTAGACGTGGACTTCTTGGGCTGCTGATCTTCTTCCCGATACTGATAGTTTGCTCAGAAGTTGAGGGTTGCAACCCTTCACTGAGCTTTATGTTAGGAATCTCAGGTTCTGGAGGGCTGCTGACCAGCTTTGGGGGAATGAAGAAGTCTGGGATTTTGTCAGGGGTGAGGACGTTGCTGTAGGATGAAGTTACACCTTTCTTGTCTCCGTTTTCTCCTTGTCGCAGCATGCCAGTCTCCACCGAGTCTCGGATCTTATCCAGGACCCACATGGTCCCACCTGACAGTGGGATGTGTGGGTGTGTGAAGTAATTGTAGTCAGGTGTGTCTGCAATTAATACCACAGAGAGGTATATGATCAGAGGACAGTAACTCCACAGGGAACACGACACAGATTAAAATAGCACCTTGGTATTGTAGCTCTGCTGTCTGTGCTGAAACCTTAATAGTTCATTGTTTAAACAGAGAAATAATGCAGCACACTAAATGTATACTTAACTTTGACTAAACAGTAAAGAAAAAAAACTCTCACAAAAATCTCTGAAGAGCTTCAGCTGTTTTACAAGGCTTAGAATGACTGATGAAAGGCCAACACAGCTCAAAAGGCAGCAACATGATTCATTTAAAAGATACAAAAGTAGCCAAAAGTCCACTTTATTTACATGTTTTTAGCAAAGGAGTCATTCATAATTTGTTAGACAGCAGAGTAGCCAGGGAGCAGAAGTGGTCATAAATAGCCTATAGTCGATATAGTCAACAGTTGTATCACTACTTCACATTTAATGTAGGCTATCATTCTTTATTTTCATAAATCTACAACTACATTAAGTATCTGAGTTCACATAATAGATAAAGAACCCGATGTGTGCCGGAAAGTAGGCTATTTATGTTATAGATGATCTTGCCGTAATTCAAAAACACCTTTAGACTCGTGATAGGGATATCATATCTTTTTGCTTCTTAGATCACATTGACTGAGGAGTTTTAGTGGAACATATATTGAGAATATTGTTTTAAAGATACGGACGCATAAGTTCAACAGGTGCCAGAAGGTTTGCTTCATTTACGAACCAGCAGTCCGTAGTTTCAAATCCTCTTTCATCCATTAACTTTACATTATCTCGAGTTTTCAAACTATTACTGTCTTTAAAAATGTTCAAATAACGTACTCACAGCACTAGTGGAAAGCACACGCTCCTCTTTGTCTGCTTGCTCAGTCAGTAACAGGTGTTTTCTCTCCGCGCGCCGCTCTGCGCCCTCACGCGCTCTCAGCTCCAGAACTCCTGGCACGCGCTTTATACACAGCTTCGGGCTGCACCTAACCAATGAGATCAAAGTAAGAGCTGCCCAGCTAAAGCAACTAGGAAACAATACAGCAGTTACATATCAGAGTGGAAGGAATCCTACAGACATGGGCTCATTTTGCTGTCAGCACAATCACTTCCACGATTCAAATAGAAGTGTCCAATTTTGATTTTCATAAACTGCGAGTTTTATGGGAATATTTGTGCCCTAAAAAAGACTAAAAACAGTTGTTTCAACGTTAAAAATTTCAAATTGTATTAACCACGAAGAGAAGAGATAACCTCGGCTTTAGTACCATCAGAATTAATTTCCCCTCATTTTTACAGTAGACTATGTGTCAACAGACATTTTATAAGTTATCACAACACATCATATTTGAGCAGGAAACTGCAGCACTTCTCTTCCATGTGGTTTAATAGAATTTCCCAGCAGCGTTTTCTTCCCCTCCGATCCTTTTTTCCGTTTATCTTTTGGGCTTAAACCATCTGATCAGTTTCCTTGGAAACTTTGCTATGGCAACAAACGCATTTGTCTGTCTAAAAGAGGGAGGGCCCCACTGACTTCATTGATTGCCAGGACAAAAAGCACCATTTGACTAGATTGCTTAGTTTTGATCTTAGTAGCCTACCATAGCCATGGACAGAGAGGAGTCCCTGTTTTATCAGAGATCAGTTTCATAACATAACAGAACTGCATTAACCTGACAGACATTTTAAAAATGCAGCCTAGAGCTGTGCAGAGTTGTGACTGCAGCTCAGGGAGAAGATGGAGAAAACAAAAGCTTTACAAACAGCTTATTAACAGACATGCAATTAAGCTCTGTTTAATGTGTCACTATACCTCATTCATAGGAGAATGAGATGAGCTTGATTGTTCTGGAGCTAATCTGATCTAATTGAAAGCTGCATATCAAGCTGTACTCCTGCATTCAGTCTTTTCACCCCTTAAAACTTTCTGAGATGTTTTAAATCTGGATCAAAGTGGTGGATCGTACCATCCAATAATAGGGAGCTGTATGCCATTTGCATGCTGTTAGGTGGGGGTTGTTTCTGTTTGTATAAATCCAATGAAGAAATCGTGAAACAGACTGGAGATTATAACACCATTTAATCGGCCGAGGTCAGACAACTTCATCAAACAAGCACGCTTCCAAATCACTTGACTGACAAAGTGCTGACAAAGTAACAGTGTTCACAGTGTTGCTTATATTCTGTCAAAAAGGTGCAACCCACAAATTCCTTTCCATTTGGGTGCATCACCATAAAACAATAAAGATGACATGACACTGATTTGTATACGTATCAGCTGTAGACTCTCTGTCTAGCAAACAGTTGCTGACAACATATGGTTCACCCATATAAGTTTACAGCTTCAG
This sequence comes from Labrus bergylta, assembly GCF_963930695.1. Taxonomy (NCBI): domain Eukaryota; kingdom Metazoa; phylum Chordata; class Actinopteri; order Labriformes; family Labridae; genus Labrus; species Labrus bergylta. The sequence goes on from NC_089200.1 coordinate 17,276,462, forward strand.
ACACCTAAAGGTAGGAGTGTTAACACGTGGTAGACAGACTTGAATAATACATTTCATGAAGTTACAAGATTAATGAATTTCATGAAAATTTGTACTAACACATGCCTTAATATATTCATGATGAAAACTGATTATCAGTGCCTGAGGAACACAAAACACTAACCAACTGTTGCATGTCTTTCATCAAAATATCGCTAAGCAATGTTACATTTTTCCCTGCTAAATCTATGCCTACGTCTAAGGTCTAAGGAAATCAAGAGCAAAAAAACTAAACAAAGTCAGTAAACTGTAATTTCAAAGTTGACAAGAAGCAATGTTCATGTTGGACCACGTTATAGCTCAGTCACACAATGATCCACCTGCAACCAAAGGTACAACCAAACACGTCATGACATTCAAAGACAATCACATACAGACGACTAACATTTACCAAAGCAAACAAATCCACGTCTATTTACTCATGCATCTGTGCAAATATGCAAACACAATGAAGACCGGATCCAGAGAGGAGGACAAACCTGCAACATAACATTCTTCACGTGTTGGTGAAAGTGAACCCGGACATCAGTGTTCAACCTAAAGGAGCAAGGACTAACACATCAGGACAGCTTCAACATGAAATGTAAAGAATGCCAGCTATTCCAGCTCTGAGCGGAGATAATTACACGTCTCGTCTTCTGAGGTCCTCCCTGAGGTCATTGTCTCATATAATCAACCCGTGAAAAGAGCCACTTACCATATAGATTGCAGAGGCACGTTTGAGCCCTCATGCACCCATGGCTGTGTGTCATCTGAGAGGTGGGCAGTGCTCACTCTGTGTGAACCCATAGGTGCTCAACCTGTTAAACTTGTCAGGCAAAACAAGGTTGCAAAGTTGACGCAATCTCAATTAGTTGTTAGGTGATTTAGATTGCACAAAGATGCATCTGTTAATTGTTTTTCATTAAGATGATGATGAGGATGATCATTATTAATTTTATGACCCAATATTTTGGTTGAAAATGAAGAATATCTTGATAATTTTTTCAAGCCTCTTTAAATCTTTTTTATTTGTCTTTTGTAGAGAACACAAAAACACACATTGTTCCATGCTGGCATCATAGCGTCTGAGCTTTTTAAAGCTCCTGTGAGGAGTTTTTAACTGGTAATAAAAGAGACTGAAGTTAGTAATGATGCCTCTTTATGATTTACAATAGCAATCAGAGAGATTGACTGACTGACTGACTGTTTCTATATAGGAAATTTGAACACCTGTTGCTGTCCCAGGTTTTTTTACAGTTTCCAAAGCAAAGTTTCATAACGATACAACTGTTAAAAGAAAGCAATATATGATTGAAGGGGCACAAAAGTTCCTCACAGCTTTAAAGATGTGAAAATATCTAAATGCTGTGTAAACATTTTTTGCATAAGCACCTTAATTTCCCTGTTATACTAAATGTAGGCCTATTATAGTTACAAAACAGTTTTTGAAGAGGAAGTTGTAAAAATGTGAAGCTATATTGCTTAAAAAAAGCTTTAAAATTCTCAGTCATCAGAATAGTTAGAAACTGTTTCGCCTGTTGACCAATCAATGAATCAATGATTCAATACAGAAGTTTGCCACAGCTTGAAATGTTGTTGAAGTCTATTAAAATCTGAGCAGTGTCTACTGATGAACCATTTGAATGTCACACTGCTCCATGCTCACACTTTTAACAGCTTCCTTTTGGGAAATAATGAGATCAGTATACAGGCGTGTGTGAATCCTCAGCGTGGAGTACAGACTACAGCCTGAGAAAAGGTTAATGTGTCTGTTCTGCTCTCATTAAAGGGCCCGACTCTACATTTCTATCTGTAACACCCAAGCTCTTACACACCCAACAGGAGAGAAGTGCCCTTCCTCACTGAGCTACTTCAGAGTGCTTCTTGTTCCTTCTGAAAAAAGACAGATGTACCTACACGCTGGCAGTGACAGGAACGGTTTTACGTTCAAAGAAGCAGGTGAAGGTTTCATCTATAGAGCGTTCCACCAACCGCTGACGTCTAATGGACCGCCTGGAAAAACAAGACTCAGAAACAAGTGTGAACAAAAGCTCTGCAGGAGGTTTTCATGCACCTCCAGGTTTGTTTCTCGTACAGTGTCTGTATCGACTCTCTGCACACATGTTCCCTCGTTACATCAGGAGCGTCATAGAGTTCATTTTCTTCCCCACTTTTATTGTTGCCATGCATTTTTCTCCTTCCAGTCAACCCGCTTCCACGCAACTTCTGTTGCCTTGGTGACATCTCATATCCTGACATATAAATCAATCTAACCTCAGTGACCACTTCTCCAATTTCCCTCCTCTATATCCTTCTTTCCTCAAACCTCTCGTGTCCGTTAGAGATCAAAGGGTTGGTTCGCTCCTCGGGACAGCCAGCTTGCTGCGGGGTCAGTGAGGGCTCTGACTCAATGAAACCATCAGGAGCCTGAAGAAGCCAAACTACCTCAGGTTGCAACACCGGGTTCAGATCCAGTATTTCTGTTTTAACCTGCAGTTTGAGAAAAGGGTTTTCCTTTTCCAGACAAAGACACTGTGCAAAGTAAACCAGTTACCAAAGACAGAGAAGCAATCATCTAAATGCCAGAACCATTTTCAGGGGCTTGCTTGTTCTGGTCTGCTGAACTGGCATTTTGGATCAGACACAGCAGGGCAAGGTCACACCTGTTGATGCAGGAAACAGATTTAATGCAGTCTAGAGCAAAAATCACTTTATCTCTGCTCAGTCGGACTGATAGTTGATTTGAGTGTTGTTAAAAGGTTGAAAATTAAAGCATTAATTGCCAAAAAGGAATTATTACACACCTAGAGGCCAGCTGAAAGCTGAAACTATCTTCCTTTATAATAGTCTGCTTTTTTGTTGGGTAAAACCTCTCTTATTGTAGTTTACATATTAGTATTTCTTGTTTTCACGCAGAGGGGTCAGCTCGGCTGTAAAGATCAAAAAGCATGTTGCTTTTTGGAGCAGCATATAATAGTGCAGAATTTGAGATTTACCTTCAGTCTACTAACACTTGTCATCACTTACTGAAACTCTGGAACAGATCAATGGAAACTTTGGTATCTTACACAGCACCATACTTCTCTTGTCTTCTGTGTATTTCAAAGGAATAGTAGCTCCCCCAACTGGAGAACACATGCAGGGGCATATTTTGGGCTTCAGCTCGTCGTCCTGGTAGAGTCACTGAAGTTTGAGATGAGAAAACAGACCAACACACTTTAGTAGACTTGTATATTGACAGAATCAAACTGTAAAACTACACTTTTATCAGTGACTTTTTGGACTCTTAACTCTTTAATCTTTGTGGTCACTTCAAGTTATTTAAAACCACTGACACAGCTCAAATGTAACAAGAAACATACAATGCTGACCTCTAGAGGCATGACGCAGTAGCAAAAGTAATCCTTACACAAAGCATGCAGTTTGGTGCAGGGGTTCATATGAGAAGAGCATTAAAAGAAAACATTTAAGGCCTGCACCACCCCCAAATTAAGGTTAGCTGCAGGGAACAGATCTTATCACACTCACTGCTCACACGATTTATATGTGCACAAGCGATCTCAAATCTACCATAAATGAGGGATTTTATCTGTAAGAGTGAAAGATTAAACATACAAGAGAGCCAGAGCTCTTTTGTACCCACTTTATTGCTAGAATTTATCCAAGTTATTGCTCTACAGTATTTGGAAAGTTATCACGGCAAGATCAAGCAGCGTCTTTCCTCAGTTTTCATGCAGGATCCTCAAAACATCTGAAAGAATGGACATAGTGATTTTTTATTTGAAAAAAAACCAACCTTTTTTTCTAAACAAATCAGATCTTGTAAAATAGAAAAAAATCTCTAAGTGGAATAAAGCACCTCGTTCTTCTCCAGTGAAGCTGCACAAAGAAAGGAAACATTTTGGAGAGAAGGTTTCAGGGATAAGAGCAATCATTTTTAAAGAATATTTATTACCATGCAAAATAATTCAAGTTACTTTTCTCCACAGAAAACAAACCTGGATGATATTAGGCTTGTTAAAAGGATGATTTGAGTGTTCTGGTATCAGTAAAGATGCTTTCAGCAAGATGTGTCAGCTCTAATGTTACATGATGCAACACAATATAACCTGTTCCATCCATAGACTGTAAAAATATGTGATGAATAAGTCATCTAAAAACATGGTTATTGGATTTTTCCAATTAGAAAAAATGAATTCGGTTATACTTTCATGTGTTATTGGTTGCAGTTAAATAATTTGCCGAGAGTAATAGTAAACTGGGAGGATTAATGTGAAAGGGTTTATGTTGAACAAAACAAAATGATGCACAAAGTGTCCTCACTGAGTGTCTGACTTTTAAGGCATTAAGATGAGGGGAGCGTTTTTATATTACAGCGCCTGTATCAGTGAATATTAACACTGGCCGTTCTTGAATGCGCTTCATCCCACAGACTGCATGCTTGCTGTGTGAACACCAAAGCTTTTTTTATTTGTGGTCATGACTAAAAAAGGATGAGAACCACTGGTTCAGATAATGATGTGATCAATAAGGAAACATTCAAACCAGCAGACCTCAGGCACTAAAGTAGAGGTGTTAAGTCTTATAATGAAACCGCCTGAGTTAAACTTAGTCACCACTGTTCTTAAAATGCTCTGATGCAGACCTCTTCAGTGTGTTAATACATGAGGTTTATTCTTTGATAAGTTTGAACAATTTTGATCTTGTTCACAGCACGTTGAAAAAGTAGAGAAGATTTTCATGCAAAGCAGGGCCAAATTTACCAATAAGGCTTTATCAGAGCATGGCAAAAAAATATACAAAAATGTCTTACCAAGTGTCCATAAGACTTGACATTCCCTTGAGGGAAAAATAGAGCAGAAGACAAGAAAAAAGAAACCATGTCTATTTAGTTAGTTGGTCTATTTAGCTGGATTATTAGTTGTAAACGATGAAAGCATCAGGAAATCCTTTAAAGTCTCCACCACCCGCTTAAGTCTAGCCGGGTGACTAGTGCGTAAACATCTTATGTACTCTCCTCTGAACAGTTTCACTTAAATGTTGGGGAAAAAACATCAAGTCAAAATGAGGAAAAAGCCACGCGTCTTACCTCTCAGAGAAAGCCCCGAGTTTCATTATGTCAATCACTGTGGCTGTTCCAGTGTCTTCAAGAGAACACAGAAACCAATGAGGCCTTCAAAACTCTCTAATTCAATCCTTCACCCTCCGAGCTTATGTAAAGTACTGACAATGTCTAATAAAGATCTTTATTTCAGATTTTAAATAGATTTACAAACCATAAGAAAAAAAAAAGAAAATATAAACAAGAAGAAAAAAAAACATCAAGTGATCGTCAAATATCCACATGTGCATATTAAGGTAGAGATTGTAAACAGTCCTTTGATGCCGAAAAGTGAGACTCCCAGGGTTAAGGTTCACTCTGCTGGAAAAAAAAAAAAAAAAAAAAGATGCTTGTTTGTTGGTTGATGTTTAATTTTTTTCCTGAGGTTCTTGTAGCTTTCTGTAGTTTTCTGCTGGGGGTTTCCCTCTCAGTGATGCTTCCACCAATCAGAGCGCAGAAAACAGGAGGAACAAGTGGGGTGGAAAGACACTTTTTTTTTTTTTTTTTTTTTTTTTTAACATTACTATGACACAAAACAAATCCCAGTCACCCTAAAACATCAAAAAAAAATTGGGAGGGGGGCATTCATAGGCTGCATTATGTATATCAGTCAATTAGTGGGTATTGATTAATCTTTAAAGAGCATTAAGGGCTTTAGAAAGGCTAAATTACTGTATGGCGTGCTGTGTACATTTTCTACTTTTTTGATAAATTTGATTTTTCATGAACAATCCTGGGTTTTCACAATCAGATCAATATTGGTAGCACTTAATACAAATAAGATAGAAAACAATTTAGCTCACACCACAATTTGGAAATAAAAGTTATATCAAAGCATAAGAAAGAAAAGGAAAAAAAAAAGGACAACCCTCAGCCCTTAATGCAACAGTTTAGATAAAATTAAGAAGAGAACCTTTCTCCTTGGACACAATCCCGACCCTTATAGCAGTTCTAAAACCACAAACACATCATAACAGCATGCTAGTTAAGAACCATAGTCTCCTGTTCATGCTCCAAGGTCAACCCTAGCCCCATGCCTTCCCATTTATGCAATTCTTCTCAACACTTTGTAGCACATCTTATCAACAATCAGCGAATATTCATGGTTAACACAGAAATATTGCTGGATGGTGATATAGAGAGCCTTTCAAATGGGATCCACTGAAAACAACACCCCTTCAGTGGGCCATTCCCATAGGTCTCAATCACTCACACTGCTACCTCTTCTACTCTGAAGTAACAGGGTTCATTTATACAGGTGAGAGTCAAGATGGCTGCAACCCAGTCAAGCATTTCATAGAGGGGGAATTAAAATGTGTGTACACACAGCTACTGCTAGGGGGCGAACTTTCCCAGAGGCTAGTGAACAATCTCAACCTTGTTTTCTTCTGCTCTGGGGGACTTGAGCTACTCTGAGTTAGAATAAAGAAAACAACCAGAAAGCAAAAAAAAGACCGATACAACTCCACAGATCTATCCCTAGCTGAGGACAAAGTCAGTCCAAAGTGCTCACAGGAACGTCGCTGGCTTTGAAAACTCAAGCTTGAGTTCTGGTCAAACTGTTGAAAGGCTCAGCTTTACTGCCATGTTTAAAGCACTGCATATTAAGTAGGCTCAAGCACTGACTGCATAGTTTTTTTTGTTGATACAGTACATTGGATTTCATGAGGAACAGCAGGCTCTGCTAGCTGTTTCTTAATGCATCCAGGCCATGAGTAGCACGTGCTTGTATGACGAAGGCTGCATGGCGGGCAGTGGAGGACATTTGTGGGTTTCTGATCTGTATTCCATTCTTTAGTTCAGCTGTTGGATCTCACCTTTCTCGCTCCAACCACCTCCCCAACAAATCTGACAGGTGCTGCTATAAATAACTTGAAACTTATTCCATCAGTAGGGCGCAGTTTGCACGGTACCCCCACCTGGGACCATGTGAGCCTGAAATATCTCCCGCCATGTGCACAGTCTGTCCCACCAGTCATTCAGATCTGTGATATATCAGGGAGAGAGGGAAGGCACAAGGGAATGTGAACAGCTTTTTCTGAAATGGATAACTTCCCTGTTCCCTGGAGCAGCACAAGCCCCTAAAGGCTCAAAGGATAAAAGGTGGAGGGTTTGCAGAGCTTCAACTTAGCCTGCTAACCAGAAGTCACACACATGGCTCAGAGAAGTGATGCTTTTTAAAAAAAAAAAAACACAAACTACACGGCAACTCTACTGCTTTGCAAATGCTCTCTACTTGTTTGACTCTGATCTGATCTGACCTGGGACGTTACATCCCACTCTGCTGATGTTGAAGTCCAGACAAGGCGCGACTCGGCCATCAGATTGGCTTGTTCAGCTCAATGTTTACGGAAGAATAAGGTTTTAGAAATTCAAACAAGTCAGCAGTTAAACAAGTTGTGCTCCTGTGTGTGTAACCTCTACGCGGACAAGAAATTAAAAAAATAAACATTTAAGAAACAAACAAAAGACTCTGTAGCTTTCTTTCTTGGATGCATCAGGTTTTAGTGTGCATACTGTGACTGCCCCTGTGGCAGAAGGTGGACAGGGGGACAGTGCTAAGGTGGAACTGAGGAGGAAAAGGGGAATAAACTTCAGTTCATAAAAAGAGAAGGAGGATGGGGGGAGTTGGGGGGCATCACAGACAGGCAGGCAAGGTCAGGAGTCTTCTGTGCCTGAGTCGTCCTCGTCATAGCAACAGTCCTCGTTATCCTCCTCGTCATCATCATCATCCAGTTCCTCATCATCATAGTAGTCATCGTATAAAAGATTGGAGCCGTCGTCTGTGGGCGGGACTTGGGTGCGGACGCAGTACTCGTCCAGCGTGATGGGAACCTTGACGCCGTCCCGATCTGCGTCAGCTTTGGTAGCAAGCACCTGCTTCCTGCGAGGGGGACATGGAGCAGATAGAGGACAGAAAACAGTCAGAAGAGGCCACAAAGCTTTAGTGCTTGTACTGTTTGCACCTACTACACCAGCCAGTTCACATGTGAGGTGTAAGGGGAGCTGCTGTATTTGTGGGTGTGAAGTTTTCTCCTGTCTACCTGATGATCTCGATGTATTCTCTGTCCTTGCCCTTGCTGTCCCTCCACTTGCGGTACATAACCGAGGCGTCCACATTGGCCGGGGAGAAGGTGTTGGGCTCGTTCAGGAGGGAGATCACACTGAGCAGGATGGTCCTGAGAAAGCATAGAGACATTAGAATACATGAGAAGGAGGAGATGGAAAAAGAGGAAGAGCGAGGAGTGGAATGGAAGACGGAGGTAAGTTGAGAACAGACAAATTGAAAGCGCAGGAACAAAGAGTTGTACAGAGATAGAAAGAAAGAGAGAGAGAGAAAGGGAAAAGTCTATTTGTCTCTCCAAAAGACACTCATAAATACGGACAATAGTGTTATACAATGTTCATACTTAAATGACTGAGGGGAAGCAACTAGTTGCACTGACTCTCTGTTTACAGACTAAATGTTGAGACTGTTTTGGATTTTTCTTTAGTGATCAGCAGCAGTTCAGGGCTACAGGGGGATCCTTACAGTAATATCCAGCTGTGAGAGATTGTGTCAGTACATAATGCATGAAAGAAAACACCGTGGACACACATAGTGGGAGAAGCAATTGAAAACAGCAGGTGTTCAATAAATACATCTGTGTTGAGTGATTAAATGAATTAAAGCAAGATGAATAAAACATCATGTTTGGGTGTATAATGACTGCTACTCAAGGATACGATAAAATCTGACATCAAAATAAAAAGAGTGATAAACTCTAGTTGGAAATATTATGTGACTTAAAGGTTAATCAGTTTTGACTCTGGTATTACAGATTAAAAAAAAAAAAAAACATTATCTAGAGGAATAAATTGGTCCCTCTCCTCATCTATAACACGGATGTTCAAGAACAGCTAATGCCCTCAGAAAAATGAGTGCACACATACTTTAGAAAACATTACAGGAAGGTAAGAGCAGCAGTTTCTAGTCTTTGTGTGCCACCCATCAAGTGGCAAACAGCTGCTAGTAAATCTAACTATGCTACTATTACTTCAACAAATTACATATAATTACAGATTTGCAACAAATATATAGACTGTTACAAGAAACATTTAGTCTGTAATTACCAAACGAACAATTAGGCTAAGGAGTAAACGTGAGCAGTAAAAGAAGGGTAGCTTAGTTATTATCATGCTAAGGTGCAAAGCTACTAGAAATAAGCCCAATTGACCAGTTAAGACGGCAAAGGGCAATGTTTTTGGTTGAGACAGTGTAAAAATTTAAATAATGATTTGAAGAAAAAATAAAATCACAAATTTACAGTTTGACATCAAGATCAATGACTGGAAAGAGTGAAGCTGTCTGGTAGCTTCTTCAATTGAAGGGTGCCTCTGTTAGCCTCTTGACACAGTAATGCAGCTTGTCATTTTGTGCGTGTTGTTCATGAAAAAAATAACCTGACATGAACTTAGAAACACAGTGTTGGTTACCTGACGTTCTGTGTGGGGTTCCACCTCTCTGAAGGCAACTCCCCACTCTGTGGGTCATCCACTGGAGGGTGCAGAATCGAGATGCAAACATCTCCGTTCTGGGGACACAAGTGAACACACCATGTCAAAACACAGTTGATTTGTAACTAGTTAAATGATTCAAATAGTAGGATTAATCTTTATCAGTTGGTTCTAAAGTGTCCATACATTATAAATCATGTAGCCATATCACAAAGATCTAGTGTTTCCCCTTCTAATAGCAGCACACTTTATAAACAACAACTATTTGGCACTGCTTTAAGTTGTGTCCAAGCATTGATACAAACATAGTTACCTCATAAATGTTGGGGTGCCACATTTTGGTGAGGAAGCGGAAAGCAGGTGGAGAGTATGGGTAGTCGACTGGGAACTTGATGCGAGCCTGCAGAGCAAGAGGAGACATATATCAGCAACGTGAGCAGCAGGCAGTTCATTCACACTTCTCCATTCCCAACAGACAAGTCATGACTTCTTCCCTCAAAGCTATGACTGATTGGAGAAACTGTTCGCAAAGCGTTGCTGTCTCTTACGTGCAAAGAGGCACACTAAAAGGTGTGGTTGTAGTAGCTATAGTTAGTGTGACGCACAAAGTTGTAGCCCCTTAGTAGTGTTGAATGCTAAAAGAAAACTTAGCCACACATAATTTGGCTAAAAACTACTCTGCTGGTTGACACAGTCTCCCAAGGGTAACTGAATCCAGACATGCATGTCTGTACAATGCCACAGAAGCTACACACACAGAGGATACACACAGGCACACACACAGAGGACACACACAGGGACACACACAGGGACACACACAGGGACACACACAGGGACACACACAGGCACACACACAGAGGACACACACAGAGGACACACACAGAGGACACACACAGGGACACACACAGGCGCACACACAGGCGCACACACACAGGCACACACACAGGCACACACACAGAGGATACACACAGGGACACACACAGGCGCACACACACAGGCACACACACAGGGACAGCTACTAGGCAGCTATAAGCATCATTTTGCATGTTTTTCTACAAGTTTGCAGCACTGTTGTCAACACGTGGCTGCTGTATCAAGATCCATATAATCATGCTGGTCAGCTTCAATGGGGACTGAAAGACACCTAAAAATAGCCGCTGTAGAGTCATGGCAAACTCTTCTGAGGTGGCTGAGCATGGAGGAGCAAATGACAGTGTAATGTAATATCGCGTGGAGGGAAGGAGACCTTGCAGTGCATTCAGCTGCTCAGTGTGTGGAGCTTTAGAGAAACACCGATGGGTGAGGGGAGCTGCTGCTTATAAGACATTGTGGGGGTTTGTCTGCTCCAGCTGTCACTGCAACCCAAGACAATCCACTACTCACACCCCTGCTCTGCTATTATATCAACTCAAACTGAAACCACACCCTCCCGCACTCACACAAACTGTATAAATCCTGCTATGTGTGGAGGACCCCTCCTCCTGTTCCAGAAGGAGTGCTATGGGAGGGATGGGACACACACACACACACACACACACACACACCGACTACACTGATTATACACACGCACATCACTCACAGCATGAGACCTTATGCTGATCCCCCCCCTGTCATACACACACATACACACTCGCACACATTTGCTGATTCGGCATGGTCAGCTGGTCCTCGCCACAGAAAAGCAGGAGGCAGAGGGGGCGGGGGGGGAGATTGGTTGTATGAGAGCAGGGAGGAGGTGCAGTTGGAGTGGGGGGATGTCCCTTAGAATAAAGGGGGTTTTGCTCCATATAATAACTCTGCTCCATATTAGCATCTTAACCCCCTTTTGCTTGCAGTGTAGCATTAACAACAGGCTGCACATAGTAGACACATGCTGCGTATAAATGCTACAGGAAGTTACAGTCAACAAATTTGCTTTCGTCAACAAGTCTGCTAGAAGTGCACTTCAACATCTGGTTTGTGTGTGTAAGTAATGTCCTCAACTACAGTACAAGAGCAACACTCATCGTATTAGGTGTTTTAACTGCTGCTGGTTTCACAACTAGAAAAGGGCTGAAGCTGCCGTCACCAGACTGGACAGGAAACACTGACACAGTCCTGGGAGAATGCAGCTTGCAGGAAAAAACACACAAAATCCCAGGGTCCGAGTGACCCTGTCAGAGAGCTGGCAGCCCTTCAGAGTGCAGGGTTCACGCCAACATTGCACACATTACAAGCTGGCAAGAGTGCGACACATAGCAGCCAGCTAGGAGAAAGAGGTGGGGAGGCAGCAACAGTGAGAGCTCGGTTTGTCTTCACAAACAATAAACATCAAGATAATATCTGCCCACTTGCTCTGAACGAGGCAGAAAAATAATCTGATTTGTTAGATTTGGGAAAAGTCTTGACTGTCAAATATTGGTTTTCATTTACTATGTTATGCCCACCTCTTTGTTGACCCCAATAAGGTGAGCAGACAACTACAGCACATGGCAGTGGGGGCGTTTTTTAAACAAACCAATTCAGAAAATATGTGGTCTGATTCAACAGGGAAGATGTTGTAAAAAAAAAAAGAAGAAGATGACTAGACGGTTTTTCGACTGAAAGACACGCCAACACCTCCAGTGTGAAAAGTGATTTATGTTAGTTTTTCAAGTACCCAATAAAACAATGTGTGGAACAGTTCTTACAACAGCCTGTGACTTCTAAGAAGACATCTTTCATTCACAGGCAAACACCAACATAACCAAGAACTGTTTATACACACACATTCACACAATCAAAGGAAACATAGCCTTCGAATGCCAACTGGAACAACCACAGTCTTCAATTGAAGCAGTAAAATATTGCCAACTTCTTAGAATTGCTTTTTTAATAATTGAATTTTTTTTTTAAAAAGGGGAGACCTATGCATCAACATTTCTCATTCTATGGCGTCATTCATCACAATCCTGGGAATGCAAGCCCTTTACAAGTAAAGCAGGGATGTGGGGATATGCATTAAGGGTAAGCATGAACACTGATCCCTGTAAGAAGGTAAGAGCATGATTTCACAATACAGCTTACCAGGAGGCTTTAAATCACAATGCCACCAACTGTATGGTAACACGAGCGATGGATACAGTTGCATTTGGAGCTCAATGATGCATCAAAATAAAATGTTTAAAGTCAGGAGGATGGAGAACAATGGAAAGATGAATGCTGCATGTGGGTTTAGCAGTAACAAAGCCTTTCGCCAGACCAGAAGATGTGAGTTTACCCTGGAAGCTGAAGTGTGGGGGGGGGGGGGGGGGGGGGGGGTGGAAAGTGTTGTTGACCTGCCCACACAGGTGACACTGAACCCTAGATTGATGGAGGGAGGAAGAGTGGATGGGGGTAGAGAAGTGTGACGGAGCTGGACTAAACAAAGACAGGCTGCTTAGTTTGTTTGTTTGCTCTGCAGAAGCAGGGAGCTCTTCTCCCATCTCATCAGCAACGAACTGACAGCAGAGGAGAAACACGCTGGGAGGAGGATGCAGCAAGCTCTTATAAAGTCAATATTAGCTTTTTTTTCCCCTTTGAGTAGCCAGAGCTTCTCCTCATGTTTGGAGCATGGCTGAATAGATCTCTATTCCTGTCCTTACTCACATATTAGCCCTCTTAGTAAGAAAAGACGCCTTACTTCAGATAAAACATCTTTTCCCTCGCTAAGTGCTGATAGCCTCAGCACAGTTGTCGAAACATCTTACTGCTGACTTGCATGTCATGCTTCATAATTGGATTGAGCACAGAATTAACTGCATCCACGGTCAAAAGGTGATTCACTCTGGGCGGCTCATTTGAGGGCTGTTAGACATGAAGTGCAGCCAGATTTCCATCATGGAAAAAAAAAAAAAAAAGGCGGCAGGCCTGTTACAGAGAATATAGAATAAAAATGTTTCTTGAAAATCTTTCTCGGCTTGTGAGCTAACAATCTGCCTTAAAGAGAGAACAGGAATGAGTGTGAACACGCCCACCCGCTGGTAGATGACAGCAGGGCGAAGTAAACCAGGTCAATGTGAAGACCCTGAACAGAACAAATCATCCTGTTCTCCCTGAGCACCTCTTTACCTTCTCTCCAGACCCCCCACACACACACACACACACACACACACACACACACACACACACACACACACACACACACACACACACACACACACACACACACACACACACACACACACACACACACACACACACACACACACACACACACACACACACACACACACACACACACACACACACACACACACACACACACACACACACACACACACACACACACACACACACACACACACACACACACACACACACACGCGTTCAACAGGAACCCCTTGCCTCGTTAACTGAACTAAGGAGGAGGGTGTTGATGAGGGCGACAAAGTAAAAGATAAAATCTTAAAATGTGCTACAATCTAATCAAAAGTTAATCACAACACAAGGAAGTATCAACCATGCAGCCTGCAGAGCTATTATTCTGAAGTACAATTATCATGTTGATGGCCCATACAGGAAGAAAAAAAGAACACATGGCCAGAGCTTCAGGGGACAGTTATACACGTATACAGGGGCCTCACGCTCACTTATATTAACTGCAGGCTCTCCTTTCAAAGAGGCACCACTGCATGAGGGAAGGCTTCTGCCTGCTCTTGATCTGTTTCTGTGCTTCTTTCCTCTGCCCTGCTCTCATTTCTCTGTGACACAGCCAGAGGCGGAGAAACATGACTCCAGCAGCTTAACCAGACCCGGCCCCTGTCAAGCCCCTCTGCAGCTGGGTTGGGTCCTCTAGCCTGCTGTACCCTTCTCCCCTCCACTGCCGAGGAAGGAAGAAAGAAAGGAAGGAAGGCACAAAACACAGAGTCAGCTGCTCAACAGAACTAGACAGACAGACAAGCCCGGGCCAAAACCAAAAGTCAACACCCCTCTTTTCTTTTTAAATCATGGTTGCTGTGAAGAAAAGGTCTGTCAGGGTTAAGTGAGCCACTCTGGGAAAATCACATAATTGAGATTTGAAAGATGTGTTGTTTCTCAGAATATTTTCAGCTGCAAAGATCCAATTTATAGTATAATTACATGCAACAGAAATGACAGTTATAGCTGCCACAGCAGCAATTTAAACACGGCTCTCCTTCCTTTTCCCCACATCTCAGGATCTGTGCAGTGTACTATATATGCAGGCGCAGCTCTGTCAATACAAACAGAAAATAGTTCCTGTTGCAAACCAAGACCACAAACTTCTCTATGAAGAACATCCACATGCCGTCACGTTGTAGAGAAAGAGCGCAGCACATTTTTCTGCCATTCTGTTGCATGACACAGAATGGAGCAGGAAGAGGTCAACGCTGCTTAGTGTGAGCAAACAAGACTCTGGTGTCACCGGAAAAAGTGATGTGGTACTTTGTTGTTAAGTTTCTATGTACATCCTCGTGGATTTGTTAGCCTCGTAAGCAAGAAAAATGCAGAGCTGAGAAAACATGGTGGGGGGGGGGGGGTTGTGCTAAATGTTACTTTCACATATGGATGCTATAGCAATGTTCCTTCCATTATCTATTCAAACTTTGATTAAAAAAAATACAAGACTTTACCCAAAGCTGAAAATCTTATGAGCAAAACTATACCAGAGGTTTAATTATGCTGTACTTCTGTGCCATGTGAGATAAAGCCTACTGGTTGATCCTTTCCAAGAGGGGGCCTCTTGGAAAGTACAGTAATTACTTAAAGCTTGAGAAGGGAGTTCTTGGGAAGTGAAAATAACAGTTTAAGATGGGTTATGCGAACTAATGCAGTGACCCAAAACACTTTCAACGAATACTACTTCCTTCAGAAATGTCAATGTAGATAACTATATTACATGAGAAAACTGCGAGCACATTTAAATTGTTAGATACAAACCTTAAGAGTGGCTGGAGGGCCAAATTCAAAACCAAGCACCCCTCAGAAAATTTCAGCATTTTTGAGAGGCTGGAACATCCCAAAATGAAAAAAAAGCAGGGGACTGTGATTACTTTGTTCAATATTATTAGCTCTTACATTGAATACAGCAACTACCTTTTTAAGGTTGTAGTGAAAAGAGAAGCGGTGTGATTGTATTCTTTCACAAAACATAATCGTCATACTTTTTGGTTTGATGAGACTTACTCAAGGTCAAGGTACCACAAGTAAAGAAGACTGAGATCTTCAAGAGAGAGCGAAAAATGAACTGAGACAATAAAGGATGTAATTGACAATCTTTCTATAGCTTTTGTTTTATACTTTTAGTGTGTCCATTACAATGTTTTCATGTTCAAGCCTCACATTATCACTGAATTTGACAACATAAATCAGACATTTTTAGAGCATTAAGGATGAATGGATTAGTCTTTAAATATTAATTCATTGGTCTGAGTTGTTTTTTTTTCTCCAAACAGAAATTAAACTAACTTTTTTTTCTGCTTTTCTTGATGCCCTCTGACATGAACCTAATTATCTGTAGTTTATGGTCAAAACAAGAGTCCTCTTGGGCTTTGGGAAACAGTGATTGACCTTTTGATGGACAAAAAACTGTATTAGTTAAGCAAGAACTGCATCAACTATGAAAATAATTGTTAGATCATCACTGTATCAACATTCAGACTACATGTGTACTCTCTCTCTCTCTCTCTCTCTCTCTCTCTCTCTCTCTCTCTCTCTGTGATCATCAGGCACTCATTGCCTGCAGTGATACTTCACATGACGGAGCGGAAGGCTCAAAACAAAGAACCGCAAGTTTTGAAATGTCTCAGAAACAGTGGATTGACTATTGTGAACCCTCCAGGACAACGATCAGTACATTATGATAGAAGTAAGAGTATGAGTACTAATCCACAGACTTTGAAAGAAATGTAACGATGTTTGAATGACGTTTCAATATGTCTCTGTCCACTGTGTGTCAGCAGTCATGACTTATTCGTCATGGTGTGACTCTTGGGGAGCAACACCCATGAGAAATAAATACCTGACTCAGCCTGGTTTCATGAGACATCATGACCTTCCCTGTTTTGACGGAGCAGGTGGCAGGAGCAGGTGGCAGCAGCATGTCACAACTATGTGTTTTTTTGGGTTACCTGGTCAGGAAAGGGTGGGTATTTTTTACCTTTTTTTTTTTTTAATAAGGCAAACTGGTTGGATGGAAACCCAGAACAGAACAATGAGTCACAACCATGTGGTAGATTTCACAGGCAGGCTGTGCATTCCTAGCCCGACAAAGGAATCCTGAACGCAGCAGAGCACCCACACAGACACACTGCCTGAACACTGTCTGGTAGCCTGGTTGAGGCCCTCTGCTTGTGTTCACAGGCTTGAAAAAGACCAGAGGCAAAAAAAAAAAAAAAAACTGAGCATGCTTTCTCAAGAACAGGATTCACAAAGCAAAGTAGCACAGAAGAGATATGTGTTGGAATATCTGAGATTTTCTGACAACAAACTGAGCCTCTACTGATATACAACAAGCTACCTCCAATAACAACACTTTGGCTAATGCCGAACTTAACGCTACAAAAAAGCAACACCTTCTCAAGGACATTATTTACAAAATATATGTTGATTTATTTTGTTTTGCCTTAAAATAAATGTAAATCTTTTCCATTGAAATTCATTTTTATGTTTGATGTAAAATGTATTTAAATGTAGGTCAAGTTTGAAGAATATTAATATTTGCAGACCAAATAATACATCAATAGAAAACCTGACTTCCCTTGAGTGTCCTGCAATATCTATTGTGGATTTTCACTCCCTTAGTTAGATTTGAGACTAAAAAAACAAAAAAGGCATACTGCTATGGCACAAATGTAGGCCTACTCTAAATTTAAAACAGAATTTAGCTTTGAAGTGAGACTCCAGGTGAATATGGAAATCAGGTACTGTAGCTGAAACTTCAAGGCCAAAACTTGAGCAAACAACAAATAGTTGACAGAACAGGGATCAATGTCATGATGCCACGGAAATAAATGTAGGGCTGTCATTTCTTAAAAAAAGTTCAAAACAGCCTTAGGTTTGTGTCAACAGAGATATTTCAGTAGTTTTCTAACTTGGTGGAGACTGCCAACCCTCTTTGTCAATAACAAAGTCAAAAACAGGAACTACACATCTGAAGAAACCAACACATCTTCACTCTCAAGGGAGGAAGTGTGCTAGAAAAACATTTAAAAGGTCCATCTGTTACCACGAGTTAAAATAAAAAATAAAAGAAATTAGAATAAAGGAAGACTGGGGCTGTCTTTATTTCACAAGAAAGGTAACCATGCATTAAGGATTGGCTGACTTAAGTGAATTTGAATATGAAACCAAAAAAAGAAAAAAGAGTATTCAACTTCAAGCTATTGTAATTGATTGAACTAGTTAGCAATAGCTGAAGAGTTTTGCTAATCACTATAAAGGTAAGAGCTTGAGTGGAGCTAAAAAAAAAAAAGAAAAAACCTTTGTTAGGACAAAAAGAACAACTCTGTCAGACGTGATCCTGGACATTATGAGGGAGCCCAATGGAGCTCCATTTTAACAAATTAACAAAAACAAACAAACATAAGTACAGGTGGCTACTAGCTGGCAACAACACAATGAACTAACACTTAATGAGTTGAGTTAGTTTAAAGTTGAACAAAGACCTTTTTTTTTTTTATTATTATTTAACACAGCAGCGTTAAACAAGGAGGCTAAGTTAACATGAATAACTGAGACCTGCTGTTGGAGGCTAATGTTAAATGTTGGACTGTCCTCTAGGAGTAAATTACACAAATGTGGGCTTTAATCTACCGGCTACAGAACAATAGATCGACTGCTTGCTAACATTAGCTACTTACCTTAAAATAACCCCCCTCGTAGTGTGTATTCGGGGGTCCGAATATCGCCACTTCCCAGTTGTACATGTCCGACTCGTCCACCAAAGTTATTTTGAACCCTTCGACCGGCTCGTCCTGGAGACTTTTCATCTCTAACATCAGTGCTTTTTGGGAACTGGCTACATGATGTCCATGCTGAGCCATATTCCACTAGGATATGTTTAAATATACAGAGCGGACCTACCACAGCCGTGACAAAGCTACTAGCTCGGTAACAAAACAACAGCGATCGGTGAAGCGACGTGGTGACGTTAGTTTCCGTTAGCGTGGTTTCAAACAGGATACAAAAAAAAAAATCGCGACTTTGTTTTATTTGGTCACTGAGCTCGAGCGGCTTCCTCTGTTGTTGTGAACAATCCCGGGCAGCCCCAGGTATTAACTCCCCATGTAAACCTACTCTTATCAAGTCACACGTCACACCAGCTGCTTCCTGCCTACGCTTTTCAAAATAAAACCGCAAGTCTCATTTTTGGAACCCTTTTTTAACTAATAAATCTATATCTCACATTAATGAGATTTTTAGTGTGTGTATATTTTATTTCAAACTGAATACATATCGCTGGTTATTTTTATTTTTTATTTTTAGCTCCGCATGTAACCCCTAAGTTTATATTACAGCTGTGAATTAACTTACTGTCGAAATACAAGCGTGTTAAAATCATCATCAACCTTTGTTTAAGTTGAGGGCGACCCTCATTTACAATGATGCCGAGAAAACATACATAAATGATAAACAACGAGAAATAAGATAAAGCTACTACAGAAAATAAAATCAATAAAAGAGCAATAATAACAATAAAATATATACAGTAAAATAATTTTAAAAGCTTGAAATTACTACAGTGATAAGTCGGCAATTAAAATCAAATAAAACAGTTACAGTCAGGTGTTGGGCGGTTAAAATAATATTTCTAAAGTGTCCATAAGGGATAGAAGTGCTCAAATTCAGGTCCTGTTGTAAAATGTTCCAGGAGTTTGCAGCACTAACACTAAAAAACAGTTTTCCCCAGGTCAGTCCTGGGGAACAAAATATCTAATGACATAATAGTTTGTGTTTAACAGACAAATCATGTAACCTCTAAGGCAACAACAAGGTTATACTTTGATCTGGATTTTATTTTGTAACTTCACACAGGAAACCATTCTCTGCAGTTTACCTTGACACGGATGCTAACTACAGCTAGCCTCTCTAGCTAGAGAGAAGAAAGTTGACTGGGCGATTTTCGTGTTCAAATCATGTAGTTTTTATAAAACAATGAAACCAAAAGCTGTGGCCTTCTCAACTGACCTCTGCACAACTCAGCTGCTCGCTGTCACAACAAAATGATCTCGATCGCCCTGCTGTCACGAAATACTTTCTGGGAATTGAAGTTCTATTAATACAATTTGCTTTACATATCAACAATTAAAAACATTAAGTGCCAATGTATGTTTCTGAATTGTTGTTTAGAAACAACAAAATACAGCATATATAAAGTAACAACAAAACCTCCTGTGGCTTTACACGTACATTTCTAATTTGAATCACTGGGTGTAAATATACTGTTACAAAAAAAAAAGACTACAACAGCTGCTTTTAGCCTTTATTTTTGATTCAGTGGACTTTCTTCAAAGGGAATGTAGATATCTTATGTTGTCCTCTTTGAAACATTTTACATTGTACAGTTTGATAATTGAATATGGAGAAATAAAAAGACCGGACCTTCAGACTCAGAATCATATGAGAGTATATTTCAATGTCACAAGTCAAACTTGGTAAAATAAATCACTACAACTGAACCAAGAATTAAGACAGAGTGGGTTGCCTCTCAGTACACTGCGTCACATAGTCTGTTCTACCCAAATGATATTTTTTGGAGCCCCATGCCCTCAGTGTCATGACACTTAAGAGAACACCCTTCCTTCCTCTGTGAATAATAATTTAAAACATTCAATAATATCTCTTGTATATTGTTTAAACTCAGAATAGTTAAAAACACAATACCATCAAAAATAAAGAATGGTCAAGTAAACTTCATTAAAAAAAATAAAGAAATAGAACAAATGGAATGACAAGTTCTTGTTTGTGTAAGCATTGTCAATGGAACAGAAAATAGGGAAATAAAAAGTGTACATTCCTAATCATGCAATATACAAATTTTAATCAATTTTATGCACAGGTAAAAAGATCAGAATTAGGACAATGTATGATTAGGGAAGTCAGGTTTTTTTTCAGTTTCACTTATCAGTAATTTTCAGGAACAGGGGATACATACATATTTTCTGTTGACATTCCTGAAATACAGCTCATCACCTCTTCATTTAAACTCTACTACTGGAAAGAAGATCTTATGGAATGGCTGACCTGGTGTTCAAGTCACAGACATCATTATCATAGTTATCTACAATAGCAGACAGATGTAAAGATGGCCTTACCAGAAAATATGATCAGAGACGCTACCAAGTCAGTTTTAATCTTGCTACTACTAGGTTAAGTCGTGCTGGACCGGGTAATGTCCTAAGACATGAAAGAAACAAACTATAACATCAAGTACCTCAGACTTCTGCGATGAGGCCATTTGTTTACAAAAAATGGCCATTTATGCTCATCGTAACATGTCAAAGCACAAAAAAAAAAAAAAAAAAAAAAAGGTAAGGCAGTTTTTTTGAGGGAAAGGGAACACTGGGGTTAATCTGGGTTCATGCCAGCACGGGTAAAGCTACTTGTGGAGTGGCACAGGCGTAAATGCTTCGCATGATTTAACGTAAAGTACAGAGTGATGCTTCGGTATAGTGGAAGCCACATCGCCTATAACTGATTAAGAGAACCTTAAATCACTGACCATTTAATTGTCTCCGTGTTAACTGAGAGAACAACTTCAGAACCCTGATATGCAGAGCGGTTTTTAACATAAAAGACAGGTTCAGAGTGTAACATTAGTCATCCTTTCACACTGGCTTGTTCTTATGATTCAATAGGAGGCAGGACAGTCACGTAACATGGGCAGCTCTTTTTATGCTGCCTTATGTCCTTAAATTTGTCATTTGATCGTACAAACGAAGCCTTCGACTGGCTCATCCTGGAGAGATAATAGTATCTTTTTAATATAACAACTGCTGTACAATCAAACCATTTGAGATGGTGCTCACAAAAAGTGACACAGCCCTGACAGAAAACTGTCCCACGGTGAAATAGTAATATTAAATTACAGTGTAAAACCTTCCCTCAAGTGCCAGAGGTTCATTGATTCAATCATTTTCATACTCCTGTTTTTAAATTCTTTGACTCATGAAAGGAATGATATGTAGGGCATTTATTACAGGCGTGTCAAAATGCAGCTTAGCCGAGTTGATCAGGGAGTGTATATTCAGGGGAGGGAAGAGGGGCTCTAACAAGACTCATGATGAGCTGGAGTAGATCAGACCGCACGGCTAAGGCACAGAGCAAAACACTGATCTACTGTAGAAATCACCCGTAGCGCCACATAAGGATTCTGTTCAACTTACACTAGAAGATCTGCTCTGAGCCCTGCCAGGAGGCAAATGGGGCAACGGCTTGGAAAGAAGTCTCAAACCCATGCCTTATATGTAGTTTTGGTTTCATCTCAGCACTGTGCTAACTGCAGTTGCTCAGTGTCAGGTCATCTCCAAGCACCCGGTCAGTGGTGGGTAAGCATGTTAAGAGTCTCCATTTTTCCAGCTAGGACCAGTCTGAGAAAGAGTCAGTCTAAAGTTTCCAGGCTAACACAGACCAGCAGCACGCCGACTGATGGCAAGTGAGTGAAAAGAAGGGGGCGAGATGAAGGCGCAGATAGGTTTCAGACAACAACAAAAAAAGAAGACAAAACAACAAAATACAAACCAAAGACAAAAAAAAAACCTTCAACAGTAAAAACACAATTCAACCATAAACAGCAAAAGTCCAGTTGTCAACATTACATTACACGACTGTCACAGACTGAATTGCCAACAGAGTGGAGGGCAGAGAGAGCTGCACAGCAAAGAGCAGAGTAAGCAGAGCATCCAGAAACAGGAGCTCAGTATAGAGTCACAGTCGGGGAGGAACAGGGTGGCTTGCTGAGGTTTGGAAACGAGGAAGTCAAATTTAAGCTGCTTTGCAGAGAGGATGGTGAATGTACACAGTGAGTCTGTAAAACAACATCAAGAGTGACCACAGAGCTCAGAGTGCAGAGGAACAGGAATGTGGCGACAGTGAAGAAGAGGGGAAGGAGGGAAAGAAATCTTGCGAATCTGAGGACTAATAAATAGGGCGATACTGGAAGTGCCAGCCGCATTGTTTCATAACATGATTATGTTGCTTTTCAGCCAGGGAGGGAGTGGCATGGAAGGGGTCGAGGGGGGGGCACCCTGGGGCTGTCGACACAATCAGCACTGAGAGAAGGTCTGCTTGATCTCATCTAGCACATTCCCAAGCAGCGTCGGCTCGTCACATTTAGCATCAATGGACACTGTCTGATCAGACTGGGAGAAGAGGGAAGGAGAGAAAAGAAATCAAGGTCACACACAAATAGTTAACTAAATCAAAAACCTGATCATCATACTTGTTTTGAATTAGGAGGAGGATAAGGTAAGACTTTCAGGCGTTCACTCACAGTTTTGACCAGCAGACAGACATGATGACCCTGGATAGACCTGCTGTACATGGAGGCACAGGAGTCGATCCTCTCCACAACTAATGCCAAATGGAAAAAATAAACAGGTGTTAGCAACTCTTAAAATAATTGTGTGCAAAGGTTAAGTGCTGGCTAAAAGTAAACCAGTGCTGGACTCATTTTTAGTTTATTATTAATTTTAAAGACTAGTTTGTCCTGGTGTAAAGAACATGTGTTTTATTATTTCAATGGTATAATACAACAAGGGAAATTAATATATGTAACTGAAAATTAGCAAATAGACTCTCTCTGCAACTCATTAGTTTCATGCCCTATATTAGATCTAAGTTCAATTGCATTGCTTCTATCTCATAACAAATTAAACTCACAGGAGAGCTACTCAGAATATTCTTAAGATTTCCTTGTAATGTAAATGGTTTACCGATCTAGAAATGTACTCTTTGTACTTTCAAATACTTTGTTATTATGGTAATAAATTCCCTTAAAATAACATTTTATTTGATTAATTTTACAAGCAGAACACGCTAACATTTTGGTCCCTTTGTATTTAATAGGAATTGGAGTGGTGTGTACATACCAGAGAAATGGTGGTGGAAGCAGATCCTAGCCAGTAGGTGGTGGAAGGGCATGTTGACTCCCTCCAGTCTGACAGAGCTGCCCTTCAGGTCGCCCGACTCCAGCAGCTTCGCAAACGCATCACTGACCAAACAAAACAAAAGAACGTTTATCTTAATTTCCCACTTGGCCTACACGTAACAAAGAGCTTAGACAACTTAGAGGCTAGTGCCACTATCCATCACACATTTCAACTTTACACAGAAAACAAATAGTCTTATGGTCAGATAGAAACTGAATTTACTGAGTCCATTTCTAAGGGCTGACCCATTCAGCATCTGGACAGTCCACAAGTTTGTTCTTTTCAAACAGTCCTCAGGTCAAACAGTCAATATGCCCATTCCTCAGTCTAAAACTAATTGTAATTGGCACATTGCCATTTAATGTTCTCAGCATGTTAATGATCCTGAGGAGTCCCTAAAATACATTATAGTAGAGTATAAGAATGATCAGTATACAGCTTATAAAGTGGGTTTAAAAGTGGTGTGAAGGTATGTTAGATAGAATCTTTAACTAAAAAACAACCTGTAGCAAGGAGTAGTGATTAGGTAGGAGGTGCAGGTAAAGTGCAGTTTAAAGTCCAGTTTCTCATGAGTGGAGGAGTCCTCATTCTGTGGAAACACAAAAACAAATGCAGACGATCAATAAAAAGTAACGTGGCAGCATCTTGATTCTCTTTTACTTGTGCAGACCTGTAGAAGTATCTAGATGAGGGGTTACCGTAGTTACCAAAATAAAGCACACGGCAGCTACACTACTATGCCCTGCAGCCTCAAAAACACAACTAGAAGAATTACATGAATGTCATATACTATGCAAAATACAGTTTACCACAGTTTTTTTTTAACACTCCCTAGCCTGTCTACAAAGCCCCATATTATGAGAAAAGTATTTTGCCTGCTCAACTTTTCAGGAACTGTGCTCCACTCCCACAGCTAGATGTTTGTTCTGACCTCTCAGTCTGCCTTTCCAACGTAAAAATCATTCTGATCCTGTATTTTAGCACGCCTATAAACCCCAGCGCTGCTCAAAACTGGCTGTTTCTGTGTCTACACCTTTAAATGCAAGTGAGCTGTGACCACGCCCCTCCCGGGAAGAGGTTTCCGCTTTCTCGCTCCATGCCCAATTGTTTATGGTGGATACTTAGCAGGAAACTTTAAACTTGTTGAAAAGGAGGATTATATGTGACCTTTAAGCATGATGGAAGCTATGACTGGCTTCATATATGCCACCAAAGCACCAAAAAGAAAGACACTAGTGCATGTTTTGATGTGTGTGTATGCACTGTATTTGTGTTTGCCTTCTGACCTTTACTATAAAGGTGAGGGTTCCCTTAAGTTTCTGTGGCATTACGATGCTCTGCACAGTGAAGACAAAACGAGCCTCGTTGGACACCCCTGAAGGAAACAAGAAAAAAAATCCCAGTTCAGAAATCAGACATCAAACTTCACCAAGTAGATTTAGAATAATATGCTTCTCATCTGAAAAATAAGGGACACACATTTCAGTAATCTAAATGTTACAGGTTTTTATTGTTTAGACCAGTGGTTCTTTTTCACTTGGGGACCCCCCCCCCATTGTATCACCAGGACCCACACGAAAAAACAAAAGAAAAAATATCTCAAATTTTAATTGTTTGTTTTTTGATAACTGTCTTTTTTTTTGTATAACCTTCATATTTGTCTTTTAACGCCCCAACATCATAGGCCTACATACGCATTCTTACCAAAGAACTTATAAACTATACAGCAAGTGTGTCATCATAATTTCATTTCAGTAAATATGTGCAAATCTAATAATGACAACCCCAAAGCAGACAAAGCCTTACACCCCCCTTGAGATCTTTGGTACCCCGCCCCCAGGAGGGCCTAGACGCCCAGTTGGGAACCAATGGTTTAGACAATCAGCTGCTCTTTAAAAGCTCTGAATTCTGCAGATATCACTAACCTGGTGGAAGTTGGAAGGGGACAGTGAGGCCGTCATGTGGCCCTGACCCCTCTGGCCTCTGCAGCTTACAGTTGAGAGAGTCCAGGACATTGAACTCCATGGATTTGAGGAAGCTTTCACACTTGTTTTCAAATATAACTGACACCACCACCTGACTGCCATCCTGCAGGTTTCCCTGGATGTCGTTCACCTTAGTTGGAGAGAGGGAAAAACTAATTATTTTCATCTTTCAATTGATTTCATTTGCAAAAGGAATAAACGATCAAACTCAGCTGTCTAACTTCCCTCCTTGTATTTCAACAATGGAGATCTGACTATAAAAAGAAGGCAAAGAGCAAACACAGAAGATTAGATTCATAAAGCCAACACCAAAGCACACATCGCTGTTTCAGAAAAGAGATAATAATAAAAGACTGAATTCCTCTACAGAAACATGAAAATAGTTGGCCTCAGAGTTCAGACTGTTAAGAGCAGCGAGAGCAGACAGAAACACATCTAGAGAAGAGCTTTTATAATATTCTGTCGCTGACAGAAATCCAACCAGTACCTGATCAGCATCCTCCATCATCTTTAAAAAAAAAGAGAAAAAAGGAGAGATCTGCATACATTGTTCTTTTTAAACTTCTAATGTTGTCTTTGCCAACTTAAACATTAAATGTTAAAATAACCTAGAAGGTGAAAATAAGCATGTTTGTTTATGCGTGTGTCCACACTAGGTGCAGGACATATGGCTACATGTAAGGAGGAATCCAGGCTTTTCTTTCACCTGGAATTGGTAATTGGTATTGACATCACTGCAGAGATAAGGGGATGCAGAGACACGGCAACAGCTGAGGACGGTCATCACATTGTCAGATTTCTCAAATAGATTTGATCCTTTTCAGTGACCAGACAAAAGTGTGTATACCTTTACATCATCCTTATAATATTTGGCTCATTCATGAGGTGCGTTATCATTAAAGGGATTTTTTAAAGTGAGGCTGTTTGAGGTACTTGTCAATAATAGGTGGCGGAGTGCTAGCATGGAAGCCAGGCCATACATCGCTACAGACCGGCTGGTGTACCACCTAATTGAGCTAATTTTCAAATGAAACAACAGAAAACAACATCGGGGTAAATGTCTGCATATAGATTTTTTTTTGCAGCCCTTTACCATTACCACATTTTAGGTCAGGAAGTCACTGTGTTTCAGTTCTAGTCCGCTATCGAAGCACATACGTGTTCTTCCACCCACAGCACACTGATGAAAGGTTCTGGTTTTTAAATTTCATTCGTGAAATTTTGAAGGTCTAAAAGATCAGCGTTCAGTACAACAGGGAGTTCTGCATGGTGAGTGATGCAGCGTGCAGCCATGTGTGAGTCGCTGGTATCCTCCAATTCAAAAGTCCAGAAGTGCTGTTTTGACCGAGTCCAACTCTCTGGGGTCATGAACATGGGCCCACAGTTTATACACCTCCATCACCAGGTAACTTGGGATCTCTCCCATCTCCCAGTTTCCAAAGGCTTCCGTTCTCTCTCATTCAGACCTGCTGAGTCTCCATCTGCAGAAGTTTTTCCTCAGAGTACTCCAGTCCATTAAATTATCCTCTTGTATCCACAGTAAAACAGCTTGTTACTGTCGCTCTAAAAATCTCAAGTTTATTTGTTTAAATGTATTTGTTGTCTCTTTTGAAGTGTGCAGACCTAAACAGCTGATCAGTGCGCTAGAACACAAATGTGCTGTGGTCGCGAACTAGAGCAAACAAGTAGTTTGCTGACGTAAATGTAAAGCAATTTTTTTTTAAATTTTTTTATAGCTTACATTGACCTCAACATTATTTTTACAAGCAACCTCGCCTGTAGTGATGTAAGTACCTCATACAACCTCACTTCAAAAAATCTAAACTATCCCTTTAGGAACATGAATACTTTATAATTTTTGTCATTAAAACATATCTCTTTCTGATATCTCATTGACAAACTATTAAAATATGGATAAAAAGCTGAATTTATGGGGGCACTGGTGGCGCAGCGTTTAGTGCACAAGACCAATGTATGGAGGCTGTAGTCATCTAAGCGGACGGCCCAGGTTCGAATACGACCTGTGGCTCCTTTCCCGCATGCCATTCCCCACTCTCGCTCTCCCTGATTACCGACTCTATCCACTGTACTAACTTTACAATAAAAAGGCACAAAACACCCAAAAATAAAATCTAAAAAAAAAAATAAATCAGAATTTATCTCAGTGACAGACGAAGCAGCATCCCAATCACCATCACTCACCATCTTGATGTAGGAGTTCTCAGCCAGCAGGCAGTAATTGGACATAGGCTGAAAGAGGAGAAGAGCTCAGGTCAGATCAGGCGTTCTCTGTCACTCAGTATGCTAACTAGGCAACAGAAGCCCGTTTCACATAGTTGATGCATAACAAGCAAGGAACTCTGTGTGTGTGTGTGTGTGTGTGTGTGTGTGTGTGTGTGTGTGTGTGTGTGTGTGTGTGTGTGTGTGTGTGTGTGTGTGTGTGTGTGTGTGTGTGTGTGTGTGTGTAGCGATTAAACAGTGGGGCTAGCCAGGTACAAATAAGAATGATGATAAATGACACCGTCTATTTGCATCAATTGTTCTGGTCTGGATAACTTTTTTGTCTAAACAACTATAATCAGGGTAAAGATCAGAATGACAGAATTTACTTTCACTAAATGAGTTTCATTTAACACTTAATTGACTGATTTGATCTCATTCATGTGATGGAACAAATGACCGCTACAATCACTGACCGGCAGCGGCTCCTCCTCCTCCACAGTGCCATTCTGCACCGACTCCTCTGCCCCTCCATCACTGTGGTGGTGATGGTGATGATGCTTCTTCTTCTTTTTCTTCTCCTTCTCTTCCTTCTCCTTTTTCTGCTTCTTCTTCTTGTGTTTGGAGGACTTCTTATCATGAAAAACCCACAAGGAAGATGGAGAGAAATTATGAGAAATGCAATAGGGGACAAACTGAACCGTTTATAAAAACATAGAAACTGGTACAACATTTGCTCCAGAGCCCGCATGAGAACGAGCAGGTCTCTGCAATCTCTTTGTCTCTCAAGTTTGTGTAAATGATGCACCAATGTGCTGCATCCTGTCAGGTCAATGTGAATTGGAATCTTTGGCAAAGCAGCCAAACTTGTTATTTTGTAATTATCCCTGCATTGTTGGTGACTCACAGTCTCCTCCAGCTCTGTGTCTTTGGGCTCATCAGGCTCAGAGTCTGGCGCGGTGCATGAGGCCGCCTCAGGCACGGGGGCTGCTTCTGCTACTGTTGCTGCTTCCTGTTCACACACACACAAAAAAAACCACATTGAGCCATTAGGAGTTAGCCTCCTATCATGTCAAATTTTCAGAATTTTTTGCCAGTTTGGTGTTGTTCAGGATAAGTTAGTGAGTTCACTCATTCGTTCCTTAAAAAAGTCATTCATGATTAGCAGCAACCTCCTGTGCTCTGATTTGCAAAAGACTACTCGCAAGCAAAATGTGCTCAAACACGGATGAGCCTGAGTTAGGAACCTGCACACGTGTTATATCTGTGGGTATCTTTGCACTGCAATGTGCACTATGTGTTGATTAAAGAGCCTGATTTACAAACATCTGGTGACAGCCTACACTAGTGCTAATGTAAGTGTCCCGTAAAGAAAGCACTGTTCTATAGTGCTATCATGACGGCCTATACAAAAACAAGTGTTCCACATGAACATGTTGAAGCGTGTCTTTTAAAAGGTCATGTTTCTGAGGCACCCTTTTTTTTTTTACTCTGATGCAACATATACAGCGGAGAATAAATGGAAGGTTCCAAACAACCTACACCTATTTTAAATATCAAAATCCATCTTGTATGGTTAAAGGAACAGTGCTACATTTTTTGAAAGTGAGCTAACTTATATATATATATATATAAATAAATAATACATAATGTTTGTTGCTTTTTTACTTAGTTATCTGTATTCTTTGACTTTGACTGTAAGCTTAGCCTTAAAGATAAAAGAGATAGGACTGGACAAGTTATTTATCTTCATCCTACACCCTTTTTGAACATGGACTGGTTAAGGAAAAACAATCGAGCCACTACAGAAAGAATGCTTTGATTGTTGTTTGCAATACTATGTAATAATACTAATAATATGCAATACTTTTATTTTATTTTTAAAACATGTTCTAAATAAAAAAAAGAATGAAATGAAATTACAAAAGTTAGAAGATATTAAACAGAGACCAAAAAAAACAAACTGAAGAGAACCTGACATTTTAGAATATAATATGACATATCAAAATACAGTGTACACACAGACATACTGTACATACACACATGCTGGAAAACAAAGGAAGGCTGGAGGGTGAGAGAGGAAAGTGTTATGTGACCTGTGAAAGAGAGGAAACTGTGTCTAAAAGGTGAGCTGTGGAAAATGGAAATCTTATCCAAATCAAAAGATAATAAAGGGAGAACTAATGGCAAACACCAACTAATGAGGTAGATCAATGAAACATGGTATTATTGAGAGAGGCTGTGTGATCTGGCCAGATGAAAAGAAGAGAGAGAGAGGGGGGGGGGGGGGGGGGGGGGAGGTGACTCAACCTGGGTATTAGAGGGCACTGGAGCGTTTGAGAGCCAGAAATCCAGATCCGAAACCTAGAGGAGGGAGGGAAGGAGAGGAGTGCCAGGAAGTGAGAGGGGTGAGGCCAAACAGGTTTCTGTATCTTTCTACTATTCATGAAAATGGATCCACAGATTAGACTGTTCTATTTCATGAATAAATCAAGTATTTGGCATGAGCCTGCACCGTCAGCTACGAGGAAACTGATACTTGATCACTAAAGCCTTCTGAAAGACATGCTGGAAGAAGCAATGGAAGCGTTGAGTCAATGAAAATGATCAAATACTTCTATTTTGCATTGTAATCTTTTAGCTGGAGTAATAGACCACATGCAGTAACATTTTTCATCATTTTTGAAACAGATTATTTCAATTTAAATCCAAAACACTGGGTCAAATCAGACTGTAAATATAGTCTCTGTTGCTAGGTAGCAGAATGGTCCTGCTCCACCCTATGGTAAGGACATACCTCAGCACTTGTGGAGCTGGGCAGTGCAGCCACCTCACTGGTTTCTTCTGGTTGGACCACAGGCTCATCTGCCTGACCCCCGAGAAGATCCTCCTCCTTTTCTTCATGTTTGTGTTTCTTCTTCTTCTTCTCCTCTTTGCTCTTCTGAAAAAGAAAAAAAAAAGATAGCTACGTATCAAAACAAGGTTTGAAACCACAACCACTACAGTCAGAAACATTAATGCTCCTTGAAGTTAATCCCTTTGCCTTCAACTTCTCTGAAAAGCTCTACTGGTTTTGGGAAGCAGTTTTATCAGAAATGAGGAGAATAAAAGAGAATTCAGAATAAGGAGAGTGTGTTTTCAAGAACACAATAGATGAATCCTTTTGATGGAAAGAGACATTTGACATTTACCTTCCGATCCCTGTCTTTATCCTTCTTCTTCTCTCTCTTGTCCTTGCTGCTCTTCTTCTTCAGCTCCGGTGGAGCAGCACTCTCTGCCTCGCCGTCTTCTGCTGGGCTTTTTAGGGCTTCTGCTGCCCGGTGTGACCTGACCGGGAGCTTCTCACTGTCTGCAAGTGGCCTGGACAAACAGACATGCACAGTTATGACTTTTGAGTAAATGAACACAGTGAAATTAGGGGTCTTTAAGTTCCATCTGGATTTAGTGTCAGCATCTGAAACATATTTTTTATACTCCTTAGTAAGATATAATCTTAGAGACCATTAAAGAAGGGTTGTTAAGTGCAGCAATCATATTCAGGCACATTTTACACAGCAGCCAGGTCTCATTCAAAGCAGTGAGGTAAGCCATTCCTCTGGCACAGCTAGAAGCATTAGAAATTCCCAGAAAGCAACAAACTATATAAACTTCACTATTGTGAATGGATAAGATGTTTCAACTGTACTACCGGTACTCCAAGCCTCGCTCTTTAATGCAATAATGACATGCAATGTAGACCCCTTCTGGTTAATCTCTGTAAAGACACACACCTCCCGGTCTTAATCCACCAACTTGGTAATAAAGGTGATACATTTGTAGTTTATTCCAGTTTACAAGATGCATTGTTTGCAAGATGCATTTCTGTATTAAATTTTTTTTTTTTTTAATTTTAAGAAAAGCAATTCTTGGATCACTTTGCATTGACTGAAGATCTTTCATGGAAGGATTTTAAGAAGCCCATTCATGTTAATTACACATATGTCCTTCAAAGACCCTGTACTTTAGTAACACACAGTGGTGAACAAAACTACATGTTCTAAAAGGGGTGTGTGTTTAAGTGTAAGTTAATTTCTATTTCTCGTCCTTCCCAAGTCCACAAATATTAACGATTAAAGATGTAGAATTTTAAAAAGGCACGTGTACCTGTTGTTTCCAAAAAGAGTTTCAACTTCAAAAACTGCTGATGAGAATTTGAAGGCATGGCTGGTCTACTAAACTGAGGAGGACTTGTAAGCACACAATTTCAGCACCTAATCCCTGGGATAAATCTCCTAAAAGCATATTGATGAGGATTATTTTCCAAGAAAACTGCTATCATGATTTTAGGAGCCTAAACCAGGAAGGCAGGTGGCGAGATCAGGTCCTGAAAATATAAGCAGCATCGTAATTCTATGAAACCATCAAATCTTACAAAAGAGAAATCTTATTTTCTTAAATTCTTCTTGATCAGGGCAGAGAAATCATAGAATTGGTTCGACAGTGATGTGCTGCTGATATTTTCATTCTCAAGTTCAAGAAGTTTGGCTGAGAGAAAAAAGGGACTCTGGGTATTAAACTAAGCTACTGGAGATACTAAAAACATGGAAAAAGAGCAAAAAGAGGAAGCAAGTACTGCAAACTTCAAATGAGGAAAGAAAGGACCGCTATGTTAGTAGGAGGAGCAAGACCGCTATTCAGAGAGGGTGAGAAGGACAGAGAGGCAATCCATGTACAGTTGGCACCCAGGTCCTGGGGCTGGGGTGCTACTCACCTGCGCCGAGCCGTCTCCACCAAACTGCCCGCGCAAAGAGGCAGTAATGGATGTGTGTAGGCATAGAAAGGAGGAAGCAGAAAGCAGAACGCCATGAGAAGGAGTGCGGTGGAAGAAGAGGGCCTCAGACACATGGGCTGTGATTATATGACCAGGGAGATCAGGAATAAATGCTAAGAAAATATAAATATATATATTTTTTTTAAATCACAAGGGATTTAACTTCAGTGTTCTTCGGGTTTGAATCTGGACTGAAAAATCAAAGTGTTCAAGTTATTCAGCTCATTTAGAGACATTAATGACTGGTTTTAAAAACATAAACATTGTGTTTTAATCAAGAATAAAATCCACATGGAGATAGATTTGTTGTATTAGGATCCACGTAGTGTTGACTCACCTGTCCAGGTCGATATCCAGAGCTTTATGAGGGTCATTAGGGTCTTTTTCATCGTCATCACTGGGTAAGGCATTCTGCAGGAAGAACAGTGAATCAATCAATACAGAGGTCGTAACTAAATGAATATATTTCCACAACACACAAAGTGCTCAGATAACGGTTAATGTGACTTTGCTTGTTTTGTTTTCAGTTCCACGAGAACTGTGACAATTAGTGTATTTAATTCAGTCAAAGATATACGTCCACATCTGTGTAGTTCCTCAGTTCTACTTATAATGTTGACCTTATTAGTGAACAAAGCACGACCATTTAGAGGGAAAAAATTATATTCAGTAAATCATTTAACAATTTACTCCAGAGTTGTTCAGATTTCACTTTATCATTTCAGCACAATATTTAAAACATCCCATTGGTACTTTATTTGTATTAATGTGCATCAAGGCTCATGATTAAAGGATATATCAAACCATTCCCTAATGTTTATATCTTTTGTATGTCTCAAAACATACAAGTTATTGGATTCCCTTTCAAACTGTGCAAAGTTTATTTCCTTAAAGAATACCTCTGGCATCTCTTCGGTAACTATGTCGACCATGTGCGCAGGCGTGATGTCCTCCTCGCTCTCTGGGCCTGAATCATGTTTCTTCCCTCGTCCGCTGCGCTTTTCTTTCCTCTTCTTCTTGTCCTTCTTCTTCTTCTCCGCTCTCTCTTTCTGCCGACGCTCCTCCTCCAGTTTCACGTACTGGTCAGACATAGGCAGACCTGTGGGACGGAAGACAGAGACCTGTGTTACAACCTTTTAAGAATTACAAATTGTGTCTAAAAATACATTTTTTGTTGGTAAGACAGGATGAAGATAAAGTATTGTTTTATGAAATTTAATAGTAAAATGTTTTCCACTAAATAGTTGGCACAATCAGATAAGAAGGGTAAGCAGGTCTCCATCAGAATTTTCTTTAGAACCTTACATTTCTTTCCTGCAATCTGGTCAATTTATACACCAAATTAATGTAAGTAGAACAATTCTGGGTCCTCATTTGTGGCATTTTTTGGTGTTATTCAGGCATATTTTTATATCAATGATGAATGAGATCATTTCATGAATCACTTCAACATTTTGATATATTTCTTATTCTTCAGCACAAAAACTGTACTGAGCTGTATAAAAGTAGTCTATGGGCGCCTATGCACGCTTCACCCCTAAAGTCCAGTTCGTCTGATTAGTTCGAGTGTCAGACACTTCCTTTGCCCTGGCCCTTAATTGAAGAGGTGTGCTTCGGCCCGGTACAGATCATGAACGAGCACAAGCACGGGACACAACTTTGACAGCCTTCCACTACGGAGAAATCCTGGAGTGTTATGTCTATATCTGACTAACATGACACAAAATAAGCTGCAAAGTCAGTAAAGTAGCTGTCATGTTGTGTTGTTCTCCGATGTGCAGACGTGGACTCGACAGCGCATCCCTTTTATTTATTTTTACTTTTCGAGTTCACCTATCTTGTAAACTAAGAATGCTTCATGGTCACGTAAATCCATGCACATGTTGTATACTAAGACCTTAGTGTAGGCCAGTTGTAGTTCTGTGTGATCTCTTGGATTTAGGTTTGAGTTACTTTTTGTTTTTCATATACACATTAATATATTCTACGCTGTGGTTTATTTCTCTGAAACAGGGTCATGCAGTTAAGAAGTGGTCATATTTGAGCTTGATTGGAATGTGAATTTTCATTACAAGTAGGGACGAGACAAAGTCTGACAGACAAGAGAGGTAACCATAGTAACTCACTTGCACCAGAGTGCGAACTGAACGAGGTGAGAGAGCTGTTGACTGAGATCACTTTGAGCAGCACCCACGTTAATAAATGACCGTCCTGATTCTACTGTTATAAAAAGAGCCGAGATCTGAACCTCGCTAACACCATTCTTTTGAAAAAGGCACACAGCATAGTGGAAAGATTAAAATCTTCTAAGCTTTTTTTCTAAGGACTCATAAAGAAGATGTATGTTTCAAGTGACAATTTAAAGTTCGAACATAAGAATGAAGAGAAAGCTACTTAAAGCCTCAATCACAGCCTAAATAGTGGTTTAATAAGTGTGAATTGAGTGTCAAGTAGTCTTTTCCCACCTGGAACTTTGAGAGGCACACTGAGGTCGATCTGCACAACTGGGATGTGCTCCACGCCAGGGGCTTCCTGGTACACCTACACAGAAGAGAGATCCATTCATAACACAACAGGAATTGTTTACAGTAACAGACTCTGAAGACATTCTTTGATGAACTTGAATCCTGAATGAATCAAACAGACTGGGTATATGTGGGGTAATCACACCTTTTGAGAGGACGGCGAGGCTTTGATATAGAAAGGATTGTTGGCTTGCTCCTGCTTTCTTGCTTCTCTCCTCTGTGAGTGTGGAAACAAAAACAGATGCGTCAAATAAATAAATAAATGACAACAAAGCAAGCACAAGGGGAGAAAGATTTACAGCAGATTAGATTTTTTTTTTTGTTGGATGTAAGGTGCTGCATTATTAGGACTAGATTGAAAAACAGCTTAATGTCTAAATCTGAGTCTTGTATGAAACAAAAAGATTTCATTAGCTGTATCTAAATTGAATTTTCATTGACTGACCCTAAAAATGTGAAATGCAGAAATGTAAAGCATTTTAATGTAATTTAAAAAACTATAACAATTCAAAAGGTTCCCCTTAAAAAGATGTCAAGATATCCTTAAATAATATAGGTATCTAAAAGGTGATGTCTTTTTTTTTTCTCCATTCGACTGAATACCTATAGACTGTTCAATGAAATAATACTGCTTGTTCAATTCAGCAACCAGCTTACCCTTGCCAGCTCCTTCTCATCCACCTCTGTGTGGCGGGGGCGGGAGTGTTTGGGCTCCTCCTTGGCAAAAATAGCCCTGGGCTGCTCGTCCTCAGACTCACTTTCAGATGGAGGTTCATTGATCCATGCATCCAAGTCCAGGCTACACAGACAAAACACAGTTATACTTTGCTTGTCACGGGAAAAATATGCACACATTAAGAGTTCCAGCTGATCATGTTGTTGGACCTCAATGGCATGAACAAGCTTGTTTTATTTTTACGGACCTATGTAATAATGCCGTCTACATTTCTGTGACAATATGTGTATGTTTCTTTAAGTAAAGAACAAACTAACCCTTCAGGAACAGGCACTTTCTTCTGTGCCTTAGGGGCCACAGGGTTGAGTTCTCCAGCAAACAGAGCGCAGACCTCTTCTGCTACTTCTACATCCTTCTGTTGAAGTTTCTGGATGTACTTGACCAGCTGCAAGATGCAAGACGCCTGAGGACATGACAAAAGGTGACAAAGACATGGTGATTCACATAGGAATATATTGTTTTTTACATCTTCTTTTTCTAGATATTGGGAAACATTGTGAGGTATATAATGCCAAAGCGGGCATCTTCTTAATTATTTGTAATTCATATCTCTCTTACCCTTTCCTGCACTTCCAGGTTGGCGCTCTGTACAAACAGTGGCAGCCTGTCTATCATTAGCTGGCTGGTTTCTTGTGCTGCTGTGCCTTCCGTGTTGCCCTCCTGGCTCTTCAGCACAGTGGCAAACAGCTTGGCTGCATTCTGCACGTAAACTGCCTGTATGTGACCGGGTAGGGTGGCCACCTTCGGTCGCAGCATGGCCTCTAGCGTCTGCATCGGGTTCTCCAGGTGTCTGAAGAGACGGGAAGGGGCATTCAAATAAGGTCTGATTAAAAACTAGATTTAACCATCATACTGGTGCACTTTAAAAGCATGGCACTAATGCTTTATTTCATCACGATATCATGAAAAGAGGAAATGCTTGTCAAATTTCTTTTGGTCCAGTTTTGTTACTCATATTACAATAAAATGAAAACTAAAGCAGCATGTGGTTTAAAGATGTCTCAAAAATGCCTCCATCGACTAAAATAATCCACAACATCAAAACCCCCGCACAAAATCATTTGACGTGTTGAATATTGGAGATATTTGTTACTTTTGACAGGTTAAAGACAACACAAGTGACAGCAAAACTTATATAGACAAAGGCTAGCATTGATGTGTTTGTGTGTAAACAGCAAAAGGTCCTCACAACAATGAGTCTGCTAAGGCTACAAAGACTCAGCCAGCTTGTACAAAGATGATCACAGAGATCAGAAACAAGCAGATATCTAAACCAGGCTGTCAATCACGTCCCTATGGATTCATTGTGACAGGAAGCTGCAGTCATGTGATATCTTATTGTCAGCGATTTATTATGCATGGCTGCTGGGTTACGTCTACTTAACATCCCTATTGTGTACAAAGTGGAAAAAAGTTTGACAAAGCTTGGTTCAGCTACTTCCTTATTCTGGTTTAAATGTTTCACATATATCAGCTTATACTGGTGTGCGAGTGAGAGATAACAAATCGACGTACTCTGAGAATTCCCCGCAGATCCAGGCTGCAGCATACAACACTTCACAGATACCCTTTCGCTGCACGTTGCCCGTCAACAGGTGGGCATTGTCCAGCAGAGTGGCCATCTGGGCAACAGCAAAGACTCGGATAGCTTTGACCCGAATAGCAACATCCAGCATCTGAGAGGCAATGAGGTGGCCATGGCGCGTGCCCTCTAGTCGAGTCAGCTCCACCAGGATACTGATGTACCTGTCAAGCACATATAAAAAGGAGCAGTTTAAAATCATGCAACAGAATGGTAATTGACATTTAAAAAAAAATTAACACATTTGGTTTTATACATAAGTAGAGGAAGGTTTGTGGTACAAGACTGACCATTCAAAGTTGGTAATGTACTGGTAGTTGCTCTGGCTGCAGATGTCGATGATCTTGGTGAGAAGTTCATCTCTGTAGGTGGTTCCTTCTGCTTTGTCCACATGCAGCATAAGCTTCTTTACAATTTCCATCAAGTTCTTCTTGGAGACCTGAGCGGGCAGACACCAGGTCAATAACCATCAAGTTTAAATGCATGAATGCGAATGTTAAAGATTATTAAGACAGAAAGAAACAGGTCTTCAAACAGCGTGTGTGTGTGTGTGTGTGTGTGTGTGTGTGTGTGTGTGTGTGTGTGTGTGTGTGTGTGTGTGTGTGTGTGTGTGTGTGTGTGTGTGTGCTTCATACCATGCCGTAGAGCAGGTCCAGAGCTCTCAGGCGGATCGACTCGTCCTTATCATCTAGACACTGGAGGATGAGATCTTTATGAGACTGCACTGACTTGGGGTGGGTCTTCAGGATCTTTGACATTGCCAACAGGCCCAGGTACTTCACTACAAAAAAAAGAAGAAAATACACAATACAACTTAATTCATACACACATGTACCCTCTTCTCTTTACACACATTTACCTGATTAGCCTCATTTGACTGTGAATGCTGTAAAAATGTTTAGAACTTTTCATTGTACAGAAATAACTGTTTAGCAATAATGTACTTCCCTAAATATTTATATCAAAATACAATGCGATAAAATGACTTTTGTGTTATCTTCAATGGCATGATAATGGCTCTCTAAATCATATAGAAATAAACTAATCATCACAAGGGAAAGAAACAAAAAAACAAACATGACAATGGAAAGGACACAAAAACAGTCACACGATACAACACACACACACTGGACACAGAAGTTTTGTTTTGCCTTCTCCCTTGTTGTCCTTCCCGGCAGCAGTCCCCACTCACCAAACAGACTTTTAAAGATTGAGAAATCTGCTGAATCCCGCACTTCTGTCCATCACAGAATCTGGCAGAGACAAATGCCTCTCCGGTTGTTTGATCAATAAGTGTGATCGTGAGGTCAGGCTGGTCACAAAAGTGCATGCACTGCAGAAATGACCAGGGACACAGAAACAGCTGCAGCAGACAAAGACGTGGCCTCTGAATCTACCTCTGCTAAGGAAAAGTCACAGCAGCTGTTGCAACTTTCTCTGAATGAGAAAGGTATAACTGAATGATGAAAATTGAGATGGACAAAGAAAACCTGATGAGAAAGTGTTCTACACTGCTTCCTTCAATCAATTTCTGTTCATTTACATCACTTTTAAGTTTAGCTGAATAAATCAACTGCATCTGGGGGTTTGCTACAACATTAAATGTATCCAAAACAACAAATGAATGGGGACTGATCATTCTATTTTAACTGGCTGCTTATCGTTTTATTAATGGGGTTGTAGGCATATCAACGGTGATATCCTAATTCTACTTTAATTGTCCCAAAAAAAATGAACTCCAAATATTTTCAACATCACTTCCTCCTTTTGACACTTTCAATTGGCTCCGTCAGCATCCTGTTTTTTTTCTGATCCTGGAACATGTCACATCAAAAGCATCACTATGAGAGCCAACTAGAAGCACGGTGAAAGGATAAACAAAACCTGAAACCACAAGTTCACAGTCTGCTCTATTAAGATCAGCATTCTACAATCTACTCCAAACACAACTACATATGAATGGGTGTCCAGATAACTCGAATGTCTGGATTTAGTATTCCCAGCTCCACCTGGATGTGTCTCACAGCGCTTACTTAGAAAAGCAAATAGGTTAACTTCTCCTCCTTTCAGATTGAAGCTACAAGCCCTTGTACGCATGAAAGGGTGTGACTTAAGTGATACATTCTAGGCAGGCCAGCAAACTGAGGGTGGGAAAGTGATGATGTTCGAGTTATCCAGAGTTAAGGGCTCTAACGGTGTTGTCATCTACAAGAATGGACTGTTCCACAGTCAGAAACACGCAGACAATGAGAAAATGACACACTGCAGGCATTGACAGAGGGCTCACAGTTCTGGTCCGAGTCTTCTATCAGGATTCGCAGTTTCTGCACACAGAGCTGAAAGAGAGAGCAAGAGAAAGGGGAGGGAGAAAGGGAACAGACATTAACACCAATGCAAACCTTTCCACACCAGTTTCAGTCTTGTCATATGAGCGCACTTCAAGGGACTGAAATGGGACAAATGAAAGCAGGGAAATGTGGCCTATTTGTGATAGAGAAAAAAAAAAAAAGACATTTTCATGCATCTGGCAGCTTTGTGAGTCTTGGTTGCCTGTATGATGGCTGCTGTGTCTCTGGTGAAAGCATGCATTGTGGTTCAACTGGAGTGGAAAGGGTTAGGATAAACATCTGACCGCATGAAAGTGCAGATGAATGATCCGACCTCATGGGCTTACCTGGATACTAGCACTGTGGTTAGGCATCCCAGACGACAAGGAAATCAACACTGCAATGTGGGACAGAGCAGAAAGTTAGACATCAAACATGTTGTAATTAGAAAATACTAATTTCAAGAAGTAGAATTTGTAAAAAATAAAAAACTTTTACACATACATATACTCATACACATTTAGGCCATACAACCAAAATTTCTGGCGGCATAACTAACTCTACAATAAAGCTAAAGGGGACTGCTACCCTGCACACAGAATACCAGTACTGACCTGCAATAACAGTGTTGACACATTCATACAGCAGAGACATGGCAGAGGTACTATAAGAGATGAAGACAGGGCACGACAGGGGGAGAGAGACATCGAGAAGAGAGGGAGGGAAGATTATTATCAATATAAATCCATCGTGGCAGAACGTGAACAAGTTTACAGTGGAGGGATTTCATCTCACCTGTGGATAAGATTAGTAAGAGGTTCAATCAGTTTCTTTCCCAACCGAGGCTCAAGAGGTGTGAGAGCACCAAACTGTGAAAGAAGCACAGAAAGTGTGAGACACAGCAGAATATCTGTCCTGTTCATAATCATTGATTGATAGGTAGAGTCACACTGATGTCACGACTGACTTTGAACAACTGCAAGGGAATGGATGTGAACTTTAAATGAAGGTAAAGAGCTTGCCATGAAATGCAAGTGTTGATGATACTTCAAACATAGGATTCATCATATTTGGCGTAATACATTAAAGGTAATCAATAAGAAACAATACACTGTAAAAAGTGTTAGCAGTGAGTATAAAACAGCTTGCGCCGTTTCTGTACTTACCAGCTTGATGATCTTAATGAGAACCCAGTTATTAGTGGAGGAGGTCATGAGTTTGAAAAAGAGAGGGGCAAGAGACAGGTAGTTTTTGGGATTTCTCCGAGCCAGCTCACAGATAACATTTACTGCCGCAGACTGGACACCTGAAGAAGAGAAAATACATGAGACAGGAATGGAGATGAGTAAGTATTAAAAAAAATAGTAAGAACACAATGACTATGATAAAGGGTGGCATCTTCTGAACCTCCTGCCATTTAAAATTGGTCCACTCACACACATACAATAAGAGCAACACTTGTTAAATGCATTACAGCTACATAAACGTCCTACATAAAGATGCTTGTGTCCGTGCGACAGAAAAAAGTCATGTGAATTGTTGCAAATTCCCAGACAGTTGTGGCAGAAGAACAAATGAGGCGTCCTTAATCTTATATGCTTAGCTGCTGAATAATTCATCGGGGTCAGGTGACGGAGAACACCTCTCCCCAGGAGAGCCAGCAGAGTCTAAGATTTAGTGACTCTGAATAAGGAGAAAGCCCATTTGTCCCAAAACAAGAATTCCACAAAATCTAGCAAACAATGCTCCTTTCTTTCACAGTTGTCTCATCACATGACAAACACAGTGTCTTTCTGGATACCTGGGTCTGGATCCTCCAGTTTCTCCTTCAGCCTGGGGAAAGCTGGGCGCAGAGACTCCGGGTACTTCAAAAACACCTTGTACATGATCAGCACCGCTTTCTTTCTAATGTAGGGTTTAGTGTGAGACATCTGAGAGTGAGAAAAAGTAACGACAGAAGAGGCAGTTTTACTTCAATGAAAAAGAGCAGACAAATCGTGTTGCCTGCTGAGTCGGGGTTTAACTGATCAGCAATCTCTTGGTTCGGTTCTGATCATGGACATTGTCAGAGATCAGATTGTCTGTTCTGTATTTTAACAACACTACAAATCAAAATGCATCTCCTTGCATCTTAACAATGGATCCCAACATCAATTTTCTTCACTCTATACACATGGCTATTATTCCAATAATAATGATAATAATAATTATACAAGCCGTTGAACCTGAACTCCCTTTTTATTTAGAATGCTTTGAAAAAGAGTACAACAGACTTTAATATGAAGAACTGCATCTTTGGAATTAAATTAAACTAAGGACAAATACAAAGCTCTCTGGATAAAAAGTCTGCTGTAATCAACAAAAACTGTTTTTTCTCTTATGAGCGTCAACAGTGTTGGCTGCTACTGCAGTGCATTTTGTGCAAGTTAGACTAAACTTGGTAAAAACATTTTTAAAAGACTGAATTTAGTTTTTATTCCTACAGCGTATCGTTATGGTGCGTACCCTCACTACTTAAACGCTGCCTACTAGTCACTGAGACTCTGCGCAGTGATGAGCGGCAGTTCATTTATTTTACACCATGTTAAAATAATGTCCATCCAACCGTGGATCACATGCAGTCCGAACCATGAGGGATAATCCGAACAGATCACGGATCAACTGTGATCCATTGCATCTCTACTGCTGAGTCTTAAAGGAAATAAAGATACGAAAAAAAGTTAAAAAAAGGGGATAATGGACTGCCACCAGAAAAATCCATGTCATCCTCCTTTTGACTCACCAGTGTCATGATGTCATTGGCCAGGTCCCGAGCCAGATCAGGGGTCACAAAACAAGAGAGGCCAGTCAGAGCAACACCTGTGTCATACTGGTTGGGACTGCTGAGATCCTGAGAGAGAGGACAAAGAGAGGATTGACAATGAGAAAAGGTTTGCAGAGGAATAAATACAGAAAAGTTAATAAAGGGCACAGAACCAGAACATCACTTACCTTCCGGATCTGATTGGTTGTCAGCATGATGACATCAGTGCTCTCATGAAAGCACTGTGAGGCCGCCAGGTAGCCAATCCTCTGTAGGGAGGAAGGGGGGAAAAAAGGACGCGATTCATTTCAACACTTTGACTGCATTCTGTTTTATTTCAGTACAATACAGTCATTACAAACATTCATCTTCAGGCAGTAGCACCATGGAGACTCTCCTCCACAGTACAGAAGATATGCCAAGAAATACAAAGAGGAATATTTGACTATACCTCGTAACTTCAATAATGCTGAAAAGGTGAGTTTGTGACATCGTTGTATCTTAATCATTCATTTCCAGGCCAATCTACACTTTGTTGTAAACTACAGTTCTATCTTCATACCCATATTGATCTATTTTTCAAGACGCTCATCATATTCCAGTCGTACCTTGTATGTAAACTTGGAGGAGCTCATGACTTCAACAATGTTGAAAGCGGCCCAGCTGACATCATAGCCCAGCATCTGAAGCTGTAACACAAAAAAAGAGACAGAGAGAGATGTGGGTGAATAAATGGAGGAGGGCTCTGAGCTGCCCCTATGGTGCACAGAGGAGCTAAATGATTTGAGCTGAAGCTCTCAAAGAGTACAATTGCAGCAGGCCATCTAAACCTCAGTGTGGGACCGGACTATAAAAAGAACGAGTGCTTTCGTTTGAATAGAAAATGTACACTCTTTTACACAGGTGAACACTTCTAGCTATTAAACTTGGCAGTGACTAATCTTAGGCTGTACAACTAAACATGCTTATGCAGCTTTGTACCTGTTTGTCAAGATTCACTAAGTGCTTCTAACTATCACTTTGTTTGGCCCCTGATGAAGCCTTGAGCAGAATCAACAGGCTTTGATTCAGCATAATGCTGTTTGAATAGAAAATAAATGATGTAAAGAGTTACAGGTGCCTTCTCTAGTTATCCACACAGCATGCCACATGAGAGTATGAAACACAAC
Organism: Labrus bergylta; assembly: GCF_963930695.1. Classification (NCBI taxonomy): domain Eukaryota; kingdom Metazoa; phylum Chordata; class Actinopteri; order Labriformes; family Labridae; genus Labrus; species Labrus bergylta. The sequence continues at coordinate 17,320,346 of NC_089200.1, forward strand.
AGTTATTGACCGTACCAAAAAAAATCTACTCTAGTTTGCTTTTAAAATTTTGAACTAACAAGATATGAATACATTCTTCTATATTCTGTCTGAATGTCAGGTAATGTATCCTATACCGGGATGTTGCTTGTCAAGCCACTGTTATATATTTTGTCATGCATCTTTCTCTTAATCTGGGATGGTGGAAATAGAATAGTTTCCCTTGAAAGTCCTCTGGGAATAAATGATTGTTTTAATGAACACTGAAGGATTTTTATCAAGATGTGCATTAGTGTATCAACTAGAAGTGATGAAGAGTGTAAGTGTGTCAGTGGAGGATATTGAGAGATCTTACGTAGGTGAGCTTGCACACTGCATTGGCTTTGACGGCAATGTTGTCCTGCTTGAGCTCCTGTTTGATCTCATCGATGCATGTGGAGATGTACTTGGCCTGAGGGCAGACAGAGGAGAGGACAAACAACAGACACAAGATCAGATTAGGTGGAGAAGTGATATCCGGAGTGGGAGGCAGCTACCAAGCACCAGGAACCAGCTGAAAAAAAAAAAACCTGGTCTAACCTGGTCCTGTTGTTGTTGTTACTATTTTAGACATGAGCCAGCAAAGGTGGAGATGAATAATTGTTTATCTAGTCCAAAGTCAAGAACACCTTCTAAACTTTGTCATGTCATTATGCATTTTCCATCTCTTATTGCAATGATTGCAATACAATCTCGGAACCCAATCGGCAATCATTGACTATCATTATCATTATTTTACGTTGCATGCGTAAATGTAGAGTTAAGTACAGTATATAGGTCCATAATATCCTGAAGTAACGCCCATTCATCTGATGAGCCTCAGTTCAACAGCAGAGTTACACAGCGGCTCCACTCTGTCTCACTTCAGCGGTACACGCCCCAAAAAGAAACTGATTGTCCTGTTATTAATTCGCAATTAAATTTGCCGAAGAAAAAAAAACACCATGATGCAGATCTGCAGAGGGTGAAACGTCAAGCTTTGTTGGGTCTGTCCTCTAGAAGAAGAAAACAACTTTCAAAATGTTTGTTTGATGATTAGTTTGATGATCGATCGCTTCTTTCGCGACACAGCGTCAGGCAGAGTTGTGGCTCAAAGTAAAATGTTTGATTTGTAATAGATTGCTGGCTGCACTTTTATGTCTGTTAAATATCTGTTAGATATCTGCTAAATGCTGCCGATGGGAGTCTGCAAGCTGAAGCGCAGATAAAGGTTAAGACATTTTTTTGGCCTTTGTCTCTTGCTTGTAGGCCGAGAACCTTTTGTTTCAGATGGACAATAACTGGCACACATTAAACTGTGTAATCTGAAGGGGGAAACCATTTTGCTATGATGTTATCGTCACTCACGGCACACCAAACTACAGAAACCAACTGCTTGCTTACAGAGAAAAACTATGAGCAGATGATTTAACTGTTTCATTTTTATTACATTGTCCCGACACGCAGGTTGTTTTATGCACAGTGAGTCCACAGCTCTTTAGTGTTTCCCTTCCAGAAGCCTCACACCTCAATGAAGGAATAAACTGAAGAAAAAAAAAATGCTGCCACATAATCCCTGCTACATTACACTACATTTCCTGAAAAAGAGTCAGCTGAAAGTACATTTCATTCACGAATGGAGAAGTAGCTGAGATAAACCTCTAGATAGAGCAAGCTTGCAAAACAAACACATACACGTATAGCTCTGTAGAGTGTGAGTGTGTGCTGGTCATGTGTGTGCAGTCATGAGACAGCACAGTGACAGGAGGAGGTAGAGGAAGGGGGAGGGGGGGGGGGGGGGGGTGAACAGTGCTGCTGCCGCTAAGGCTAGCAGTGCTGGAGGGAGTCAACACATGATCACCCGACACAAACACACACACACACACACACACTTTTTCAATGAACAATTCACAACTCATTGACATAATTGAAATAGTTGTAAAAGGGCCAACAAAGACAATCTTTCAGCAGATGCAGATAGAGAACAAAATGAACTCCAACACCCTTATTCTTTAACTCTCAGCGTTAGCTAAGGCTAACAAGTTTTACATCAAATGAAAATACACATCAGCCTTAAATCCTTACTGGTTATTTCACAGAGCTACACTCAGGTCACATTCAAACATTTCTTCAATAAGCTTGTTGTTGGACAAAAATAAAAAAATGTGAGAGGGTGAGTGAATGAATGAACGAACTGTGCAAAGACCCAGCACACATACATGTGAGAGACTAATATAGTGGATGAGAAACCGGTGGGCCGGGCCAGGAAAAAAAAAAAAAAGTCAAGGCACCCTCAAGGAGTGCAGACACGTAGCATATTAATATTTCAGCAAAGTGTCCACCGTTGACTGGGCAACCACCACATTATCTAGGCAGGCCAGGTTGGGTTACTACCGGCAAACAGCTTAGCCCATACATTGAATCGAGGACTGATGACAAGCTGCGCGGTTTATACTTTGTCCTTTTAACATTATGACACATTGGTGAAACATTTGAGTGAAGTGTGTATAGACATGATTCAGCTTTGGTAGCTGATTGTACATTCGATGTCTAATCAGATGGTAAGCAGTACAAAACTGCCTTGTTGAGAACTAAAGCCCCAACGCCACCCCATAGGTTAAGACACCCTCCCTCTACATTTCACACCAGGCCGACAGCTGGGAGACAGGTGTGCACAGTTACCACAGCTCGTTGCAGTCACCCCCAGGTATCTTGATCTAACTACCAACCTGGCATTTTACAGGAAGGAACAAAGTTAGCCACAGCAGAGCTTGTAAGGACAGCTGGCAGACATGACAAATTGAAAAAAAGTGTCCTCTCCACCAAAACAGTGCCCTCTAAAGGCTCCATACCACCCTTTCTCCCACCACCACCACCCCGCTGGGGGGGTCTGGGTGCTGCTGCTGCTGCTGCTGCTGCTGCTGCTGCTGGTGATGAGCAGTGACAGTAATGACATCACCTCCAATCACTAATGGAGATATTTTAATCGCTTATAATGGGCTGGCACTTTAATGGCAACTTTGTAATTTTGAAACAGACAGATAATCCAGGCGTCCCTAAACACACAACACAGGACGCGATTAATCACATCATCCACATTCAGAGATGAAGGAACTACTTTTCTTCCAACTCCAAATAGGTGTCACCTTCATCCTTTAACATTTTTCCTAACTATAACATCTCCTCTGTATGACTTTAACATCTCACTTTGGGTGATAATTGATCAAAGTCAGTATCTTGTGGTGCCACTGGTTTGAACGGAGAGTAATCTCCTGCTAAATTGCGATAATCTATCGAGCTGCTTCCTCCAGCTGGGTGACACTTAACTTGGGTTACACTAGCTGTCATTAACTATAACCATGTCTTAAAACAGGACAGGCAATGTGAACGTAAAGTTAGCACCACAATGAACACACACACACACACAAAAAGCGTAACTTAATAAGCATTGAAGTGACTGAAGGGTGGACGCTAGCTTTAGCAGACCAGCAGCTATTAAGGTGAGCTAGCTGCTGGATGATAACGGTGATGGTCAAAATGTCAATAAACGAGAGAAAGGTTCAACATTGTCTGGATGTCAGTGTGTTCTCGGTGGTCGTTTACCTCATCTTCCTTGTGATTCCTAATGCCACGTACTAAATCCTGCAGATTTTTATCGAACATCCGATCGATGCTCCCTTTGACAATCTTCAGAGCCATGGCTGTGGTTGTGACTTGTCCCGCTTTCTGTCTCAAGAGGGGCCAAGCTGGGGGGGTGGAGGAGGAGGGAGGGGGGAGCGGGGGTCTAGTGGGTGCAAGAGCGACCCTCTAGACTGTGTCTCATCCACCCGAAAACACGGTCTGCTGCGGCAGGATCGGCTGCTGTTTTTCACCTAAGCCCGGGGCGGATGAAGCTGATGAGGCCAGACGGGGCGTCCTGTATCCTCGCAGAGAGACGCTGGCAATGGATCAGTGTAGGAAATGGCTGACAAAAATGGCGTCCAAAAGTCAGCTGACTTAGTGTTACGTGAGACGCTCATCTGGGAATCCGGGGAATTAAAGGTCCAGTCCAGTTCTCACAAAAGCAAACCATTTGATGTAAAATGTGAATGTGAAAGTGAAAGATAATTCCTCATTATATTTATTATTATTATTATTATTATTATCAGAAGACATTTAAACTTTGCATATATATGAGTTGCATATATCATATATTAAACTGTATTGTTGCATATATCAAACTGTATTGTTGCATATATCATATATCAAACTGTATTGTTGCATATATCAAACTGTATTGTTGCATATATCAAACTGTATTGTTGCATATATCATATATTAAACTGTATTGTTGCATATATCAAACTGTATTGTTACATATATCATATATCAAACTGTATTGTTGCATATATCATATATCAAACTGTATTGTTACATATATCATATATCAAACTGTATTGTTGCATATATCAAACTGTATTGTTGCATATATCATATATCAAACTGTATTGTTACATATATCATATATCAAACTGTATTGTTACATATATCATATATCAAACTGTATTGTTACATATATCATATATCAAACTGTATTGTTGCATATATCATATATTAAACTGTATTGTTGCATATATCAAACTGTATTGTTACATATATCATATATCAAACTGTATTGTTACATATATCATATATTAAACTGTATTGTTGCATATATCAAACTGTATTGTTGCATATATCATATATCAAACTGTATTGTTACATATATCATATATCAAACTGTATTGTTGCATATATCATATATCAAACTGTATTGTTGCATATATCATATATTAAACTGTATTGTTGCATATATCAAACTGTATTGTTGCATATATCATATATCAAACTGTATTGTTACATATATCATATATCAAACTGTATTGTTGCATATATCAAACTGTATTGTTGCATATATCATATATCAAACTGTATTGTTACATATATCATATATCAAACTGTATTGTCGCATATATCATATATCAAACTGTATTGTTACATATATCATATATTAAACTGTATTGTTGCATATATCAAACTGTATTGTCACATATATCATATATCAAACTGTATTGTTACATATATCATATATCAAACTGTATTGTTGCATATATCATATATTAAACTGTATTGTTGCATATATCAAACTGTATTGTTGCATATATCATATATCAAACTGTATTGTTACATATATCATATATCAAACTGTATTGTTGCATATATCATATATCAAACTGTATTGTTACATATATCATATATCAAACTGTATTGTCGCATATATCATATATCAAACTGTATTGTTGCATATATCATATATTAAACTGTATTGTTGCATATATCAAACTGTATTGTCACATATATCATATATTAAACTGTATTGTTGCATATATCATATATTAAACTGTATTGTTGCATATATCAAACTGTATTGTCGCATATATCATATATCAAACTGTATTGTTGCATATATCATATATTAAACTGTATTGTTGCATATATCAAACTGTATTGTTGCATATATCATATATTAAACTGTATTGTTGCATATATCATATATTAAACTGTATTGTTGCATATATCAAACTGTATTGTCACATATATCATATATTAAACTGTATTGTTGCATATATCATATATTAAACTGTATTGTTGCATATATCAAACTGTATTGTTGCATATATCATATATCAAACTGTATTGTTGCATATATCATATATTAAACTGTATTGTTGCATATATCAAACTGTATTGTCGCATATATCATATATTAAACTGTATTGTTGCATATATCAAACTGTATTGTTGCATATATCATATATTAAACTGTATTGTTGCATATATCAAACTGTATTGTTGCATATATCATATATCAAACTGTATTGTTGCATATATCATATATTAAACTGTATTGTTGCATATATCATATATTAAACTGTATTGTTGCATATATCAAACTGTATTGTTACATATATCATATATTAAACTGTATTGTTGCATATATCATATATTAAACTGTATTGTTGCATATATCAAACTGTATTGTTACATATATCATATATTAAACTGTATTGTTGCATATATCATATATTAAACTGTATTGTTGCATATATCAAACTGTATTGTTGCATATATCATATATCAAACTGTATTGTTGCATATATCATATATTAAACTGTATTGTTGCATATATCATATATTAAACTGTATTGTTGCATATATCATATATTAAACTGTATTGTTGCATATATCAAACTGTATTGTTGCATATATCATATATCAAACTGTATTGTTGCATATATCATATATTAAACTGTATTGTTGCATATATCATATATTAAACTGTATTGTTGCATATATCATATATTAAACTGTATTGTTGCATATATCAAACTGTATTGTTGCATATATCATATATTAAACTGTATTGTTGCATATATTAAACTGTATTGTTGCATATATCAAACTGTATTGTTGCATATATCATATATTAAACTGTATTGTTGCATATATCAAACTGTATTGTTGCATATATCATATATTAAACTGTATTGTTGCATATATTAAACTGTATTGTTGCATATATCAAACTGTATTGTTGCATATATCATATATTAAACTGTATTGTTGCATATATCATATATTAAACTGTATTGTTGCATATATCAAACTGTATTGTTGCATATATCATATATTAAACTGTATTGTTGCATATATCAAACTGTATTGTTGCATATATCATATATCAAACTGTATTGTTGCATATATTAAACTGTATTGTTGCATATATCATATATTCAACTGTATTGTTGCATATATCAAACTATTGTTGCATATATCATATATTAAACTGTATTGTTGCATATATCAAACTGTATTGTTGCATATATTAAACTGTATTGTTACATATATCATATATCAAACTGTGTTGTTGCATATATCAAACTGTATTGTTGCATATATTAAACTGTATTGTTACATATATCAAACTGTATTGTTGCATATATCAAACTGTATTGTTACATATATCATATATCAAAATGTATTGTTGCATATATCATATATCAAACTGTATTGTTGCATATATCAAACTGTATTGTTGCATATATTAAACTGTATTGTTACATATATCAAACTGTATTGTTGCATATATTAAACTGTATTGTTACATATATCAAACTGTATTGTTACATATATTAAACTGTATTGTTACATATATCATATATCAAACTGTATTGTGGGCTCATGTTTTTTTGTATGGGTGGGATATGTATGTATATGTGTTGTGTTGTGTGTTATGTATGCTGGCTGCTGGAACACCTACATTTCCTTGTTGGGATGAATAAATTATATCTTATCTTACCTTTATCTTATTAGTCAATCAATAAATAACATTTCCACCAGCCTGCTTTAAAGTTTGGATGGACATTCCGTTATATTAAGTTGGTAGCAGAAATCTTCAAATATATGTTATTTTTTACTTCTTATACACCACCAGAAAATGAATAACGCCACTTTTAAAAAAAAAAAAGAAGAGAAACAAAGCCATGCTGAGATTTTTATTCAAGTCTCAACTCAGTGATAGAAATGCTTTACCAATTTACATAGCACTAAAAACACCTGTTGTATGTATATGACGTAAAATGGCAAAATATGCTGCAGCTAAATGAGATCTCAATAGCTTTAAAGAGCAGTTTTAATATGTACATTTACTCCATATATTATGCAAGCTACTGAAAGCAGACACTATGAGGAGACGAGAGTGCAAGGTGTTCAACTCCACAGCAATTACTATTTTAGACAACTGTACTGTAGATCCAAATACTTGCAAACAAGGGTAGAAAAAAGTGGGAGGACCCCAGTTGGAAAACAGTTGTGACTCCGTTAATGGCTTTACATTTCAGACTGGATTAACTGGAAGAAGACCAGATAATTAAAAAAAAAAAAAAACCCAACATAAAAGACCTACAAATAGTACTTTTCTGCTCGCACAATACCATACACTCAGTCATGGGGCCTTTGTTATGTTTTTGTTTTATAAAACAGTAAGCCAACTGACACAAAGGGCAGCACATATCTTCAAGTGAAAAAAACATAACATCATGGCTCCTCTTCTGCCCAATTTCCCCAACAAGAATCATCAAAATTTTATCTCAGACCCCCCCCCCAAAGGTAAATTCTGGTTAGAAGTGCTAAAAATGTCATTGTTTAATATACATAAAGGTATGAAAGACCAAAGTAAGAGTTCACGTGGTAGAAAGACAAATTAGCCAAGAGCAAGGGAGGGGGGGGGGGGGGGGGGGGGGTCAGAGTGAGGATCCAGGACGGGCAAGTGTCGTATAAAAGAAAAAGTACATTTCAGAAACACAGCGCCACAATCTAGTTAGCTTGTCCTTTTTGTTGTGATAAATAACTGAGCAACAGGGCCTTCTGGTTTGATATCATCGTACAACGAATGACCAAAACATCGACATTGGTGTAACAGATACATTAGGAAATGCCGGGTGTATGTTGCAATGTTGTTGACCCAGGAGCATCGCATGAAGTCAAACAAAGAGGCCACCATCTTTAGCACTTGGTCCACTGCAGTGGTGCTTAAGGGTCTTTAATTCAGCTCTCTACAGCAGGTGGCTCTGTCTCTGCAGAGATAGAGTTTTCTGCCTCTTCATACATGTGAGTCTGTTCAGTGGGGCTGTCTGGGCTCAACCTGAAGAGAAATGCACAATGTTGGAATGAATAAGTTGTACACTGAAACAGGCAGCAGACTCGCACCTACTTTGTCGAGTTATAAAATCTGCTTAAACCTAAATATGTCCCATTTTACAGATCCCATTAAGACGATCTACTCTTATTTCAGCTGTCTGTGCCACATGCCAGTAGAGCTAGGATACTTTGTATTGCTCCATATTTGAAATTCACCTGTTTGGACTTGATGCTGTGTCATCATTATTCTCCTCCTGGACAGGTGATTTTGGTTTTTCATCTACATCCATATCATCTTTTTTCTCTTCAGATTCCCCATTGACTGGAGTGGAGTCTAGACAATGAGAATTTCCATTAATATGAGAAAATAAAAAAAGAGAGTTATGTAGAACGCAGACAGAAGCAAGTTCCAAGGTGGTAGCTTTTTACCTGTGTTTTCTGTCTGCTTCTCATCCTCTTCTGGTTCCTGGCCGTCTGTTTTAGGTTTGGCTGGCATCTCCGCCTTGCCCACAAAGCGAAGCTTTAACTTGTTATAGACCTCACTGGCTTTTGCCATGACTGCAGTGCTGGATTTATACCGCCGAATCTATAGTGTCCATAACGAAATTAAACAAACAAACGAAAGACAAACGCATGTCAACATTCAAATAAAGACCAGCCTGACAGCCCTGATTATTTGTCAACCCCTTAGACTAGTTGAAATACCATATGTACCGTATGTTTAAATGCACATTTCACTGAATAAAAGACCCCACTTATTCCATTGCATACATATTCAATTGATGCCCTATGTTCATTTTTCCTTAATTTTGACTCTGTGTGGTACCCTGGCTTCATGCACGATAAGTTACAAAACAACAAAAAATCATGGTCTGTCAATCAAACACCTTCTTTAGTGTGGCAATCACTTCAGCGTTCTTATGGAGGATTTGGCTGGTGACAGGCACTGCCTCAAGTTCTTCCAGGGCTTCTAGACACCGCTCTATGTCCTAAGAACAGACAAAAAATTCAGTTTTCATGTTGATGAAAAAACACAGAAAGAAAGGAAGTTGTATTTAACCGAAGTCATTGCTGTCACTCACTGGGTTGTCCACTTTGAGTGCAAACTTGATATCTGTGTGGAGTTTCTGTAGCTTCTCTTCTGGCGTTGCCTCTGTATGTAGACACAGGAGGCAGGTCAAGGTGCTGTCTTGAGTTACAACTTTCCCACTCACAGAAACAATCGATTAAAGTCATCAATACAAGGTTTTAAACAATGCAAGTCATCTTCAGCCAGGCTGAGACTTTTAACCAGCTTCAAGTCAAGTTTATTTCTAAAACACAATTCAAAATGTTGACCAAAGTGCTGCACCGGGGAGACAATCAAATTCAAATCAAATTACAATTAAATATTAAGTGCGCCCACATAAACAATTAAACACAAATAAAAGATTAAACATGAGATTAAGAGCAGAGATAAAACCATAAACTGAGTCATTATAAAAGAGTTGCTGGACAATCTAAAATAAATGAGAAGACTTGAGGTCAACTTCAATTGAAGGCCATCGAGAAGGGGTGTGTCTTCAGCAGTGACTTAAAAATATTAATCGACTGGGGGCGCCGATGGCCTAGCGGTCAGGTTGCTCCCCGTGTACGGAGACTATTGTTCTTCAACCAGGGTTCAAATCTGACCTGTGGCTTCTTTCCTACATGTCATTCCCCACTCCCTCCCTGGTTTCCTACTCTATCCACTGTCCTATCAAATAAAAGCCCAGAAATATAATATCAATCAACTGAGAGGTTCATATGTGAATAGCAGAACTGCTCCAAATCCTCGTGGCAGCAACCGTTAAGGCTCGATCCCCTCTATGTTTCAGCTACAGAATAAAAGATTAGGGCTTGTGAAACTGAGTGCGGCTGTACGAAATAGAGATGGGAGAAAAAATTGATTCATGTAAAAATCGAGATTCTTCTCTTTGAAGATTTAAAATTGATTCATAACTTCCAAAAATTTTATTTTTATTTTGGCTAACCAGTCACTCCCTGCTAGGTGCTAATGCTAGCTCTTTAACTCAGTAGAATGCCAAATGGAGCAACAAGAAAGTCCGCCAGTCTCACAGATGACTGGAGTAGATCCTCAAGTATGAACTAATTCATAAATAGACTTTGAATCCATGGATCTATAAATCCAGAATCAGTCTGAATCCAAAATCGATTCTGAATTGCATCGTGACACCGAGAATCGAAACGGAATCGTGAGACACCAAAAGATTCCCAGCCCTAGTATAAAACACTGACCCTTTTTCTTTTCTACTTTCTTCTCTGGCTGCCTCTCTGGTTTGCGTTTGGGTTTTTCAGGCTTAGACCTGAGAGAGAAAGAGGAGGGGGGGGGGGCAAGAGAGTGTGAGAGAAAAAGAGTGAGAGGCGACTCTGTGATCTGTGTACATTACATTTTAATGAAGTTCCTATTGTGCACTCACCTGGCTCTAGACTTCTCCTCTGACCGCCTGGCTTTCTTATCTTTTAGCTCTTTATCCTTTCTTTCTTTCCTCTCCTTCTCTTTCTTTATTCTTGCCTTCTTCTGCTGATCTGGCTTCTTGCTTGGTTTCTTTGCCTTTTGATGGGAATAGAAAAAGAAGTGACTCCTCAGCAGCACTTAAACAGACCAGCTGTCACATTGCTTTGAGTAGGCCAAACATAACACGTGATGTAGATGATTGTTATTGAAACTCTCATTATGTTTATTTAATATGACTGTACCTCAGCTGGTGGTGGAGAATCAGAGTCTGACGGCGCAGGGATGGGGGGTGGAGGAGGTTTTTTGGACTTCTTTAACGGGTGATCGTCTACACCTTCGTCTGAGCTACTGCTGTTGTCACTGTCGCTCCCTTTTTTACCTTTATCCTTGTCTCTTTTTTTTTGCTCATCCTCCTCCTTCTCTCTCTCGCGTAACCTGCGGAGCTCCTCTGCCTCCTCCTTTTTCCGGCGCTCCTCCAGCTCTCGTTTGCGCTCCTCGTCTCGTTTCTTCCATTCACTGATGTGGTCAGTTTCACTGTCACTGTCAAAAAACAAAGCTGCCTTTTAAAAACAGACCGATGTGTAAGCAAAAAAAAAACAAGCAAAGCCTTTATCCACGCTTTAACATTACGACTCCCATGGGGGGGGGGATTTATTTATCTACTTTAACAGATTGAAGTGCAACCAATAATTAGTTAGAGAGCAAACATTTTACACTTTGCTTGACTCTGTGTCACGAAGCTAATCAGTGTTTAGATTCCCTGACTACCTGAAACGCATCAGAAGTGATCGATCTGACCTCCATTCAACAAACTGTAAAAATATGTTTTCTTCTCCTCTTGACAAAGCATAATGTCTGACTTTTTACAAATTTGCATCATGATGTTATTCCGTCAAATTTAATTGCAAGCAAGTCAGAAGAAAATCAGTTCATTTCTGGTGCTACTGCATAAGTGAGCGAGAGTGAAGCAGCTGTGTATCTTGTAGTCTACTGTTGAACTGAAACTCAACAGATGAATGGGTGCTACTCCGGTAAATTAAGGACCGCTGGCTTCACTAGAATTACACAGACATTCAAATCCCTTCCCAGAGGCATATATCATCTATCAGACGATGATTGCCGATGGGTTCCAAGATTGCTTTACAGCATATCAGACCTGTCGCTGTCCGAGGATGATGAAGGCGCTCGTTTTGCTGGGGCAGGTTTTGGTTTCCGTGCACGAGGCTTTGGTGCAGGCTTCTCTGTAGATGAAAAAAACAACAACAATGTACATTTACTATACATGAGCAGTAAAAATACATCCTTTCATTTGAGACTTTTTCCTCGAAAATCGATCAAGCTAATCATAAATAAGACTGACTCCACACCTTTCTTACGTGCTTGAGGACCCTTCCTGGGAGGTGGATCTGAGTCTGAGTCAGACTTTGAGCCAGACTGGGAATCAGAACCCGACAGCGCTGGTCGCGGCTTCTCATCTTCTGAGTCGCTGTCTGCTGCTTTCTTCTCTGAACCTGATCCTGACTCTGAGTCTGACCCAGACATGGCCTTCTGGAACATCCCAGAGAAAAGGGGATAAAGTTAGAGATCAAAGAAGAAAAAAAAAAAACTGCCATGAAAATTCATTCATTAGACACAAAAGTGGCTGATTATTCACCTTCTGCTTCCCTCTGCCTCCTGCTTTCTTTCCAACTCGTCCACCAGATTTCTTCTCTGGAGTGAAGTCCTGTTGGTAGAAAAGAAAAGGCGTTACATTTAGAGGCACTAACGTTTCAGATTATCCAACAATCACAGCCTGTTTAGTGTGTGCTTGTGTGTTTGTGGCTGTAATTACCTGGTCACTGTTCTTCCCGGAGTCAGACTCTGAAGGTGTGGGTTCGGATTCAGAGGGAGATCCACTCTCGTGGTCTCGGTCACTGGATGAGCCTCGTGTCTTTTTTGAAGGCGGAGGCCGCTAAAATAGAAAACACAAGCTTGTACATGGCAAATTTTATGTATCAGCAATGAATCTGCAGATCTTTTCGATCTGAGTTCCATTAATCAAGGCTCCTTATTGCTTTTGTCATTACTGCCAGTACCTTCTGTTTTCAGTCTTTAGAAGACAAACCAAAAACAAATGTGTAAGGATTGCTAAATGTTAGGGTGACTTTAGTTTTGCTGATGTCACGTTACTGTGAATAAGAATGTAATTTTCTAATAACCTTCAAGTGGAGATTTTATTCCACTTGCTTTGAAATGTAACATGAGTTACCTTAGCAGGAGGAGGCTTTCGCTTCACCGCTACTCCCTTTCCTTGGTCTTCACTCCCAGAATCTGAGTCAACCTCACTTCCAGATTCCACTTTCGGAGGCTCTGGAGCTACTTCTTCGTCCTCGTCCTCATCACTTCCTCCTCCAGCATTGTTGTTCTCACTGTCAGAAGAGCTGGCTGGCTGCAGATAAATCATGATAAAAAATAATGGAATAACACAGGTGTCTTGTTTTTAAAACACTGCAGCCTACAAAGCCTGTCAAAAAAAAAAAAAAATCAAAATCCAGCTCCAACTCTACTTGTACTGTATCTTTTAGATTAGGAGGTTATGGTGAATTATAGATGCTTCATTAATTATAAATTCATATATTAGGAAAACTTACTGCCGGTGGAGCACTGTAGGAGGCATGTGGATTGTTCTGGATCTCCCATAAACCTTCATTGAATCCCTTCCGTTTGTTGGGCTTCCCGTAGCGTTCACTGTACTTTTCATAGGCAAAAAGGTCTTTTGCTGCAAGGAATGCTCTGTGAAAAAAGGAGGGATTTTTAAACAACTATTTATACAAAACCAAGTTCCTAGTATTATTAAGGACGCTCTACACACTGACTTCAGATCGTCAATCAGAAGACTGTGCCCTCTAGTGATGGATTAATATACTGCAGGTGCCATCTTGTCAAACAGATGGTGTCTGCTGCCAGAGCAGACCTTTCAACCTCTCTCTAAAACACACTGAACACTCAATTTGGCAGAATTCAATCCTCTACAGGAAACCCAGAGAAGACAAAACACCTGAGTGAAAGACTGACGAGCAACAGTGTGAGATAAAAGTAGTGATTGTTTATTGTCTCACACCATGGCTGTCAAAGAGTTTAAGACTTTAAAACAGTCAAGGGGCTTAAATTCAAAAAGTAGTGAAGTATGTCTGACAAATTACAACTCTAACAAGACGGACAATAAATGTATCCAATGTTGTTATAAGGTTTAATTTAAAAACAAGTGCATTTCAGTCATTCTAGTCATAATGTTTGTGTATCAGTAACTTCTGACATACTCACGTTTCATGTGTTCCAAAAAAGAAAATTGGGATTTTATTAGGTGGAGGTTTCACAGCCCCATCTGCCACATCTTCAATCTGGAAACAAACAAAGTGTCAAATAACGATTTAAAACTTTACAAGGAGGTAAGTTTGGTTAGACCCAGACATCATGATACAGTCAGGTTTGTCTACTGAAGGCAGGTTTCACTGCAAAACAACACAACGTGGATATTTGTAGATTTCTGGAAATGTGATGCACCATGCAGAGTTTTACCCTGATAAGAGCTTTTCTTCTAGAAAAACAATATTTATTTTAAATGTCAGGTCAATAAAACAACAATGTTAGCTTCTGTGTTTAACGTCAATGCAAATGAAGGTTAGGCCAACATCATCTTATTTAGTTTGTGCAGCTCGTTCACTGACTCTCCAGACAGACAGTGTGTCAGCCCCACAATGAATTAACTTTGTAACTGTATGACATGTATCCATGTAAGACAGTGCTAATGATACACAGAAAAGCTTTCCAGCGTCCCATGCAGAGCAGCTCATCCCCTCCTCCGCCCCCCCCCCCCTCCTCCTCGGCTGCTAACGTTACTTGCTTACCCTGGCTGGCCAGTGGGGGTACCCCTTCATTTTAGCGAAGACCAGGTCTCCAGGTTGGAAGTTGTGAGGCATTGTCCCGCTCCTCTGTGCTGCCTGGATTTAAAAAGTATTCACCTGCGTAGTCTGTCCGCTTCTCACTTGGTTTGCTTTTTTTTTTTCAGGTCGACACGAAACCTGGAAACGATGGGGTTAGCTAGCAAGCTAACAGTGTACCATCGTTACCGCGAGAAGAGATAGCAGAGTGAAGGCAGCAGTAATTCAACACGTACTTCCGGTGATGTGTCTTTCCTGGTCTTCAAAATAAAGGACTATCAATAACTGTCAACGAAACATGAAAAATTACCTTAAATTAAATAACCATGCTATACACGTCTATAAACACTAAATGTTTCAAACATTTGTAAAATAATCATAATAATAATAATAATAAAATAAATAAATACAATTTATGGACACTATTAAGAATAACCATAGAATTACAAACTTCGAATCAACAACTAAACTGGTTGAGAAAAACAGGGAAAAATAGAATTGTGTTAGAAAACTGGTAATTGCTTGTCCAGTCACAGTATAGAGGGCCCCTTAACTTGTTTTTAGAATAAGCAAGGCAAAGTAAGGAGCTTATTTCCTATGGAGGATCTTAAAAAGCTATACAAATAACATTTAAAGAAGACAACAACCCCTGAAATTTACATCCTAATTGCTAAAACAACAATTAAAATATGTTTCTGTTTATTTAAACACATTATACAAACATAGTGCACTGAACAGAACATTTCAATTGTATATGTTTTTCCTACTTGAATTAATGAGCATGAGTGAGTAGGCTACATACAAATGAAAAGAATTTGAGACAGAAAATAAAAACATTTTTTTTTACTTCATTTTGAACTTGAGTTTACAGGTAGGATCCATTGATTCGTAAATGCATGAAAAACTAAAACTTTAATTTTTGGATTAAAGCGATGTGTGCATTTTAAATGACTAAATTATGAAGAGTTTTATACTACAAAGTAAAATACCACAGTTTGTAACACCGGAAACTCAGTCGTTCAATGTCGAGAAAAGCTTTATTTATCCGGATGAGGTCTCCTAGTCATCTCCACGCGATACGACAGTCCCACCGGACGTCCCGCCTTTAATGCTTCGCGATTGGCTCTCGTGCGGTCTATTTCCTTTCCACCCAATAACAGGTTACAATTTGGAGGGTTGTATTGACCTCCCCCCGGATTCACCTCTAACGAGAAACCATGTTTCGGTCTTTGAGACGCGTCCAGCAGTTTAACTGCAAACTCCTGACTTTACAAAGAGTCCTCGTGAACTCCAAACTCCCAATCTGTACGTCCAGGATGGCCAGTTCAGAGTTCAGGCTCGAGCGGGACACTTTCGGTGAGCTCAAGGTCCCAGCTGACAAGTATTACGGTGCTCAGACTGTTAGATCAACCATGAACTTCAAAATTGGAGGACCAACTGAGAGAATGCCCATCCAAGTGATCAAGGCCTTCGGTATCCTGAAGAGAGCGGCCGCTGAAGTCAACAAGGAGTTCGGCCTCGATCCAAAGATAGCAGATGCAATCATCCAGGCTGCAGATGAGGTATCAGCTGGTAAACTGGACGATCATTTCCCTTTGGTTGTGTGGCAGACTGGATCTGGGACTCAAAGCAACATGAACGTCAATGAGGTGATCAGCAACAGAGCTATTGAGATCCTAGGGGGAAAACTAGGCTCAAAGGACCCTGTCCACCCTAATGATCACGTGAACAAGAGTCAGAGCTCAAATGACACCTTCCCTACTGCCATGCACATTGCTGCAGCCACAGAGGTCCACCAAGTCTTGCTGCCTGGCCTGCAGACTCTGCACGACGCTCTGGCTGCCAAGACTGAAGAGTTCAAAGACATCATCAAGATTGGGCGCACGCACACTCAGGATGCTGTCCCTCTCTCGCTCGGACAGGAGTTTAGCGCTTATGTCCAGCAGGTGAACTACAGCATTGCGAGAGTGAAGGCTGCCATGCCTAGGGTTTACGAGCTGGCGGCAGGAGGCACAGCAGTAGGAACAGGACTCAACACCCGCATCGGCTTTGCAGAGAAAGTGGCCTCCACTGTTGCTTCTCTCACAGGCCTGCCGTTTGTGACAGCACCCAACAAGTTTGAAGCTCTGGCAGCCCATGATGCTCTGGTGGAGCTGAGTGGAGCCTTGAACACGGTGGCAGTCAGCATGATGAAGATCGCCAACGACATTCGCTTCTTGGGTTCAGGACCTCGCTCCGGCCTGGGAGAGCTCATCTTACCCGAGAACGAACCAGGAAGCAGCATCATGCCTGGCAAGGTGAACCCCACACAGTGTGAGGCCATGACCATGGTGGCTGCCCAGGTGATGGGGAACCACGTTGCCGTCACCATCGGAGGCAGCAATGGACACTTTGAGCTCAATGTCTTCAAACCCATGATGATCAAGAATGTGCTGAACTCAGCTCGGCTCCTTGGTGACGCCTCCGTCTCCTTCACCAACAACTGCGTGGTGGGCATCGAGGCCAACATAGAGCGGATCAACAAGCTCATGAGCGAGTCCCTCATGTTAGTCACTGCTCTAAACCCGCACATCGGTTACGATAAAGCTGCCGCCATTGCCAAGACGGCTCACAAGAAGGGATCCACGCTGAAGGCCGTGGCTGTGGAGCTGGGCTACCTGACTGAAGAGCAGTTCGACCAGTGGGTGAAGCCGGGCGAGATGCTGGGGCCAAAGTGAACATGGAAGAAACTAAATACATCACATAAAGAACAAGTGGAATTGTAAAAAAAAAACCAAAAAAACTTTTCCTCAAACATGAACATCTGTTCTATTTTAATAAAACATGAGTCCTCTGCTGTTATTGCAGCTTCTTATGTTGTGTACTTACTGTTGTACACTTCATTATTCAGAATGAAAATTCATCCACTTGTCTGCAACTATATATATTTGCAATGTTCTGTTGAAAGCTTATGTGCCATTTGCTCAACAGCACAAACACTGTGTATTTGTTCACTGACTTTATTCTGGAATAGTCTTAAATACTTGTCATAATGAGTTGGTAATTTCAGATGTTCACACTCTGCTCTCCCAAATGGTTCAACATGCATGACTGTACTTTTTATTTTCTTACAGTATATGTGCCATTTTTGCAGATTATTTGTGCAATTAAAAACATGAATTATATGAAATGACAATGTTTTCCTCATTATTAAAGTCATCTTAACTCATACTTTTATCATTATTGTCAGTATCCAGTGATGTGTTTGTTGAAATGTGAGGAATAATTATGTAAGAAAAAACACATCCTGACATGTCTTTACGAAAACCTTTTATTGTATACATAAGAACTTAAAACATTTTGATGGTTAATATATGAAAAGAAAATTACACACTTTAAAATAACATGATGAAAAAAAAATGAACATTTGCTTCTCCCCTTATTTGGTCCAGCTGACCTTGGGAATATCGTAATGTTCTGTCAGGTTGTCCAGATGACGATTGAAATCCTGAAAAAAATAAAATAATAATTATATAGTAGTAGATGTATATTTATTCATGACATGCTCTATTCATATCTATGAAATAATTTAAACAAACTTTTTTCTACAGAAAGTGATATTACAATATATTTGGGGGAAAACAAACATCTTTAATGAATCTTCTGTTGATTGAGATGGACTGAATGTGGTTATGAAAGGTCGGTGTGACATTACCTACCTCTACTCTGAGTTTGTGCGTCTTTGACGCTTTGTTCAAAATCCTCTCCATTTGCTTTAAAAAAAAAAAAAAAGGAAAAAGAAGTTAAAAACAAATAAGCTGAAATATTTATACATCAAAATTCTGAAAAACTGAATGTCTGGATGAATTGGCAGTGGATATTTTATTTGATAAAATATAAACAACTATTTACAACAACACTATTCTCCCATGTCGTTGGGCAGTAAACATACAGTAGTGATCAGCTAACTAACAGAAAAAAGACGCTCTGTTCTTATTATGGTGCTTCACAATGTGTATACTGATATGAACTTTGCACTCTGGGTTAACGGGCTGATAAACATTATTACAGGATGTGAACATTCAACAAACATCACTAAGTACCCTGCTGAACTAATGAAGACTACATTGAAACAAGTTCAGGATGGAATTATTCTACCGTGCTAAGGTTCAAAAGGGGAACATTAGGACTTCTCTTAGCAGTTTTTCTGATCTAACCAGTACTTTGGTGTACAGCCTTATAGTTAATTTCCTACAGCTCACGAATGAACAAACAATTGGCCAATTTCAGTCCCTTAAAATACAACGTGCAGGACCAAAAACTGTAATCCCAATCCTACAAATCTTTACCAGTGCACTCTTATTTTAAGAAGTGACAGAAAATCAAATTCTTTTTGGATATTAATTCGCTCCCATATTAAGTGACTTTGTTACCCCATGAAATCGGTGCTTGGAAGTGAAATGGTATCTTATAGGACTCTTGTATTGATAAATATCTGGGATAGTGGTTTCCAAAGACATGACAGTGAAAAAACTTTAATACCCAACAATTTTACAGCTTTCACTCTCTATTTCTCTGCCCCAATCCTTGACCAGTCACTGCAGTTATCAGGCACGAGCTTGAACAAGGGGGAGCTGAGAGTGCATGAGCACCTGCCCTTTTGGCCCTGACATCCAAAGTGCACCTTGTTCAGGCCTTTTTACTATCGTGATTTTGAAGGGGCAGTTGCAAAGGTCTATTCATTGTTAATGAAAAACAAAATAAAAATGAAACTTATTTGACTATATATAAAAAGAGCTGGCAGCTGATAGTTTATGCCACATGAAGACCTTTCACCTGAGGACGATTGTTTTCATTAATGCTTATAGTAAAGGCATCCACCTAACAACACAAGTGGCATCAGCCTACAGTTGTAGGTTTAAAAATAAAAAATAAAAATCCTACCGCATTTGTAAGTGCAACAGACATTATAGGGGGATGTGTGTGGCCATGGGGATCATGTGGTTGGCAGTGATTACCACCTAGGTAGGCCATCCAGGTATAATAACGGCCGCCCAGAGACGATCAGACTTTAAGACCAATTAACTAAGTAACTAATATGATCGATCGCCCCCTCACTCTAATTTATGTTGCAGGTCTGTTTACTCTGCAGGTCAGTTTTTTTTGTGTGTTGCACAGAGTCAGTGCGCACACATTTGCAACATGTGGTCATGGTTTCATAAATAGTGCGCATGGATTTGCACTGGGAATCAGCGCTTGTTGAGGTCCGGACGTTAAGAAAATAAATTAATTACACTTGGGATTATGATTAAGTTTACATAATGTTTACCATTCTTACAAGTGCATAAACAACACAACAATAGAATACTAAATTATATATCAACTTCACATAGCCTACTTATGTTAAGAACTGCAGGGCTGGAAAAGTGCAGAAACAATTCAACTGTCCAGGCCGTATGTTGATAAAAGTGTTTAAATGAATGTCTTCATCACCGTGTGAATTTCAATTCAATTCAATTAATTTTTGTATCGCGTCAACTCATAACAAGTGTTATCTCGAGACACTTTACAAAAAGCAGGTAAAATACCTTACTCTTTGTCTGTTAACATTACAAAAAGCAGGTAAAAAGACCTTACTCATTGTTATGTTACAAAAAGCAGGTAAAAGACCTTACTTATTGCTATGTTACATGAATGTGTCTAATGAACATTGCAAAAGATCCTAAATGGACAACAAGACTAGATCATAATCATAAAGTAGTGCAGAAAATTTCGGATTAATAATTGATCAGAATGCAGGAAAATAAATGTTTGGTGCTTATAACAAGCGAATTTCCTGCAGGAAACACTGCACATGTCTCTTTTTTACTTTGAGCACCAGCTTAAGGTCTCTGCAAGGGCCTGGGAGTTAATAATGGAAACATGTAACTCACCCTTTTTTCTTGCATCTTGTCAAAAGCAACTTGTGCAGGTGTCCTTTTGTCAACGTATGCTTTCGTGGTTTTCTCCTCTTCATCTTCTTGATTGGTCACAACCTGCTCCAGTCGATGCTTACTCTCTTTAGCCTTCTTCTTCTTCCTAAAAAAAAATAAAAAAAATAAAAAAAAGATTACAAAACATGACTGACTGGTGGCTAGACAGGTCAAATGATGACTAAAACATCTCCCTGAAGAGTTTTATAGTCTCAGATAAAGCTACTACGACTCCTCCACTCACTGAACAGTATTTTATCACGACGAGTTTACCGAATTATTATTTTATCTAACTATTATAATCCAAATAAATGTGAATAAATGAAATGCTGTAACGCTAATATAGCAACCCGACTAAAAGCTCCTTAGCCCGAGAGCTAGCAAGGTGCGTTTTAAGTTAAAACTCTGTATGTTGGTCAATAACAAAATTTACAAACATTCACAATATTTAACAATACTTACTTTTTCCCAGCGGAAATGTCCCCTATACCTTTTAATTTCAGGGCACTCTTCTGGGCCGTGGCGTACTCAGACATTTTCGAGATTTCGAGAATTGTTGTTGTCGTGCTCTTCTTCGCCCTCTTCTGCTTCTTCTTCTTCTTCTTCTTCCTTTCCTGCTATGTGGGTGGATCTTGTTTAGTGTATATCGCCACCTACTGTACTGGAGTGTGTCAAATAATTTCTCTACTTTTCTCTCGGCTGCTAACTTTGTGTCATATACGAACGAGAAAAATGAGCCCTACTGACAGCTTCTTACTTATGTATGTGAATATCTTTCTAACTGAGTCCCAAATGCTGCCTTTAAGAGAGCGTCTTCTTCTACTTCTTTGGGTTTTAATGGTAGGCTATAGCTGGCTTCCAAAAGGTTGCATTACTGCCATCTGCTGGATTGAACTACTCTCAAACGCTAAGATTTATTTATTATTATTATTATTTTTTTATTGATTAAATTTATTTCAGACATATCAAATAAAATCAAACATATCAAAAATACAAAACAAAATGAAAAGCATGAAAATACAATAAACAAAAAACAATGTTCAAATTATTTCACAAAAAAGGAAAAAGAATAAGAAAATTACATATATTCAGTTGATATGCCTGAAAAGGAGTAGGCAGAAGTATAAACATTATTTAATCTTACCCCTTTCCCACAGCTCAATAATTAATATTTATTAAATCAAATTCCTGTGTTCCTTATAAGCTCTCTATATGTACAATCTAGCTATATACAATTTGCTATACTATTATTACTATTATCATTATTATTTATATATATATATTTTCCTTCTTAAAGCTCTCCCTCATCCCTGTACCTTTTGAAAATCATTGCTTTGTACATGTTTTTAAACTGGATCATGTTTGGACAATGCTTTAGCTCTGTGCTCATATCATTTCCCACAATTGACTTCTTTCCTAAAATGTCTGACATATTGTACAAGAACCTGGTCTCCTGATTCCTCTGCCTGGCAGCGTTGACATAAACTCTTGTATGACCGAGGCTAAGGTGTCAGCCTTTGGTGCATATGTCCCAAATGTTCTGCAATTCTTTGTTGTTTTTGATCATTCCTCTAGCTTCCGATTTACTGGGTGATATTTTCATATCTCGTTTTGGGGCAATTTTTGCCAGTGTATCTGCATATTCATTCCAATAACTATACTATCTGCTAGGCCTGTGTTTGTTTGTTTTTGCTCTTCATTGAACATATTGCAGGTACAGACAAACAAGGCACTTTCCAAAATCAGGACATTATAGGCATACATCTCAGGTTAAGTACGTACAGCGACAGGTGTTCAATGAGAGAAGTTCTAAAAGAAAGAGATGTAAATAACTGAAAGCAAAAGTCAAAATAAAAACAATAAAACAAATAAAGTGAAATATCTGGCTTTCTTGTATTTAAGAAGTTTCAATGACTTACCTGAGAGTGTTAAATTATTCCTCAAGGAGTAAAACTAATAGGTTAAGTTTTAAAACATCTTTATTTAAAATATTGATTGTGTCCACTGTTTAAAGATTTGTGAATCATTGATGATGAGTAACCCTTGTTTGCTGGCCATCAGTTCTTTTCTCTCAATACACTCTTTTCAAGCCTTGAATAATAAATGCCTTACATCCTTATATACATCACTGATAAAAGTAAGCAGTGAGCCCATCCATCCCTTGAGATTTGTTAAACTTTAAGGCAATCCAATGCCTCAATTTTGAGATCAGATTCACATAATCCTTAAAGGAGTCTGCATGTGGGATTAATGTCCTATTTTAAAAGTCAATATCTCCCTCTGGTTTGTGTTTTTTTTTTAAATTCTTTATTAAAGACAACCAAATATTCCTACAAAAACTCGTAGACTAGAGAATAAACATAAACAGCAATATGTAAAGGGATATGGAAAAGGCTAATTTAAATGAAAGAAAATTATTTTTTATTAAAATAAACAATTAACATTTTAACAATTAGGCTAAAGGCTAAAATTAAACATAAGGCAAATAAAAAACTTCTATGTATGCTGATTATTTATATTTTTTATAGTCTGTCGTCTTCTTCGATTTTTATAATATACGCTTTTGAGGAAAGCTGTGCTGCCACCTGTCGGAATGAAGTGAAATAACCTCAAAACGTTTGTTAGTAGCGTCTCCCTGTAGTGTGTCCTCCCGTCCAGAGTGCGGCTGCAGATTATTTTCCTTGAGCCACAAACACAAAAACGGAAGTCGACGGGACTCTGAAAGTCAAACTGTAGCATGCTGGGCTTCGTTTTGAACTAACCTGCATTTATTATAATCAAACATGTCAAGCAGCGGCTTATTTAGGATAGTCACGTTAACTAAATGCATCAGAACCAACGCTGCGTTCATGGGCAGGACAAACACACTGAACAGACAACAGATATGTGGATATGCTAAGAAAGTTGGTAAGTGATGAGGACACACTGTATTTATTCAGTTCTGTCTGGGTGTTGTAACAGCTCGAGATTCGTCCATTCACTTAGATAAACTATGAGCATAATGCCTGTTTTAAAATTAATTGTTATTATAGCAATAATTAGAGGCTTGTTTTGTATATTTAATCACATCGTAACCTCAATCACCTTCAACATGGAGGATGTTGATGCAAGTATTACAAAAATGAATGTCCTTTTCTTTGCAGTGGCCAAAGGGAGGGGCAAGGGCATGATGAAAGAGGAGCTGAAGGGTCCAGAGGTGTGCAAAGACCCCGTCAGGCTCACATCTTATGCAGTAGGTGTCAACATCCTCAAGCAAGGCGAAGATCCTCAGCTGAAGCCTGCTGAGCAATATCCAGAATGGTGAGGGCACATTTATCTATTTTCTTTGCCAATATTGTCCTTGTTTTTCTCAGTCATCAAGTGTTTTTTTGTTTTTTTTGTGATGTCTGTTTTCCTCCTGTCCAAGCTAATTGTTGAACTAATAGGTACGGTATATAAGCATTTAAGTATTGTTGCTTTATGTTCACATTTTTAAATGTAAACCAACTACTTTTCAGTCATACTATGCTATACCTACATGTGAAAAACTTCCCCATTGTTTGCTGGGATGACAAGGAGCTCAGTCTTTGAAAGCTTGAGTTGAAGCTGGTGTTGGCCAATAGTTTCTTCATATGTCTTCAAATGTTCCTTCTATGATCTGACTGCCCTGTTCTTTCATCTTCCAATCAGGTTGTTCCAGTTGAACCTGGGAACACCCAAGAAGCTGAATGAGCTCGATTCGGACACCTGGGAGTACTGGAAGCGTTTGAGGAAGGAAAACATTTGGCGTCACAACAGACTTCATAAAGGGAAAAAGTTTTAGGACTTCACTGGACTCTTTTCTTTCTGTATGTTGGATTTCTATGGACTCTGAGGACTTAACTGCCTTACATGGTTTACGTTCAGATGCAAAATTCAGCTTCTATTTCTATGAAATATCATATCAACTTTTTGCCACATCACCAATTGTGTTAGTTTTAATTCTGCAGCATATTCAGTGACCCTCTCACACTGTCGATGTGGTGAATTCCTGAAAACCAAGTAAACATTATATGCTCAAGACGGGAAGACTAAAAATTCTAGACTTGGAAACATAATTACAGGTAGTTGTTGGAGTTTTCAATAGTATCACATACTGTATATTCATTTTCTTCTACAGCAAACAGTAGTGGTCCTGAAGTTAATGACATTAAAATTAAAAAGCTTGTAATAAAAATAAATGAATACAAATAAATGATACTTGTGCTGTGATTGTTTTGTCAATTGTAGGAGGTGATGTTGAACAGTATTTGAGAACACTGCATTCTACTTTGAATTCATGATTTGTTTGTTTATGCCTGAAGCCAAATCTCTTCGATATCGTTCCACAAAGTACTTCCACTTTTTACTTTTATGGGAATAAGGCAGTTTCATAATGAATAAGGAAATGTAAATATCTTCCAAACTTTCCCTGTTCTTTTTTTTTTTTGGAGATGGCCTTTTCCTTCATTATGGCTCTATAATAGTCCTACATTATGAACTGTAGTTACAATGTAGTCAGAAATCCACAGGTGTTGCCAGGTTGATGACCTCACAGTTCTCACTCATCATTTCTCTGCGAAAGTTGGTTTCAGCCAATGTCGTTGCTATGACAACGAGTCATGCAAATGATCCGAGCCTGCCGAAATGAGGAAGCGAAATGAAAAGCAATTTCTCTGGGAGACGACTGCCACACCAGAATGCCCCAGGCAACTCTTACCGCGAAACGCACTCGTTCCCCTTTCCACTACTGCCTCATATTATAATACGTTTCCTTTATTTGGATGGTAAGTTCAAACTTGTTTTAATCAACTTTGCGGAAGTGGTAGTGCATTACTCATCGACGTCGCGGAGATTACTCTGGTTTTACAATTCGTTTCATTTTGTAGCTTCGTAGTTGCTCGAATGATTTCATGAATGAGGACTACCTCGTGCTGTACGTGTGCTTATACAGTACATCATTTGTGGACCAGACTCACTGTTTAAGCTACGTGGTGATGTTGAAAGTGAAAGGTGTGGATCAGATTTAAGTTTACCCCTACAGGTGACGTTTAACAGCCGGTTTCTTTGGATTATCCCATTTGGAGGGCGACACACAGAGGACGATGGAGATGCTGAAAACAAGTGTGGGTACTTTGAATGAAGAAGTCCTCAAGAGACTGTCAAAGATGTTGGACAATTCAACTTGCGGATGGAGGCAACTAGCGAACGCTGTGTCCGAGCATCCGAAATTCCGCTGCAGGTGAGACATTGAAGGCATCACACAAAGAACGTAGCAGGACAATATTCAAGCCGGTTTCACACATGCTGTGTTAATTGGACATCTTGGTATAGGGATGCTTTTTTTTTTATTTTTTTTTTATGTATGGTAAACAACTTTGCCCCTCCAAATTTCTGTACTTTTTTTTTTTTTTTTTTTAGCCCTCTCCTCCATAAGCAGCCTTATACCACCCTTCCTGACTTCCCTCTTTACCCTTCCTTCCTGCAGTGACAGAGAGCTGACCAACTGCTCACTTCAGGTGCTGAGTCCTGCAGGCAGCCCAGGACGTACCCTCCTGGCCTGGCTCGCTGATCGCTTCTGCTCCCTGGACTTCCTGCTCCACTCCCTGGGAAAAATCAACCACCTGGAAGCTGTGCAGTACCTCTCCTCCATGGGTAAAGCAGAAGTGATTTGTGCCATACATGTGCAAATTGAATGGGAGGTGTCTCAAGAAATACTTCTTTATATATAACAAATTTATACCTGGGACATTGTTTTTAACCGAAAAACAATTCCACATCAGCCTACTGTCTCTTCTTTATCTGTAACTTTACCTCCCCTTGACAATCCCCACACTTTTCTCAAATTCACTGGAATATCAGAAACCAGGCCTAAAAAAGTCATAAGCAAGTCAGGAGTTTTAACCAGCAACTATAAATGTTTCTCTCAAATGATCCCATCCTAAGTGATCAACAGTTTGGTTTTAGACCCATGCACAGGACCGTCTCTGCTGTTAATCACATTGTGTCTAACCCTGATCCTGGTTAAAAAGGTTTCAAACATTCCTATGATGAACAGGGGGTTAAAGGCCATAATATGTACATTCCCAGATTCAGATATGCTCTAAATAGCACTTATTAATTATGATTTCATGAATTAGTTTTTAGTGTTTAAAGACTTCCAGTTTATTTCTGTGATCACACCAGGAAGCACCAGGATAGTCTTTGCTCTGCGAACCATACAACTTTCAAACAGGAGGAAAGATGGAGGAAGATATAGTTGTTTATTTCCTTAATATTTTGATCATTAATCACATGTGCAAGTTTGTTAAAGAACCCTGTGTGTGTGTGTGTGTGTGTGTGTGTGTGTGTGTGTGTGTGTGTGTGTGTGTGTGTGTGTGTGTGTGTGTGTGTGTGTAGTGGAGCTGACACAGATTACAGAGCAGCCTCGGTCCCAGCAGGCCACAGTGGGGGGTAGGCTGGTGTTGACCTGCAGAGCCTCTGGACCTCCTGGACTTAGCTACCAGTGGTTCAGAGACAAAGAAGAGGTCAGTCCACCATTTTCTGATTAAAGAGCAACTATTAGATCCCATGTCAAGTTTTGGTCTAATCTGCTCTCTGATATTGATCTATAAATTATTGTCCTTACATGTATTACTAAATGTCAACTATTAAGTTGCTATTGGTTGTTTGTTTCTTGTTTAAGATATTGGATGAGACAGGACGCACACCAGAGCTGGTTCTGTGTCCTTTAGGTCCGGTCCACCAGGGTAACTACATCTGTCGAGTCAACCACAGAGAAAACTTTGTCTTCTCCCAGTGGGCTCAAGTTCGCTGCATCCTCTCTGCAGGTATCTCCCCTCTCCTTCTTTCTGTTCTCCTTATTTCCCTCATTTTATCTGATCTCACATGAATTCAATCTTGTGTCCTTAGGATGCAGCAGCACGTTTCAAGGCTCATCGAGTGGGCTGCATATCATCCACCAGCCTCAGTCTCAAACTGTGTCTGAGGGCGACACTCTTTTCCTGCAGTGTAAAGCAGAGGCCAACCCACCTGCCCAGTATGAGTGGTACCACAACACAGTGGCACTGAAACAACCCAAGACATGTTCGCTGAAGGTAGGTGTTTCACGAAGTCTGCTGGCTTACTTTATTAAGTATATAACAATAATTTAGCAGAGATGTCTTCAATTACATATTGAAAAAGAGCCCCTCTATTTTACTCACTGTAATAATTTCCTCATATTTTCTTTTTGTTACATCTTTGAAACCTGTGTCTTTTTTTTATACAATAGATATGTTTTAAATCCACATATGTGTCAGCAGAGATGGATGAAATAAAAAACAGTGTTGAATGTGAGTGAGTGTAAAGGTGATTTAAAAAGGGTAATGCATTAGTTATACATTGGATCAAGTACCAATATTGATATAAGGAAAAGTCAAAGGCATTGATTGAAATGAAAATGAATAATTTGAATGAAGAAACCAATACATGCTTATGTTCTATTCTTCCGTAGATCCCATGTGTGACCACAGCAAACAGAGGACCGTACAGATGCAAGGTGTTCAACTTGTATCACGAGGTGTGGAGTGACACAGCAACAGTCAGTGTTGGTGAGACTCACACATATTTCTTTTACCTCTCTTCAGAACTTAATGTAGGACTTAAAAAATGGTAACTGACGACATTGCACAGTTATAAGTGAATAACTTCCTGCTTTGCTCGTTTATGTAGGCCCCAGTTCCATCACTGAGGCCGACTGGGAGGAAGTTGATCGTGGGTCAGGTATTTTTATTAAATGTTCTTTAAAGTGTTCCAGAGGAAAAAGAAGAACTTGTCTAGAATTGTAGTTCCTGGTATTTTTTCGATATATTTGCAGCATGAGATCAAACTGCTCTGTTCTATTTTTTTATGTACATTAATGTAAACATTGGAGTTTCTTGTAGGCCTACATTGTATGTGTCAAAGCAGCTAATCTGCTGCTGTTGTTGTTAGGTTTTGTAGTGGGATCATCTTATTAATAGACAGCATTGTGCACAGTATGTGTGGTAACCAAGAACCACAGAAAAAAGAATAGACAAAAACCACTATAATGAAAGATCAAACTGCATTGGATTATTATTATTTTTTCTTTTTTATGTACTGCGTTGACAGACTCACAGAAAGTCCCCAGGAAATATGGAATTCATCATTTACAACAGATGGCCAAACCGCCATCATCAGCCAAACAGTTCTATGGTGAGCTTTTACCCAGAAACAAATTAAGTCTCAATACAAAAATATACACTTTAAACAGACACATCATCTTTCTCCGTTGAGCATTTTTTTTTTTAAATGTATCTTCACCTTCCACAGCAACTGACAAAGTTGCTCTCCTGATTGGCAACATGAACTACGTCCACCACACTCAGCTGTGTGCTCCAATTGCTGACGTCCACGAGTTGACCAACTTCCTCAGACAAATGGACTTCAAGGTGGTTTCCCTGATTGACCTCAACTGGCAGGAGATGCACAGCGCTGTCACTGAGTTCCTCCTGCTGCTTGATAAGGGAGTCTATGGTTTGTCTCCTTTCTATTTACAACATATGTACAAAACTTGTTACATATGTAAATCTTTATCAAATCATGTAAACTGCTCAGCCCTTTAATCAATCCAAATAAATGTGGACTAAACCATTTTTTCTCCAAAAATCTTTAAAAAAAAAGTCCAATTAAAGTATAAAATCTAGTTAGATCCCTTTTAACCAAACAGTTCAATGAAAGATTTTGATCCTAAGCTAATGACACTTCTTTGTCCTTCTACCACAGGCTTGCTTTACTTCGCTGGTCATGGTTATGAGAATTTTGGCAACAGTTTCATGGTACCCATCGACGCTCCAGCCTCCTACACATCAGAGCACTGTTTGTGTGTCCAGAACATTCTCACCAGGATGCAACAGAAAGAGACTGGACTCAACGTATTCCTTCTGGACATGTGCCGCAAAAGGTGTGGAGGATTTTTTTTTTTTAATTGATGAATTAATGTAAGAGCTTTATTGTACCATATGTGTGCATATTTATGTGTCTTGTTTCTTATAGGAACCCACATGATGATGTCATTGTACAACCAGGACTGCTCAAAGTGACGGCAAATATAGTGTTTGGATATGCCACGTAAGTTCTCATCATCTGACGCATTCAGTCTCAAGCTAACATGGTGTCTGATTTTTATGTTTTTCTTGAAACACATCCACTGTTGGAGTCTGATGGATGAAACATACATGTCTAAATAAATCCCCATGCGTCTTGTGTCTAGATGTGTAGACGCTGAGGCATATGAAGTGAAAAGGGAAGATGTGTCAAATGGCATCTTCATCAGCTTCCTCAAACGCAGAGTTTGTGAAGAAGAGAAGGTCACGTTCATGCTCGACAGAGTGGCTGAAGGTATGTAGAGCACAAATGTGACTCATGACATCTCTCATATAGGCTTACTATTGTTTCTTACAACTGGTTAATGCATAAAGCCATCTTTGTTGTCAAGCAGTTCTGATTAGATCAGACATTTGAATATTATAGTATGCAAAGAAGTTGTTTCCAGCTGATTTTATTTATTTATTGTAAAAGTGTATGTATCTGCATTTGCACATTTGTTTATGATCAGCTTACACTTATATACTATACTATATCTCATCTCAGTGGTTCCTAACCTGGGGTCCGGCACCAAAGATCTCCTGGGGGGGGGGGGGGTCAAATTTATATTTGCATTGCAGTGTTTCCCCTAACAATATATTAGGGGGGCGGCCTGCCCCCCCAACGGCCCACCCCACCCCCTCCCCCCCCAATTTTTTTTTTTTTTTAAGCTTTTCTTAAATAAAAGTAGGGTGGGCTCCAAAAAAAAAAATGTTTGGGAACCCATGCTGTATCAGATAGTTGTTGTAAGCCCATCTGAATGGGAATTTAAACTGCTATGAACAACACATGCTATCATAACTTGTCTGTGTCATCATTCTTTATAGTTTAAATGAAATTCTCTCTTGTAGCTCCAGGATGTTTCTTTTGCGTCTGTTGCCTCAACATGTATTACTGACACACCTAGAGACATCATTATTGTTATTTGTTCTGTCTGAGCTTTTCATGTTGTGACAACCAAAATGTTGGCTGTTGTTAATGAGATAGGTATTGAACAGACCACAAACCAGTCATGCCCTGTTACAGCACTGACGTGTGATGGAACAAACCTGTCAGAGACAGCACTTTATAGGTTTCAGCCCGAACTATTTAAATATTCATACTTCTTAACAGATATGGGTCGTTGTGCGATCACCAGAGGGAGGCAGGCTCTGGAGCTGCGAAGTAACCTTTCAGATCGACGTTGCCTCACCGACCGGATACAGACACCTGACTGTTCTGCCTCCCAATCAGCTCGAAACCTGCAATGGGCTGTAGCTCATGGTACTCTCTTTGTAAAAACATAAGCCTAAATTAGCCCTTACCTCTGAAGTGTTTGTCATTTTTGTGGATTTTTGTTTTTCAATTTTGGCATGAAAGAGTAAAGTATAACTAGTCTTTTTTGTTTTTCCATAGACCTACCAAACAGTGACTGCCTGCAGTTTGACTGTGGGGTCAAGGTGCAGCTTGGGTTTGCGGCAGAGTTCTCCAACGTCATGGTCATCTACACGCGGATTCTTGAGCAGCCCAAAGAGATTGTTTCCTGCTCTGCTCAGCTTACTGACTTCCCTGAGGTGTGTGTATGCAGAAAATAACTGATAGAAATTAGATTTTAGAGACACAATAGCACATTCACTCTACCCCTAAAGACTTAACATACTTGTGACATGGCAGCTCACAGTTTCCTATCCTTTTTTATTTTTTATTTGTGAGATAACAGAACAAGTGAAACAGTGACACAAAGGACAAACGGGGAAAACAATTTTACAGGCATATAGAGAATTGCTAAAGTAATTGACAACCCACAAACTTGAGAGACCTGTCATGAGAAGACTCAGAATGAAAGCTAAAGAAAAGTAACAATACAAGTCTATAAACACATAACAAGTATTATTCTTTTTAAAGCAGTTTTTGGCATTGTTATTGTGGAAACGTTTTCACTGTATTTATGTTTCTTTGGCAGGGTGTTGACGTTGATCTGAAGAAGAGTAACCAGGAAACTCTTCTTGAAGCCGGCAGTTTAATACTAATTAATGAAAATCTTCTTTCACCGGAGGTCCCTAGTCTCTATACCCGCGTCCGAAGCCTGCAGAGACTCAGGGTCAGAAACTTGTCATTGTCTTATAATTTGTCAAATGAAAACCCTGATAAATGTCTATGTGCCTTCTGGAGATATATATTTGGCACTGTCAAAAAGGATATGCCCGCTAAATATTTGAGTGAAATGCCTTTTAAAAAGGACGTAACATAAAAGTTTGAGCTCATTTAAACAGTATTACTTAGTCTTAGATAAAGACATCACAGCTGAGAACAGTGCATCCTTACTATTTTTCTCCTATGCTTAAAACTCACTTGAACTTCCACTGTCTTTACAGAAGGAGTTCAAATTCACCATCTGCCTCCTTTACATCTATTCCAACATGGATGAGGAAGTGCAGGAAAGGCAAACAGTGACAGTTGGTAAACCACTGGTCTCCAAACTCAACCTGCATGAACCCCGACCACCTCAGGCTTCTTACCCCTCGTCCTCCAGCTCTGACTCCTTCAACTTTCCTGAGTGCTCTTCCCTGACAGAGGCCTTTGCCTCAGTTAGTTCATCAAATGCGTGGTCATATGATGAAGACACTGCCACACAGTCCAATGCCATTGGCTCTTCACCTTCACTTAGAAATGCTAATGTACCAGAGGAGACTGACAGCTCTGATTTTGTTGATGGGCCTAAACCTCTTGTCGCCAGCAAAAGTTTGCCCATCAGCCAAGTGAATGAGACAAACTACAAATTCAGCGACATGTACAACTTTCATTCTAACTAAGGATAATGACACCCCATTTCTGATCAAGCATGTGGATTTGTGTTTTAGTGAAATAAATGATTACTACTACTACTAAGCTGACTCAGGACACTTGCTATTGTAAATAGTCAATTTATCTTAATAACGTTTTTTTAAGGTTTTCTTATCAATTTTGTATTATTTTTGTTTTATATTATAATGCATTTGAAGTTATACACTGCTGATCGCGTGTTATATGCTGTGCTTGCCATAAAGAACATATATTAAACAATATTAAGTATATAAATATATATATTATTTTATCTTTCTCTTGCATCTCACACAAACTGCTCAGAATAATGGTCACTCAAACCAAAAATGGTCTCCTGCAGACTCCACTCGCAGTCCCTGCACTAGACGTGAACTGCGCATGCGCCTTCACGCGGCCTCCATTTTGCGGCTGGTTAGCTGATCGTGTGTTTCCATTCGAGGAGTAGCATCAGTTAAAAAAAGGGTGTACATTTGAATTATTTCAAGCTGAGGCGAAATATTTACGACTAAAACGATGGCTGACCCATCAGCAGACATAGAGATCCTGGAGGGGGCAGAGGTCCGCAGATTGTCCGAGCTGAGGGTTATTGATCTGAAGGCCGAGCTGAAGAAACGAAACCTGGACACCACAGGCGTCAAGAGCGTGCTATCGGAGCGTCTGAAAAAGGTCCTTTAACTTAAAAAAACCCCAAATAGGCACATACTTTTCTTTTACACGATAATTGCAGAAGGGAACGTCTTCGACACGTTATGTGCATCGTGTCGGGGGGGGCAAATATCAAGTCAGAGCCACGTTTAGCATGAGACAGATGCTGTTAGCTTTTACCAGCCAGCTAACCTTGGCTTTTTTTTTTTTTTTGGTTCAGTGTCTTTTACACACATTAAAATGATTTGACTCAAGATTTGCTTTTAAAAGTTTCCGTTTTTTGGTGTTGCTCTCCTCAAAACAGGCGATCGAGGAAGAGGGGGGAAATCCCGATGAGATTAAACTCATTCCCGAAATAGCCCCAAAGAAGTCTGCTCCCAAACGGACTGTCAAAGGTAAAGTTAAGATGTTAAGAGGACACAACATGTCAAAGGTAAAGTTAAGATGTTAAGAGGACACAACATGTCAAAGTTAAGATGTTAAGAGGACACAACATGTCAAAGTTAAGATGTTAAGAGGACACAACATGTCAAAGGTAAAGTTGAGATGTTAAGATGTTAAGGGGACACAACATGTCAAAGGTAAAGTTAAGATGTTAAGAGGACACAACATGTCAAAGGTAAAGTTGAGATGTTAAGGGGACACAACATGTCAAAGGTAAAGTTAAGATGTTAAGAGGACACAACATGTCAAAGGTAAAGTTGAGATGTTAAGAGGACACAACATGTTAAAGGTAAAGTTGAGATGTTAAGAGGACACAACATGTCAAAGTTAAGATGTTAAGATGACACAACATGTCAAAGTTAAGATGTTAAGATGACACAACATGTCAAAGTTAAGATGTTAAGAGGACACAACATGTCAAAGGTAAAGTTAAGAGGACACAACATGTTAAAGGTAAAGTTAAGGTGTTAAGAGGACACAACATGTCAAAGTTAAGATGTTAAGATGACACAACATGTCAAAGTTAAGATGTTAAGATGACACAACATGTCAAAGGTAAAGTTAAGAGGACACAACATGTCAAAGGTAAAGTTTAGATGTTAAGAGGACACAACATGTCAAAGGTAAAGTTAAGATGTTAAGAGGACACAACATGTTAAAGGTAAAGTTTAGATGTTAAGAGGACACAACATGTCAAAGGTAAAGTTAAGATGTTAAGAGGACACAACATGTTAAAGGTAAAGTTTAGATGTTAAGAGGACACAACATGTCAAAGGTAAAGTTAAGATGTTAAGAGGACACAACATGTCAAAGGTAAAGTTTAGATGTTAAGAGGACACAACATGTCAAAGGTAAAGTTAAGATGTTAAGAGGACACAACATGTCAAAGGTAAAGTTGAGATGTTAAGAGGACACAACATACTGCTGTACACAACAAAACACTGCATGGTGTTCGGACCTCTGTTTGCAAAGTGACACATGGTTTCTGCCACTTCACTTGAATTTAATTATCAATTAATCTCCACGAAGGCTGCTTAACATGATTGTATTTTTAATTGTTGTTTAATAGCATCCGTCATTGCACGATGTACATAAACAGGCAAACAAAGACCACGATATCTTTACTAAACCTCACTAATACTGAACGCATGTCTTGTGTTGAACTGATAGTTTTAGATATGCATACCTTAAATTTGTTTAGAGCCATTAACTTTGATGGATGAATTGAAAAGGGGATTAAAAAAAATGTTACAGGGAAATTCTGGTCCCTCCTCTAAAACTGAATCATAATGAGAATCAAATGTGTGATGAGAAACTGTGCGTTTCCCTCTCCTTTTTACAGTTTGGTATTCTAAGTCTACATCAGATAAAGTGATTTTTGTACTAATAGTAAGATGTAAAGGATAGAAGTCGAACAATCATAACAGTGATTACCATACAGTAAAAGTATGTGTACAAGAACACAAAGAGGGGGACATTTGCTCTGTTTATTGCGAGTAAATGTACTCAACTTATTGTTATTAAGCGTCCTTATAGAGAAATGTTGAAGGATGTACAGGCAAACAGGTGCTACAAATGTAATCCATGCCTGAAACCCAATTGGGGACTTGTACACCTGATTTTTGTGTTCCCTGCCTGATTATAGACCAATCATGATTACCCTATGCAATCAGGTGACGCTAGCTCTGGGTGTATCCTGTGAGGTTAAGAAACAATGCTGGGAGGAGTCTGCCACGTTGATGTGTTTGATTACATCCGGATTGTTCACCTGTAGTTAACTCTGACGCCAAAAAGTCTACTCTGAAACCTGTAAGACACCTAAAGGTAGACTTCAAGACTCTTAACTCAAGCATATGTTTTCAGATTCAAAACAAGAGGCTGATGAACCAGAGGACAGCACTATGGAGGAAGATTCCCATGATGGCCACGTGAGTAACAGTTTGCTCTGAGATTTAGTTCGGTCTGCATGTTTAAGAACTGCTGTAACATGTCGAGCTGCTGATGTTAGCAGCCCTCTTTGGCAGAGTTGTTCTGATAGTTCATCCTTTCTGATAAACTCACCATGTATGCAGAAGTGT
The DNA here is from genome assembly GCF_963930695.1 of Labrus bergylta. Classification (NCBI taxonomy): domain Eukaryota; kingdom Metazoa; phylum Chordata; class Actinopteri; order Labriformes; family Labridae; genus Labrus; species Labrus bergylta. The sequence goes on from NC_089200.1 coordinate 17,356,542, forward strand.
CTGTTTGCTTGATCAGATAAATAACATGATTAAGCAAACAACAATGCAGTGCTGGCAGAAAATCTAAGAAGATAAATAACTGAAGAAACATTTTTCTTTGCTTCTCTAAAACAAAAGTGAAACATGTTTGAAGATCAGCTGATATGAGTTAATTTCATCCTGGGCTTTTCAAATTACAGTATAAGGTAAATGCTCAGACTACTTGGCAGTATACTTTGGATACCGGTATTGGCAGAACTTAAGTTGTTTGGCTCAAGAAGTGCTGCTGAACCTTTGTTTAACCACACCCCCCCCCTCCTTTCTCTCTCTCTTTGCAGGAGGAGCATCTAGATGATCATGAGAACATGCAGGAAATGGACATCCTGGACATGAACGTCCTCGATGACACGGAGAATGACAACGGAATACCAGCTGAGGACAATGAGTTTGAGACTGAGAATTTAGACGAAGATGCATTGTTGAATGAAGAACAGGACAACAGGGCCTTTGAGTCAGAAGACGAAGCCAGAGGTCCAGAGGTGAGAAACCAGTCTGGGAATGTGTCTCTACATGTGAAACTTTCATCCATTCTGCTGGCTGTTTTTTAACGTCATTGTTTTTGTATCTATTAACCAGATGGAGGAGCCAGAGGTGATAGAAAAAGATGAACATACGACATGCTCGCCAATTAATACGGTATGCTCCCGTACAGATGTTTCCATGTTAAATTGCGGCACAGAGATGTCACAAATGGTCGCATTAACCTGAATGTCCCGCCTTTCTTTTAGCCCCGGGATCAAGATGCCGACGACGTCAAAGAAGAAACAGGTACTGTAGGAAAAGGTTGATTCACAAGGTGGAGGCATCTTTTGACAGTGTTGAGCTTGCAGACACTTTGTTTAGTTTCTATCAGGTGGAGAGACTGGAAGCCCAAAGGGAATTGCTGCCTATGTGTTGATATTTGGCGAACCACAATCGATAACTGACTGGCGATCATATTTAGCGTCCAGTTATGTTCTTCGAGTAGTAAATCTGCAGTGGTTAACGATGTGATTCACATTGACAGCAATGAAATGTCAAGGTCAGGGAGGTGTGAGCTGTTGTAGGTGAATGCAGTGTTTCTAGGTTGCCACATGAAGATCCAAGAAAGACGAGATCCATCAAGACGTATTACAAGTTTTTAAACTCATGGACTTTGCTGGATGTGAAATTCCTGGACTTGTTTTCAATCGCTGCTGGACTCTGAGAAAGTCGAAAGCTCAAAGAAGACGAACTGCTGCAAGAATCTCCTGCTGCACTGCAGATCTTGTGACTCTCTTCAGCACTGAATATTTGTCTGCTTTGGATCAGGTGAACAGTGGTTCAACTTGAGAAATGAGCCTTAGTGGCTAAGTTGTCCTTCAGCCTTTTGGGTTCTCTTCCAGTCTCTCGTTAGGGTCTACTTCATCGTTTTAATACATAGATCTAAAACACAGGCCAGTGGTCATGACGTTCCTAATCCAGGCCTTGCCAGTTCCTCGTTAACCATTGCTGTGTTTCAGAAGTGATTAAACTCTGTGCCATTCTATTCCTGTTAAATCCGTAGAAAATGACAAAGTAGCCGGGTCTTGTTTATCTGAGCCGCTTAAAGAAGATCAGCCCCAGAGCCACGAGACGAGCCATGAAGAAGAGCAAGCTGCCATCGCCACAACGGAAGAAAATGTGTCCGACACCGGCGCCAATTCCGAGGAGGCCGCATCTGCAGACGTGGAGAGTGAAAGGGATGTTGTGGACCCTGACGCCAAAGAGGTTGGGGACACAGACAACGTCCCAGAAGAGACATTAGACACTGAAAACAAAAGCTCTCAGGCTGTTAGTGTAAGCGAACAGGGGGCTGTGGGTGAAACTGTTGATTCAGAAATGGGGTCTAAGGGTGAGGAGGATGAGAAGACAGAAGAGAAAGCTGCTGCGGATTCAGCCTCGACTGTGAAAGAGTCCTCTTCTGTAGAGGGCGATGATCAGAAAAAGAGGTTTGTTGCTTTCTGTCTTCTAGAAACCAAAATGGCTATCTCTGTTGCATTGGCTCCTTAGTGCTAGAAAACAAATTTGGATGCTCTTTTGGAGGTAAAAGCGTTCTGTGCATATGTCTGTTTTTCATTTGTCATTCCTTACACCCACCTGTCCCACTTTATTACCCATTAATGAGAAACCTATTGGTATTTCCAAAGCATATAAACCCATTGATTCACTGTAGACTCACTGCACTTTGGTACATGATGGGCTGATCACTGTCAGTTATGTATTACGTCATAAACAACACAAGGATAAACATGTGCATCAGTTATTCTCACGGCTGTGTGTTTATGGCGTTTTTTCTTTTTCTCTAGCTCTGAGGAAAACGATGGCAAGACTGAGTCAAAAGATGAAAAGAGTGAGTGACTAAGTTGCTGTTGTTTTTTCTTCTCATTTCCTTGTCCATCAGTGGGAAAATGCTCATTCCTTTTTTGTCTATTTATGTGTAGCTGCTGGAGGTGGTGCTGCAGCAGGCAGTAGCAGGAATCTGTGGGTCAGTGGTCTCTCCTCCACGACCAGGGCGACTGATCTGAAGACACTGTTCAGCAAATATGGCAAGGTCATACAATTCAGACTATCCTTTACTATTGTCATTAGGTGTAGAATATACACATTTATTTTCTATCCCTAAATCATTGTGCTTGCTTCCTGCAGGTTGTTGGAGCCAAGGTGGTTACCAACGCCAAGAGCCCCGGGGCTCGCTGCTACGGGTTTGTCACCATGTCGACCACAGAGGAGGCCACCAAGTGCATCAGCCACCTTCACAGGACGGAGCTGCACGGCAAGATGATCTCGGTGGAGCGGGTAAGGCTCAGGGCAATATCGAGATCATTCACTGACAAACCTAAATGGGTATTATTGAACCTTGGGAATTTTCAGAAGTCGTTGCTAAAGGCTATTATTGAAGCCTGAACTTTGAAGAAGAAATGCAAGGGAAAAGTTATTGGCATTCTAACATGGTTTTATTTATGATAATGTATCTTCTTATTTTAAAGATCGGAGTATCTTTTGTAATTAAAAAATATATATTACAGCACAGTAATCAAATGTAACATATAACATATGTTACCAGAAACTACAATATTTGGTTTGGTCGGCGTAAAATGTTATCTTATCATCCAGCTTTTTTAATAAACTTGTTTACATGTGAACATTGCAGGCTAAGAATGAGCCTGTGGGGAAGAAGCCTGCCGAGAAGAGCGAAGCCAAGAAGCCCGGCAGTGACCGGAGACACTCCACTGACTCCAAGTAGGACTGCTTACAAGCTTCTGCATGTTTGAGTGACGTCTCTCACTATAAACTCCACACCAGCTTAGTATTTTGGTCCAGTTTCCTCTTGACTGTCTTGTGTGAATCATTTTTAGCATGGCATGTACCAGTTGTTAGCTTTTACTGTAGCAGTTAGCGCCCCTGAGTTGTATGACTCAAGACTAGAGAAGCCATCAACTAGTAAAGCAGCAACTGAAGGGGGGTGTTGATTGAATTTATGTAGAGCTCACTCTGTTTAACTTTTCTTTTAGAGCCGATGGAAAGGATGAGAAGTCTGAGGGAGAAGGAAAAGATGGAAAAGGTGATTAATGTGGGATAATGTCCGACTTGGTTTCTTGTAAAAGTATTAAAAAAACAAAAATATTTTCTTTTTCTCTAAACAAGTTTATTTATTTGTTTGTCAGGACGAAATGAGAGGACCGTAGTCATGGACAAGTCCAAAGGAGAGCCTGTCATCAGCGTCAAAACCAAAAGCAAGGAACGGGTTAGTAAATATTAACTCTTACACCAAGGTGTTGTTTGAATCAAACATTGATGGACTCATCCGGAAGCTGCTGTTTGAGATTTGTCATTCACAGCTTCTCACCTTGTAAACACTGTTTTTTTTTTCACTTGTTTATCTTAAATCTTTTTTTATCCCGTTTCCTGGTCCAGAGCACAAAGAGTCGGGACCGCAAGTCTCCCAGTAAGGAGAAGAAAGACATTCTGTCATTTGACCAAATCAAAGAGCAGAGAGAGCGAGAGAGGCAGAGACAACGAGAGAGGGAGATCAGAGAAGTGGAGAGACGCAGAGTAACGTAAGGAATATGTTCAAGTTGCTCAAAAGTACACTAAAAGCCAGACATTGAACTAAATAAAACAGAATTAAGATGTTTGTTACAATTGTTTACTTTGTCTTTTCCCACACCACTGCTCTTTTCCAGACATTTGAAATATTCTGCAGCTTTTGATAGCTGCTAAATAATTAACCATGAAAGTGTCCAAAGTCAAATCTGATTTTCCTCCTAAAAAAAACACCACATTTGTAGTGGAGAGGTTCATTTTTTGTGCCGTCCTTCTTTAATGACAGGGACCGCGATCGTGACAATCGTCCTGGCGATCGTGACAATCGTCCTGACCGTCGTGAGCGTGAGCGTATCCGTCTGTTTCGAGAGAGAGAGGAGAGGAACCACCTGATCCGGAAGAGAAACTGGCTGGAGGTACTGTTGGATAAATACTTTTGAACAATGTTTTTTTTTTCTCTCTCTCTCACTTTATTGCTGTCAATGTTTGTGCTCGTTAAACATATACTGGGATAGAAGTTAACTTACATTGAGATTTTTTTTCTCATAAATCTAGATTAATTTAAAGTTCCTCATATTCCTCCTTGCCATCCTTTCTTTAGAAAAAGTTGTAGTCACCATTGCACTATCTAGCCTATATAATTCTTAGCTTATTTATATTTATATGTAATGTTATACTTTAGTACATTGAGAGCACAGTTCACTGAAGACAAATTCCTTCTGTGTGTAAGCAAACATGGCCAATAAAGCGGATTCTGATTCTGAACCCGTAACTGTTTATAAATCGCAGGCTGAAAAGGAGCGCCTCGATGCAGACCGGTTGGAGCGTCAGATCTTGGAGCGGGAGAGACTGCGTATTGAGTATGAGCGACGACGTGAGCAGGAGAGAATCCTCCGGGAGCGCGAGGAGCTGCGACGACAGCAGGAGCAACTGCGCTACGAGCAGGAGCGGCGGCCTGTTAAGAGGCCTTATGACATGGATGGCAGGTAAATGACAGAAACAGTGTGATCCTGAGAGTGATAATTAATGATTCTATTTGTGTCGTTCACATCATTCTAAGTCACATTTCAAATGTGGTTATTAATATTCATAACAAGAGTGAGAGCTCCAGTGGTCCTTTGATGTAAATCGACTGATTAGAGAGCGACTCATCACTCTGATGTCTCTGCTCCTTGTTTAGGAAAGACGACTGGCCCGAGAAGCGCATGACCATGGATGACCGTTACGGCCGCTCAGACTTAGGTCGACAGGATCGTTATCAGGACTTTGATCACAGGGACAGGGGCCGTTACCAAGACAACGTGGTGGCTGACAGGCGGGACAACGCTCGAGGTATTGGTGCAGACAGAGATGGCCAGGTAAGAAACAATATTCCTCCACGCACAAGTTAAACACATCAGATGAGTTTTGATCACTGATGTTAAAACATCTCTCTATGGTCTAGATGTATGACCTGCACTTGTGTGAAAGTCACTTTGGTTAAGTGTGAGATATTGAACTGTCCGGTTCCTCTACTTGCAGCACTTCGACAGGTCAGACAGACACAGCAGAGATGGTGGCAGAGACTCCTGGAGTGGAGGATATGACAAACGCATGAATGCCAGGTGAGCTCGACACTGAGCTAGAACTAGCTTTAGTTAAAGCAATATAAGAACAACCTCTATGGATTCTACTATTTACATTTTCCTTAACACTAAATCCAAATGTTTTTGTTTTTTTTACCTTTTAGGGAAGGAAGTCGAGACTGGGACTCCAGCCGTAAGGTGGATGGAGACAGATCATGGCAAAGTACGCATAGTTTTATTGTGTGTTGTCTGTTCTGCTAGCTTGACTGAATGCTTTTATGATACCATGATGCATATTTCAGACTTATAGCCTCTGTGTGTGTTTGACGTTTGTGCTTTTTGTTCCAGGTAGAGACGGTGCCATCCCAGGCCAAAGTCACATCGCACGAGGAGGAATGACAGGGTGAGGAGAGAATATCACACAGATTGAGGACACCATTTCACTCATGTTTAGGACAGATTCTAGATGCAAGCACTATTTGTAACCAGTTATTGTACGTCTCTCTTTTTCTTTTCTTTTTTTGTCACCAGCCGTGGAGGCTACATGAACACAGGAACATCACAGTCCCTCTCTGGAGCTCTGAACAGACAGAACCAGCTGATGCAAGGCAGCGGCCTGCAGGGTGGAGCTTTTGGTCGACGCTACTGATGTGTGTCTAAAAAATAAAACTAAAGTGGGACCCTTTCAAGAGGTCATGTCATGAAGGATGTGACCATCTTGGTCTTGTACATGTTTTTAAATTGGATCTAGGTTTTGTTTTTTGACACAATTTGAATCTTTTTGGTTGCTTCCATTTTTCTCTCTGTATGTGTGGCAGTGATCCCCTCCCTCGTATTCTCATTCAGTCAAATCTGAATTGTTTGTATAACACAACCATCTGCAAACAATGACATGTATGTCACACCAGTATTTCTATGGTGGAGAGTCATTTCAAGCTCTGTGTTGTGAATTCAGATGTTTTTTATAAACACCTGGATGATGGACCTAACCTCACCAGTCTTCTCTCTGTTAGTTTGAGTCTGACAAGTTTCTCCATTCTTGTAAATGAGTCTGTTACAGTTAATTTGTTCAGAGCTTAAAGAGTTTTGGGATGATTTCTTCTTACACAGACAGTTGGTGAAGTTGTGCTGCTGAAGAAAAGGTTTTTTAAACTAAGTGTCACATTCTCATTTACCTTTTTTTTTTGTAAGTTTCAAACTTTGACTTTTGTAAATAGTAATTGATTTGTGTGATAATGAATTATGATAATAAATTCCCCTGAAGCCTGTTTGTGTTCACATTGCATCGATTCCATTCCACCCCAAGTTTTATTTATTTCATATATTCGTTAAGTTTCTTTTACACATGTTAACTTGCCCTTTATTGACTCCAGGATGTGGTTTGATTTATTTTCCATGCCCAGATTAATCCCTGAGAATAATACCTGCTGGTTGTTATGTGGAAGGCAGTTGTGAAATTCACAGTTAAAAGTCTTTAGACAATTAAAGAAGTCATCTTTAAAAAGAGCGATTACTCAAACATTCCCTTACTCTTTCTCCTACTAAGTTTCTTAAAACATTTATTATATTGGCAAAACATAGAAGCTGGCCTGACACATTAAAGGAACTATTTAAATCCCAACCCTTCTACGAGAGCACTCTGTCAAAGGTTTCCCTGCTAATAATAATACAGCTGATACATTGATATCAAAACATTCTTTTCTTGTGACTTGAACAATGAGTCATTAATTATAGCATAATGTGCATGCGAACCAGAACAAGAAGTGATCTTGATTATAAATGTCACATTGACCTCTGCTCCATTCTCATGTATGTCACAAAGTGTTGGGCAGCTGCTGCTCTACTCTTAACTTCCTTGATCCTTATCTATTACTGACTCTGAAGTTCCTTTTTTAAAAATGAATTTCCTCTCTTTTCATAGATTCTTTTTTTAACATTACAGCTCATAGGTCATGTAGTACAAATGATGACCCAATTTGTATTCGTATTTCTGGAGGAGTACACATCTGGCTGTAAACTGTTGAAATGTTCATTAGAGCTTCATATTAACTGTACTTTATAAGTAACACAAGTTTGAGCATATTTGGCAATTTCCTATTATCCATTGCAAGATGCAACCGAAAAACTAAAAAGTTATTGCACGCCTTCTTTGCAGAGTCATCCAAAAATGTTGCACATCTTTAAGCCAATTGTTAGTTTATTATAATTTTGTGAATTACAGGTGACCCATTTCATATCTGAGGGTTTCAGGGAGATTTGTCTTTACAGAACATGTAAGAACATGAAAGGGATCAAAAACCTCCAATACCCAGATCCTGGTTATAGTGAAAGCAAAAGAATAAAGAAATAGAACAATACAATAATAAAACTACTAATTCTACTGAGTAGAAAAGAAAATTAAAAAATCACTCTAATTTTAAAAAAAGCACTACATGAAAATAGCTATCCATTTTTTTGTGTATCAGTATGTTTACTGCACTTCTCATTTTGTCCACTAGAGGTAGATATATAACCATCAATAGAGACCATAAATAAACATTTTTGAAAGGTTTTAGAACAGTGCAATTGGATAATTAGCTAAATTACCAACATTTACAAAATTAAAAAGAACTGCAATGTCTTGGGCTTTGCTGCTTCTGCATTAATATTCTCATTGTATTTGTGTCTGAAGGCAGTGCTTCATGGCAAATCTTAAGAAACACGACTTGTTTTGGGATGAAACCAGGACATGCACTGTACTAGTATCGTTGCTGTTGTGGCCCAAAATGACCAACATACAAAGTTCGCCAGATGTCAAATAAACAGCTTCAGTCAACATGGCCATGGGAAGGAAACTCATTCGGTTAGAGCAAGAACTGTTCTCACTTCAGTTTACCAAAGTAAAATTCCTTGTGTGTTTAAGCATACCTGGCCAATAAAGCTGATTCTGATTCTGAACATACACATTTAAAGGCAAGAATATGTGAATGCAAGCACCCACACTGAGGTCAATGTCAACGACACTCATGCATGGTACACACACAAGCACAATGCATCACTGATCCTCTGTGTCTCCCCTTGCTGCTTGACATCATTTACCCAGATTCCTGCCTGAGTTTATTTTCTCTGTCTGCTCTCTCATGAATTGTCTCTCTGAGGTGTCCTCCAAGTTTATGTTTTTGTTTCTGTCTCTCCTCTCCTGCCCTCATTTTTTCTGTACCGTGTCAAAATATTCAGGCAACATATGGAATATTTAAGTTTTTATTGGCTGTCAGTCACAGTACTGTTATTCAGGTCAAACCTGCATTTTTTAAATAACACAAAAACACTTTTTTATCTCTCCTATGTGGATGAGAAGATCTGTGAAGGTGCCAGAGCTCCACCTGTGCTAAGCACGTGAGAAATACACAAACGTATATTTTGTGGAATTCACATCATATCCCACAGCAGGTTGTCAGTGCAGTATTTCATGGATTTGAATAGTTCACACCTGTGAATCAGCTGTGGTATGTCAATGTGAGAGGCTGCAGCAGGGCAGGGGAGCCAGTGCAGGTTTGTATTTGTTTTGTTTTGTTTTGTTTAGCATGTTTGCATTAAATGGTATGCTCATGTGCTACTCTCGTCACTATGTAAGCCTGCAAGGTACTGAACCTGATCTCATCATCTCAGGTCCAGTACAACTAGATCCATCAGAGGCTTTCTTAGACAGCTAAAGGAAAACAAAGCTGAGAAAACTCTATGTTTCCAGAGAACTGAGCACCCCCCCCCCCCCCCCTCCATTTGAAATTTTAAAAATGCAATATGTCATGAAAAAAAAACACCTTCAGTCTAAATGAACTCAATTCCGAAAATGTTTTGCTACAATGTTACAATTCACTTAGCAAACGCTTTTAAGCGATGTACATCAGAGAGCAAGCGTTCATGTAAGTACAACACTAATCCATTCATACACCGCCACCGAAGCAGCGGGAGCAATGCAGGGTTAAGTGTCTTGCCCAAGGACACATCGGGCATGTTGCTCATCTGGGGATCAAACCCTCGACTTTCCGGTGGAGAGGTGACGACTCTACCAACTGAGCCACAGCCGCCCACAATTTTAGACTTATTATGGAAAAATGACATTTTCTTTCATCGTCTAACATCAGTTCCATTTAGAACATTTGTTTTTTCATTGATAAACTCTAAAACTCTTGAGCCAAAACCCATACTGACTTAAATTACATCACTTGAGGAAATGTCTCAGACTTCACTTGAATCCCTGGAGGGTTCAAAAAGATATGTAATGCTCAACAAACACCAAAAGATGAATGTTAGCTGCCAGAACTCTGATCCCGAGCTCCTTACAACCATTCATGTTGAACACCCAGGCTTTAATTAAAATCCAGCTCAGAGAAGTGAGACTTATGAAAGGAGGGTGAAGGCTTAACCTGGGCCAGGTGGAGTCATCACAGTCCAAGACCTAGCTGTGAGGTTTGAAGACTTTTCTGTCATCTTTGGCTATATTGACAGATACTAATCACTGTTAGCAAAGTCTCTCATCAACTGTTCTTCTGTTTATCATCTAAAAATAATCTTTTAATGATCCTCACAGACCTTAGCTTGTTTCTTTTTTAATGTCTAACTTTTCAAAATAACCCTTTTATGAATCAGTTTAGTCAGTAAACAATCTTATATAAAATCGTATATTAAATAACTGTGTCAGTATATTATTCATTAAATACCATCTGATGTAAAATTGTACATGTATTTCGATTATTCTCTGATAAGACTAGATTGCATAATTAAACAAAAAGAACAGTCAGTCTGACCATTGCACTGTGTGTCTCACTGTCTCACTCCACATTTGGGATCTTGTTCCCGCCCCATGCCCAGACTCATGCACCCTCTGGAGTATTTGAAATCAAATAGTTATGAAATCTCTCCTTTCTCCTGGCCTGACATCAGGGAGTTGAGAAAGCCCTGTCTGAGCAGACTGTTGCTGACTGCTGCATGCACAGCGACCTGCGTCTCCTCTCACTCTGTGGCATGAGCAGCTGTCTTTATGGACTGAACATAGGGCTCATTCAGCAGCCCTCAAGTCTGCTGCATTCCTCCCATATCATTCAGATAAAACCAGCTACAAACATGTGGAAAAGAGCTGGCGTAATGTATGGAAACTCAAATGAGCATAATGTTGTGTGCATCTCAGCCTACACTTTAAAATAGAAATAGAATATAATAGAAATGCTTCACCTTAAAGTGCGCAAACATACAGGCATCCACAGCTACAAACAACAAAAGACTTGCATTCCACTAAGAGATACGTATGTAGAAAAATATTTACAGCAGATAATGTATATGACAGTAAAAAAGTAGTTTGCCACGAGCAAAGAATATATATATATATATATATATATAGATATATATTGAAATGAAATGTAAATATTGCAAAGGTTTACTACTCTGCAGTAGAAAAATATGTGTGCCATATCGTGATAAATGTGGTAATCTCGCTGTTGGATTTACATTCATCCTTGACAAATGTGTGTGGGCATTTGCAAGCTGGATGCAGAGTGTAAAGGAGAGTGGATCTCTGTGGGAGCTGACTTACAACAGACATCCAGCAACAGATGTACAGCTGCTTACCCATATGTTCCCGTGTGAATGCATGTGCGTGTGTGTTTGTTCAAACGATGTTGAATGCATACTTTATGCATATCCCTCTGTGTTTGCAAACACGCAAAGTATTTGCATACCTAATTCTTTGTGACAGTGCCCTCTTGGGGTTCATCTGTATGGACTAAGGTTTTCTAAATGTATTTCATATGTCTGGCATTATACAACATTAAGGTTAATGTTTACTGTTGCTGCTGATCTTACATTATCTGTTTCTTTAGGGCCTCTGCAGAGCTTTCGATTCATATGGATTTTGGCGCCCCCTGTGTAAAAGGTAGTACCTCTTATCTCTTGGCTGATTTTGTTCAGTAAATGTGTAAGTTGTGTCTCATCCTGCTTTCTTTTAACAGTCAAATGTTTCATTCATTGAAATCTTTGCAGTTGAAAAAGATGGAAAAAAAGGCTGTTAATCACATCGTCTGTCACCTGCCCTGCAGTATTGGTTTCAGGCATGAATAATAACTATATAGAATGAATCAATCTTTTCCTTGATGATCTTGTTTACATTTGTAGGCCATTTAGAGACACCAGTTTTAAATTCAGTGAGTTTCCTTACAGTGAAATCTCCCCACAGGAGCTTTAATACCTCATGCAGCCAACATTATACCAGAGCTGACGTACATCCAGCTCTCATATATCAGCAGATCAGACTAAAGAGATTGTATCTGCTTTTCATTTGCAATACTATACACAAACTTCTACACATCCAGTTAATGTAAAATGCTGGTTATTGTGGATGTTTTCTGCGCATGTTGCATTATGTACACACAGCAGACTCGGCTGATAAATATAATCTATGCTCATCTAAATTCTATACTTTGTTTCAGGTTGTTTTTCCACGGAAAACGTTTTACAGATGATTTCCCTCCTGCTCTCTATCTGATGTCTTCCTTCTTCCTTTACTGGAAAGTTCAGACTTAAAAGGTTCATAAAAGGGGCACACTAAGTTTACTGTTACAGTGAATACAAACAGAAGACAGGCTCAGTGTAGGCTGCATATAAACACACAAACATGTGCACATAAATACACTTAACACATGCTTACACTTGCACTCAGTTCATGCATCACTGAGTTTTCTTGTTAAAAGTTGAACACAAACTGTTCAGCCTTGAATAAAAGAATCAAACCCTGGCCACTAATACACACACGACCCCTTTCTCAAGCCTTTCTGTGGCTCTTTTATCACCTTACTGTGTCTTGAGACTTGTAAAAGACAGAGCTCTTATTGGGGAGCTTTTGTTTGTTTGTTTCTTTCACCAAATCCTTTCCCTCATCTAATTTGTTACCGAATGAGCGATTACATTTCTCTGCTGTTGCCTAATTAGAGCTCTCTCTTTGGCTTTAATGCCGCAAGTGAAATGAACCCTGTACAGTTGGTGAAACCATGATTCAGGACTTGTTCTTCTGTCTTCGACATTTTTTTACTCTCCGGCTGGCTTTGGGGACACTTTCTGAAGGTCTTTCCATCTCCTGATGTGTCTGGACATGTAGGACAATAAAACAAAGTGGAAACACACAGATAAAGAAAGAACACAGTGTGATGTGTTAATAAAAAAAACAATGAAACTATGGCCTACTTGCATAAGTAACAATGTGCAAGGAAAATGCTTTAAGAAAGGATGATATACATCTAAACAAGAACACTCAGTGAACATGAAATTCAGCAGCCACATCTCCTGTTTCTGGCCTTGTAGGGTAAACCCCACATACTCTAGACATATGGTGCCCCCCCCCCCCCCCCCCACACACACACACACACACACACACAAACACATCGTGGGGCCCCTGGAGAATATATGCTGCTTTCTTTTTCCTTCCCAATGAGTCATCAAAAAGGTCTTTTACTTTGAGGATTGTTGTTTGATTGTGCGTCCTTACATGGCTGTTTAAACACATGTTTACGTCTCACTTTCAGATATTTGGAGAGAGCGCAGTTGACTGCAAGTTTGTTATTATATGTGACTTGAGTTGCACCTGTGTAGACGACACAAGAAAAACTGTGAAACGGAGACATACAAGGCAACAGAACTTTTTTAAACCATTTGAATATTTGAATTCAGTTTAAAACACATCTGTAAGAGGCAGGCTGTAGCCTACGTAAACTGTCAGTTCTGCAGAGGAATGTGAAATGAATGTGCAGCCTTTTAAGTTTGCAACGCTCCAAGAGAAGAAGAAGATGAAGCTTTGGGGGGAAAGAGAAGGAATTTCTCCCCTGCAGGAAATTTTTTTATTTCTGCAGTGATCTTTAATTTCCTCTGTAGGTCTCAGAGGTCAATTCGAAACAAATTGAAGCTCAAATACTAAAAGACATAACACTGTGACATAACAACACTGTGCTATATATCTGTGAGTCTTCCTTTTTCAATATCTTTATTGCTCTGCTTTTTTTATCTCCAACCTTTTTGCAGAAAGTAACATAGATTGTACCAACTATTCAAGCTTTTAATGAAATGTCTCACTTATTCTGCCGACGCCTGGGTGTACCCCCATTAAGGAAATGACATATCTGTGTTATCTCTGTGTCTCTCTCCATCAAAAACAGGATCCTCTTAAGAGGAACACAGAGATCAGAGGCTCAAGGAGAGGCGTGGCTCTTCTCTCTAATCACTGGGTTGGTCCCTCTGGTCGGCAAGTAAGCAGCACCTTCCTAACAATCACTGGCAGAAAAACACACACACACACATCTAAACATACATACGTATACATGTACTTGAGAATATAGGATAAAAGACACAGCAGGCTGTATTTAGAGAAGGCAATTATAAAGCAGCAGTTGATTTGTGAAGACGGTTCAATGGAGTTCATGTTTCTACTTTTGGGAAGTCAGGCAGTTCCTTCCAATTTTGAAGGCTACATAAACTAAAACCATAGCACACACCATGTCTTTTAGTATCAGTAATGATGTATGTTTGGAGTTCTGTGACTGGAGTTTAATAAAAGATGTGCTGAGGTACTCTGGTAGCCCTCATCATTTCGCACAACTTACTTTACATTTATATTTGTCTAAAACAAAGAGCAAACCGTGGGTCGGCCACTTCCTTCCCATTTATTGACCTAAAAATAGATGGGGCAACTTGATTAACAAGCTCTTAAGAAGGGAGGGATTTATGAACTGAATACAATTAACCATATGGACTCAGTGAAGCACTTGATTTTCTAAGACTTAAAATGATAACTTGTGTCTCCCTACAGGTAATGTGTAGGGAGAGTGGGGCACTTAAAGGTCCCCCACATTCCAAATTTAGTGGCAGAGAGACAGCTGCAGCACCGAGTTGAACTATTTACTGTATTCAGCAAATTCTATTCAGTTATCCCCATTGGAGAGGACATTGATCACTCTGTTTAAATGACACGAATTGCTGTTATTCTTGTAACTATGTATTTAAAAAAAACATGTAAAACAATTTATAAAAAAAAAAAAAAATTACTTATCACATCACGTTGTTTTGATACACGCTATAGTTTTTGTTCGAGGTTATGACACTGAATAGCGTATATTGTGATGATCAGTCACCTGAACTGATACGTATATAACACACCTGTATATGTCCATGTGATTAAGCATGGGCGAACCCTTGGAAGCTACAGATGAAACACACTGCTCTTGTGCCTTGTTTTTTCAAGGCAAGAAAAGTATAGCAACAAAGGAAACAGTATGGCCTTCTTTGAGATTCCTGCTCCCCTTGTGATCTCTTAATCTAAATCTCATAAGTTAGTTTGTTTAGATTTTTCACAGACTTTAGAAGAAAAATGTTTTTGGAAGTGAGCCTCTCATATAGACTCTCTGAAAGAAAAATCACACCTCAAAACAAAGAAACTGTATCCTTTCATACCAAACAGTAGGTGATATTTGGGTGCATCTCTCAGAGAACATAGAGTGCAATAATATTATGGTGGGGAAATATCTGGGCTATAGGTCAGTGTGCTTTTGTTACCCTCGCTTTATAGCGGTGTAACATTTTCTCATGCAGATGTTTTGGCCTGAAAATGACCATAAAACTCTGGCACATGTGCTCAGACACATTTCTCTCATGCTGCTTCTCATCCTGCATGTGTTTCTGATTTATCTGCACTTCTTTTTTAAGTTCCCCCCGGTGCCCTCGAGTTCTGTACAAGCACTTGCCATCTTGTTCTGATTTTAAAAGATGTAATATGATGCGGGAATGTTCTTCTTTAATTTATTTTATTTTTAAATCTTGCAAGCTTAACTTTAACCTGCATTCAGAGGACACGGGCAAGACACTTATGTTATACCAATTAAGGTTTGCCATTGTTTCAGAGTGTCACACTCACCAGTGATCCTCCAATAAGAGAGGGGGCTTTACAACACACCCACCATGCTCCGCTCAGAAGATGGCACTAAGATTGTCACACCAGACTTGGCTGCAAAAGCTTTAGGAATCTGAGATCAACCTACACAGGCAAATAACATCTAGAGGATAAAGACTGACTGTTTCTACATTAAAAAAATGTTTAATGTCAGATACCACTGCAGAGGGGTGTCAGGCAAAGTTATTAACTGCACTCAGCCAAAACAGACCCTTTTTATATTTTCTACGTGAGAGATGTATTTCACTATGATATAAAAGCAGGCAGAGAATTTTTTGATCACAAGTGCTACTTACACCCAGGAGCTAAGACACAAAGAATTGTGTCTAATACAATAAAGAATCACACACATATAATGTGTGTGATTATTCAAAACATCACTTTATAGTTTCATTTAAATGTGTAAACAAAAGTTAACTATAAATAAAAAATATACATCATGAGAGGGTTAGGTTGTTACATTTATGTAGCCTACTTTGAAGCAGCCATACGTGTACTTTACTTCAGACCTTAAAATAATATTAGCCTATATTTAATTAATATAGTGACTTTCAAATGACCGAAGGAGGTTTTACATTACATAGGCTAGTGGTGTAACAATAGGCTACAAGACAAAAACAAAAACAAGACTGAGAGAAGTAACAAAAGATGACATGTAGCCTAGGCTATTTATAAGCTGCAGATAAGGTGAAATCAGGTGAATTATTATGATATATATTTGATAGTTAATTACTACATACTGTGATTTTACAATAGAGTGAGTGACTACAGACCAAATAAAGTAATGAAGTAGCCTTAATAAAAAACCCACCTCGACCTGTAAATACTAATTAATAATCAGTAGTCTACCTAAGAGGGCTAATTCAATACGTCAACATAAGCCTTATTCCTGCAGCGACTACTCTGATAGCCTACTTAGTTTGTTTTCAGTAACAGCGCACTTATACTGGTACTGACAAATGTTTGAATATGGAACAGCCTCGACGTCTCAGTAAATGGCGTTTAATGTAACGTAAAGTTCCGGTAAGTAACGTTAACAGACTTTAATTCAGTGTCCGGTGTCACGGTGTGCGCAGAGGTGTTTCAGCGTCACGGTGGAAAAATATTGTGAACGATTTCCCCTTCAGAACTGGACCAAAGTTTAATCCCCGCCCACTTAATTTTGGCCAATCATGATTGCATATTCAAATGAGCCACCCATAAAGATGACTTGTAGCGGTATCTGTCACAGACCATCAGAGACTTTACTCCTAAACCTCAACTCAAGACAACTTCCTGACCGGTTTCTTGTGTTTAAAAAACAAGATTGGATTTAATCTGGTCGAGTGACACCCAGATAACTTTTTTTTTTAATTAAGGATTTTTTTTTTCTTCTGAAAAACAAAACAACACTTTTTAATAATATGGGAAAAGAAAATTTGAGCTTTTTGACTGTATGGATATTTTTGGGAAAAATCTTGGCAACTTTTTCTTCTGACCCTGAACTCACCACAACTGCTGATTTTGGTAAGACTTTACTATTAGCAATAACTTGTGAAAACATGTTTGGCTTGATGTTATCGTCATGATTCATCTGTTGCTCTCATGAAGTCAACACGAAGAGAGCAGGTTAATTAGTGCATGCTGTTTCGTACTGACCGGGAGTAACCCTGAGAAGTGCTCTCAGTCTGTAGGTCTGAAGGTCTGCATCCCATTTCATACCATTCATGTCCATGTGTGCATGAAGAAAAGCCGCTGCTACATGTCTTTTGTCTGAAAAGAGGGACACATGTGCATAGAAGAACACAGTGTTTCACATTAAAACTAAGGTCTATTCATTCGGTTTTTAAAATAATTCAAAACAAATCTAGAATAATGTTTAATGAGAAAGACGTTATCTCCTTTTCTTTACGTTACTCCAATTAAAAGCATTGTACTTATTCGATTTCAAAAGAATGTTTAGGCAGCAAATCCGGCTCACTAAATCAAATCAAAATAGTTTACATGTGTTCATTCTACTTTTTTCCCGCAGTCATAGGCTTTTTACACTTTACAGAACTGAATGAAAGATTACCTACCAGACAATTCTTATTTTGAGCTTTTATTCAGTTTAATGCAGGCAGAATTAAGAAGCAGACAAAAGGGGGCGACACTGCCATGCTTTATACCCTGATTGGTTGACCCACAGTTTAGAGGAGAAAAGATGTTTCTTTATATTATAGAGAGAAAGGAGAAAAGATTTCCGATTTTGTATTGAAACTTTTCTATCTTATAATGTTTATTTGCTGTCCTTCAAGTAGAATTTGGAATCAGACAGACTGTGCACAAACTCTACCTTTTTATCACACCATTATAATCTGATAATTTCTTTGTGTGTTTGTTGTTACAGTAAACAGCACAGTCACTGCTACTCCGCTGTTCACCACCACCGAATGGATCACAGACTACAGTGACATCCAGTCCAAGTTCTCCCTGCGCACTGCAGACATCCCAGATGAAGACATGTGCTACATTGTGGCTGGCCAGCCTGAAACCATCGAAGAATGTGAATTCAACTCAGAAACACAGACCTTCATTCTGATACACGGCTGGACGGTACGTCAGACTGAAAGCACAACTCTCAACTTTATGTTTTACCATAGAATAGCCGTTAAAAACACAGGTAGTTTATAGAAACTTGTTATGAAAGACATGATTTCTCAGTTAAATTTCTTTGTGTCAGCGCAGAAAATATTCCTTTAACTTCTCTTGCTCTTGGATACAGTACATATAAAGTGAAATTATACCATAAATGCTTTTCACATTACACATACACGTTTTGACCAAATATAACAACTACAGTCTGATCATTAGTGTTAAGCCAAGCCCTAATTAAAAAGCCATGCAGTATACTGAGATAAATGAAGCAGCCTGAGAGCAGAGCGTTATCTCCGCAAAAAGAACATACATCTCCTCTTTTAATGTGATTTAGAGCCGCTCATGGAACAAGATTTGACTTCTGGCTTCTCTCAAGAACACAGAATGAGGGTTAAGACCAGCATAAATCACATCATACTCCAACTGACCTCACAATGTGTGTGAACATGTGTGTTTTATAGGTAACAGGGATGTTCGAGAGCTGGGTTCCCAAGCTGGTGTCTGCTCTCTACGGTCGTGAGCCCACTGCCAATGTGATCGTGGTGGACTGGCTGACCCGTGCCAGCCAGCACTACCCCACCTCTGCAGCCTACACCAAACTAGTGGGCCGTGACATCGCCAAGTTTGTCAACTGGATACAAGTGAGTGTTTACCCTGAACACACAGTAAGCCAGTTGACAGCTGCCTTACAGCTGGATCAGATTTGGCCATTTGGCCTACTGCTTTCTGGACAACCGTATTATCACTGCATTCTGTGTTAATCTGCCAGCTAAGAAAAAAAATCTGTGAATCTGAATCTGTGACAAATTTGCTTCTGATGATGCCATGTTTTTTGAACTCAGCGTGGCTGCTGTGGGTTTAGTTGCCTGCTGGTTATGATTTTAATGCTTTTCAAGGTGTTTTATGATGGTGTTCGTGGCTTCTGTTCTGACACTCACTGTTTAGTGGAGCTCTGTCTTTGTTCCAGCAACTTCAAGGCAAGATGGTACATAGGCATGATAGACATTTTTTTTTTACCAGACTTCAAAGTTTAAATATTGCAAACATTTTGCAAAACATACACTAATACAAATGAACACATTTCTTGGATTAAATTCCAAAACTCTGATAACATATGACCAGAGCTAGAGCTCTGACTGGTACAGCCTAATATTAGTTTAATCTCTCCATCAAGTCTGCAGGATTCACTTAAGAACGCTTTAAGGCTCACCCATTGTCTGTCTTTCAGAAAGAGCTGCAGCTGCCATGGGAGAGGATTCATCTGCTGGGTTACAGTTTGGGAGCACATGCGGCTGGAGTTGCAGGAGACCTCACCGACCATAAAATCAGCAGGATTACAGGTGAGAATTCATCATCAGCTTTTTACCTTGCATGCAAAATTCTATAAATGGAAATGGGTCAAAAATTGGTTCTGTCTGTGAAAATTGGAAACACCTGAAGTTTTAGCATAAAAACACTCAGTTTAAACATATAACGGAACATGAATATTGGCTATAGAACAATTTTTGATTTTCTTCAAAGTGAATTATTCATTGGTTAGTATAATGTGTTAAAAACTCCTGACAAACCCATTGATAACGAGTTACCATCATGTGTCATTGTTTTATCTATGGTATTCTACGGTATTTAAGCTTTGCTTGACACTTTTTGCATCCAAAATCCATTTTCAGACAATCAATTGAATGCATACACATGCATACTGTAATGTAATGTGTGGACTTTAGTCAGTAAAGAAAATCTAATCATTCTGGCATTTAAGGTCCATGTTGTATATATGCATGTCAGCGCAAGATAACTAGTCCAATTCTCTTATTAATAATTTATAATGCACAATCTCTGTGACCTGCTTAGAACAGTGATATGTTTATTGGATTCACACAGAACCACAGTCCCTCCTTCACATGTTTCTGAGGATTTGCCAATTACCCATCCTCCTTCTTTTTTCCAGGTCTGGATCCGGCTGGTCCTACCTTCGAGCACGCAGACAACCAAAACACCCTGTCCCGAGACGACGCCCAGTTTGTGGACGTCCTGCACACCAACACCAGGGGCTCCCCAGATCGCAGCATCGGTATCCAAAGATCTGTGGGCCACATCGACATTTACCCCAATGGAGGAACTTTCCAGCCGGGCTGTGACATCCAGAATACCTTACTGGGAATTGCATCTGCAGGCCTAAAGGGCCTCCAAAGTATGTACCTTCAATACTTTAATTCCTTCCTTACCCTAATTCTGCTTGAGGTCATGTTTAGGGTTAGGTAAACATCTGTAAATGTAGTGGAGTTTTCATTTGATGACCTGCTTTCGGACCTTCTCATTGACATGCAACTGCCCTTATTATTAGACTCAAATGGCTCAGACCTACTGGTGGCAATCTTGTCCATCTCTGTGTACCATAAATCCACAACCCTGCCCACAGTTAAGTGAAAGATTTGCAACAACAATGTTCTTGCAAGTCATTAAAATGGACTTGTGTAATTTCACTTCATAAAAGCTTTCAGGGCCGTAAATTAAATACGATGTCATGTTGTCATAACAGACCATAGATCGTTACAGAGGGTCACAGCTGTGTTTCATCTGGTGTAAAGATGAAAGTCTTGTTTGATGTCTTTCTTGCTCCCTCCCTCAGCTGTTGTTTTAACAGCGCGAGGGAGAACCAAGTTAGAAATGCCATCTGGGATGGCCTTTAGTCTGACATGACAAGGATCATAAACTCACCACACAGGGGATATGTTTCTTTGTCGAATGATGTCATCTTAGAGTGGCTTAGCATTTTTTTTTTGTTTTGACAGTTTCTGTATTCTAATCCCTGCAGATATGGACCAGCTTGTAAAATGTTCCCACGAGCGCTCCATCCACCTGTTCATCGACTCCCTGCTCAACACGCAGCAGCAGAGCATGGCTTACCGATGCACCTCCAAAGAGGCCTTTAACAAGGGACTGTGTCTGAGCTGCAGGAAGAACCGCTGCAACAAACTCGGATACAACATCAACAAGGTCCGCATGACCCGCAGCCCCAAGATGTACCTCAAGACACGTGGTATGATGCCCTACAAAGGTAAAAAATGCATTTGTTGATGTTGTTTGTCTTTTTGCAATTCAAGAAAAATGTTGAACTGTAAAAAGTGTCCACTTGGGTTTATGTACTTAAGCAGGGATTAGCGAAAGGGGAGAAAATTCATGCACATTCCTCGAGTTGCATATATTAAGAGTCTGTTGTGAATGGAATTGATGGAAGTGAAAAGGAGAAGAGGTCACATGTATTTTAGTTGCATGAGGTACGTTAAGGTAATGCAACACCTCTGCATGTGTAATGGAAAAGTTTATTTAAGAATTGCTATTTGGCACAAGTCATCTTTGTGAATGATGCTCATATGTAAGAGATGCAAACATGTCTTGTCAAATAGTTATACCCAGTAGTAATGAGCATGTCTGAAGGAAGCCAAACAAGATTAAGCACAAATCGGGGGGGGGGGGGGGTTACATAAGGGTTTTCATGGTGTGTTATAACTCTAAGTAGCAGAGATATGTTGTTGGCGCATTACAAGTAGTGTGAGTGTGTCTTTAAAGTGCAAAAACAGTCTTTTCCTCTTGTAGTTTTTCACTATCAGGTGAAGGCGCATTTCTTCAGCGAGGACCCACTGAGCTTCACAGAGCAGCCAATGAAGATTTCTCTTTTTGGAACCCATGGAGAGAAGGAGGACATTCCCTTCGTCCTGTAAGTAAAATGAAAGAGTACAACTTTTAAACACATCAGAATTTACAAAAAAAACAAAAACAAAAACAAAAAAACGCAGACGCACATGTACAAAAGAAAACAGATGGTCAGCAACAGTGTTTGCATTTACCCTGACACTGAAGTATGAGTATGTAGGCTGCTGCTTACATCATGCACATGCATGAACACATAACACAGATGCCTTTACTGCTTCCAATCTGAGCAACAGACCTTTGATGTTTGCTCTTCTGTTCACTCTACAGGCCGGTCTTGAACAGTAACACCACTTTGTCCTTCCTCATCACCACTGATGTGGACATTGGAGAACTAATGATCGTGAAGCTCCGCTGGGAGAAAGACGCTATCTTAAGCTGGACAGACTTTTGGAGTAGCAGCCAGTTCCACCTCCGGAAACTGCGCATCAAATCTGGGGAGTACCAGTCCAAGTAAGTTATTAGAGCTCACTAAAACACAGGGTAATGGGGAAACTTCTAGCATAGATACCATGCCTTTTATTTTGTTCAGACTTATTATTTCTCATAGTCATTTTATATAGAATTTATGTTTTAAACATTTCCCCTGTATGATTTCAGGGTGATCTTCAGTGCAAAGGAGGAAGAGTTTGCCTACCTCGTCAGAGGAGGAGACGGTGGAATCTTTGTTAAGTCAAAGGAGGACATACAGAGCCGTAAAGAGAAACAGTAAGTTAAGAAGAACTCTTCATGCATTAGATTATTTTTTCAAAAATCTTCCCAAAATGTACTTCTTAACATTTACATCCAACAAAATACAATTTACATTTGACTTTTAACACTTGACTGATTACAATGACACCCTTAATCAACGACTCTCCCGTCAGCCTTGTTATATATTGTCAGAGACAAATTCTCTTCTGTTTACTTTATGTCTTCTCTTCTTTCCAGGATGCACAAACTGAAAATGCAAGGCAGCTCATTTGGGCAGAACGAGCCTTGAAAATTGCACCGTAAACACCCACCTTCCCATCGTGCACATCATTCATCTCTACATTCATAAGCCAAAGATTGAGAGCACACAGAAACACTGAGAACATCTTTGCAAGTAGCTGGACTTTTACAGAATGCTTCTGATTTTCTTTTTCTGCTGTGCCAAATCACTTCAGCTCCCAGTGCTTCCAGCACAACCTCATCCACAGAGCTGGAAACCAGTTGGCGAAGCAGCTCTCTCCTCTCTCTCTCTCTCTTTAAAAACTGTGTTGCTGATAAAAGTTACTGGTGTTCTTTGTCCTTATGTGCTCAAATATGACAAAACTTTACTATTCTTTCCTGCATATCTTTGTAATCATATGTGTATGCTTTTGTAGACCATGTACTGTTCATAGTGATTTTGATGTACTTTGTGTGGGTGTGTTCTATTTGCCTATGTGAACTTGGATTATTGGTCATGTATAAATGATTCAGAGTGAAAGGCACAATTTAGGCACATCCTATTGTTTTTCCTTTTATCTTTTAAATGTACACAATGATCGTTCATCCTTCATTTTTGTCATTACCTAACTACTAATAGTCAATAATCAACAGGGACCAAAGAAGTATTTACTATGTACTGAACACAGAATAACAGCAGTCTTTGTAAATACCTATTTCAATCAGTATTATATACATATATATATATTTTTATTTGAATATGAGTTGTTAATATTGGATCTCTTGAAGCCTTGCTTCTTCTTTGATTTTGTTTTGGTTATTGTGTCACTGGTCACTTTAGAAGTCTCTCTGTCCCTTGAAGACATTCAGATGTTGAGGTCAATAAGATTGGGATAAATAAGCATGTCATAGTTTTGGTCTTTTCTTTTGAGAAAATGAACTTTGGTCACTTTTTAAAGTCCAGTTATATCTAGGTGCTCCCTTTTCACTTCTTAATTGGGTCAACAGTGTCTTCCTTGCAAACAGTTTACATCACAGACTCAGACAACAACATGCCCTTATTTTGAAAGGTCACACATTGTTGAATAACTCTGGGTAAACTTGCAGGTGATTTGTGCTGAACTGGCCTACATGATAGCCATATTACAGCTCAAGAATACTTCTCATTGTATTTATTAAATGTACATTTATATATTTGTGTATTAAGCTGTAATATATATCTCTGCAGGCTTCCGTTTTTATCTGTATTTTCTTTTTTTTATAAATGATGCATTTTGTGATTTTATGCACAAGGCTTTGGAAGGATCAATCAAATTTGTCTCCTGGCCAGCTGTTAAGTGCATTTACTTTTATTAACTGAAATGCAGTGCACTGTTTAAATGAAGAGCCCAAGATTTAATAAAGAGATAATGCACATATTTCTATAAACCTGACTGCTCAAGTTACTTTTCAATAATAATTAAACAATAATATAAATAAATTGTCAAATTATTGTGGACCTGCATTAGGCATTAAGTTGCACTGCCTTGAAATTTGACAAACATTAAGGGGTATTTATGATTCATATTTGGGGGAATTTGAACATCTAAAATACTGAAGATAACCTCCATTAAATTAATAAAAACACTCTTAATGCCTAAAACACATAATCATACACAGTTCTCTTGGGATATCATCACCAAATTGTATTAATTGTTAACACAACGACTGTGGCTTGTCCTAGTGTCATTGCTGAACCTAAGCAGAAGATGAAGATGGTAAAGGTACACACAATCTTTACTCAAGATAAAGAACAGATACTCTGATAGAAGTAGAAGAAGTGATTAAATTTTTGACCGAAGAAAAAAAGTACAAGCTCTGTCACTTGAACCACATGTCGTATTTGGCAGACTGATACATCAGACTTAAATCACTGTATTCCATTTCATGTCTGTTTCTTTTCTTAATGGGCTAGCCTCTATGCTATGTGCTTTATCATAGTGTTATATCTGTGGTTCATGATGTGCACTGATGCACATGTCAAGGATTATTTTGTGTGTGGTATTATCTCATCTATATAGCTGAAATGGTCTTGATGTTTGAAAGGGATTGGACAATGATGACACATTTAATGCATTAAAGGTAAAGTAAAAAAAAGATATTTCAGCATACAAACTCTTTTTTCAGCATAAAAATTTTATTAAGGTCTAAGTGAAAAGTTGTCAGAAAAATTAATATTCAAGAACATTTCAGATATCTCAGAACTCTGCTTAAGTACAGTATTAAGGCAATTGTACTTTATTCTACATGTTAGTATTATCAGTGTTTTTTGTTATCTCATCTCATCCTCTACACACAACTGAGTACAAATGCTGACTATGACGTATAAAATGAAATGTGGTGACTTTTGTTCTAGAGCTTCTCAACTTCTGGTGCGAAATCAAAATAAGATTTATAAATGCAAGCTACTGGTTTAAGGTTTGCTAAATTTAAATACAAACAGCTCACTGTTGTGCTAGCTAGTTGGTTTTCATTAGAATGTAGGGAGACAGTTCAATATGTTTTCTATGTTTTATGGCAGAGGATTAAATAGCAGAACAAACATCAAAAAAGTCCAACAAACATAATGCATGATATACATACATCACACCATACACATTAACATATTGGGGGGGGGGGGGGGTAACATTCATAATAGTATATTATCTCATAATGCTGTTAGTGTGTCCTTGACTGAAACCAATCTTGACCACATTTGAGTACTCCTGTCCATTTGTAAACAAAGTGAGGAGGTTGTTTTTTCCATAACATGAATTTAATTAACTATATCCGCCTACTTCTCTGTTGTGGTGGGGCAGGGTCATGGTTGATCCTCTAGCACGGCGGCCCCTGGCTTTGTAGACAGGAGTTTAATCTCCTGTTATTCCGGGCTGGCTGTGGCAGTTTAATGTTGACTGAAAATGATTGTAAAACCATGTCTTCTGTTGCTTAGGTTCTGTCTGATTCAGGCATAACTGTAGAAATCCCTTAGTTTTGGTGAGAGGGGGTCTGAAACGTTCCATTTTATTCCTTTTACATTTCTTCAACTCAGCATATTCAGCGTGTTGTTTGATGATAGTAGATGGGTAACTGTGGTCAACATAGAAGCGTTGTAGAGGAGATCCTTCCTTTGCCATGTCCTAGCTTGCTAACTTGGCAATGATGGCTCAGGGCTTTGCCTGTGGGTTGGCGGATTTTGTGCTAGAGATTATCACACTTTTATTCTTCGGGTATGCCATAGATTCTGATATTATACATGTGAGCTAACATTACTAAAGAAGGTCTCCCTTCTTTGTCAAGCAGCTTAGCCTTAGCCTGACGCAGAGTAAGCTGTTAAACACCGTGGCTGCAGCCTACAACGCTGATTCTGCTTCTTCAATCCAATTATTTATCAGGTTTTACATTTCAGGAAAAAATTGAAATCATTAAACAATGATCAAACCAGACGCTAATTAATGATCAGCATTATATAAACTTTATTGACAAGATGAAGAAGCGTTTCTTACTGACAGTTTTCCAGACTCCCACTCTCTCAGATTCTAATTGTCTTCATAATACCTTTTTTTAGGTATTAGGTACAATTAACAGACTTTTTGCTTGATGGAAAATCAGACAAGTGACAGGTGTTCATAGTCTGTTTAGTGGTCAGTTGTATCCATTTAGTGACTGTTTCCAGGTTTGTATTTTTTTGTCTTTAAACTTTGCTGATGTTGATCGCTGTGGTCATGGAAACATTACCTCGTGACTTTGTTGAGGTTCGTTGAAAGTGTTGTTGAGGCCACGAAATGACTTTGAAAACCTGTTCATTAGCCTGCACAGACGTCTCCGCCTCTGACCTGCAGACTGGCTGTGCAGATCATCAGGGAGTTATACAAGAAGAAATCAGCTTCAGCTCGAGGCAATCAAAATATGGTAGGAAGTTTAAAGGCAATATCAATATGACACTTAAGCAGAAAATGCAATATTCTGTGAGTGATGTTTTTGGTCATCAACCACATAAATCATTGTGTAAATCTGGTCATGTGATAATGTGTTTAACTTGGGATAAGCTCAGGAATCTAACCTAAGAGTAAGACAATAAGTTGGCAAACTCTTTTGAGTTGTCCAACATATCGCTTCTGTGAACATCGGGCATTAGAGTCACTCTCCTATTCGTCACCGCTCAACTACAAGGAAGCACAGCTGTGGCTGACAGGAATGTCATAAGCTTTGTAGATATTTGTTGTTCGCACACAATAGTTCAACTACTGTTTTTATGTCAGAGGCATAGCCAGCGGACTACCAGTCAGTTTGGACCAGCAACAACAAGTAATGGATAATGTGAAAGAGCCAAGGCACTAGCATAGCTAAACATAAAACTAGTCCTGTAAACACTTAATAGGTGTATACATTTTAGCATTTGATATTTCATTTTAACAGCTTTGATTACTTCATGAGATATATTAAATGTTTTAAAAACATGTCCAAGGGCTTAGCTATGATGTAGTGGTCCTATATGACAGGTCAATCATTTGCATGATGCAAATGCATTTATCCAAATGTTTTAATCCATAACAATGGAACTGAAACACATTTTAATTGAGTAGGAGTAAAGCTCTTTATTAGACTGAATTATGATGTTTACAGACTTGTTCATCTTGTGTTTACATTTGGATGACAAGTCAGTCATTTAATCCTCATGTTGTTCCATTGATTAGTCATTGTGGAACTGTCAGACTGCTTGCTCTTAATTGGTTTCAATATCTTTGGTTTGTTGTAGAAAGTGTTACTATGCTTGGGAACTTTATTGTTCAATTGACCTTCACATGAACAGATTTGTAACTTTTCAACCATCACACAATCGGCTCCCTGCCTAGTGTATTTTGGCATCTCTTCTTGGAGTTTTGGGCAACAAATCAGCCGCTGTGAAGCCACTTACTTTGGCCCGAATGTTAGCACATAATCCCCAGCTGGCCTGTAACAACATATTTGCCCAGTTAGTTAATAAGGTGCTCTATGCAGGAGTTGAAAGATCAGAGGGTTAAAGAGATAGGAACTAATATATAAGGCAGTGTGGGAAAGTTAGCTTCATTGCAAACCACAATACAAGGACTTTACAGATTGTGAGCCGTGAGGCACACTCATCAACATTTTTTTATCCATGGTACTATTAGCTGTATAGAAAGATTGACGAAACTCCACCTCCTCCTGTTGTACAAAAGTGAAGTGAAATTCCCCCAGTGACAGGCGCTGGCATATTGAACTGGTGACGACATTTGAAGCCAGTGTTGCAAAGTATATTCTGCCATGGTTTTGATGTCCCACCTCTTTAGCTTATACTCAGCACTTTGAATTGCCTTGTTGTTGAAATGTGCTATATAAATAAACTTGCCTTGCCTTGCCTATACTAAAACAACTTACTGAAACGTTACGTTAGGTATCCTCTTATTGTCCCTTCTGTGCTCTGCCTATCCAGTACACACAGCGCACATTTGTAGACAGAACTGTCAATCATGGCATTTAGCCATTTTGTTAGCATCAAATAACTAATCAAAACAATTCTCAACAAAATCACCATAAATCAGCATTGTAACATCTAAGACAGACACATGTTCAAGTCTGCATGACTGTCAGGGAGGATTTGCATCTTAACAGTAATCAAACTGACATCCTCCACAAGTAAAGAGTTAAATACATGTGTCTTGGGTCTTATATATTCAGCTTTAATCAGTAGCTAGCTACACTTGTTAAGACGCCTTTTAACAGTGCTTGCTGATCTTTAATCCTTAACAGCAATAACTCAGTCTGTAGGGACTTGGGTTGGGAAACAGAGAGTCAATGGGTTAAGGCTCAGGTTTAAAGTGTCTGGAAACTTTTCTAGTTGCTGGAGAGGTGCCAGTTCACTTCTGAGCACTGCCGAGCTGCCCTTAAGCATTGCACCAAAACCAATTTCCCAAAAACACAATGTTAAAGTAATTTCCCCTTGTGGGATTAATGTATATATGTATCCTTATCATAAGTGACGACCTCGTCTTTGGTCATGGTAACGGGCTATATACAGTGTATATCATTATCTTGAGTTCTGAAAGCTCACTTTCTTCA
The DNA here is from genome assembly GCF_963930695.1 of Labrus bergylta. NCBI lineage: Eukaryota > Metazoa > Chordata > Actinopteri > Labriformes > Labridae > Labrus > Labrus bergylta. The sequence goes on from NC_089200.1 coordinate 17,385,492, forward strand.
GATAGCAAATGTCTTGATCCAAGAATTGGAAATATTTTAACCCATGTTGTGAGTATTAGCATTTCCCATATGGCTCAAGCTCAAGCATCTGAAATTTGCGTGCGGTCACAAAAATCTTTTACATAAAGAGTAGTCAATACATCTTTTAAATACCCAAACTTGATATTTTTTCCTTTTTGAATATCTAGGACAGGGGTCTTCAACAGGTAGTTCGCCTATAGGTTGACTGACTGTGTTAAAAATAAAAATAAAAATCTGACGACGGTAAATACACCTCTTCCCACTATTCATATATTTTGCTGTTTTTATGAAGTACTAATGTTTTCTTGGACATTGATGTGAAATTAAGATTATTGATAAGCATTGGTTTATTGCAATTTCACTTGGGACTAGTTGTGGCTCTTTTATGTCGTACTTGGAGAAAAAAATCCAAAGTAATTATTTAAAAAAGGGAAACATTGTCAGCAGAAATTATTCGTCGCAAGTCATGGCACTGTTTTTCCCACACATATTTTAGGAAAGAAAGAGGTTTTTTGATTGTTGCTCTTGCAGAAATATTTTTTGGTCAATGTAGCTCCTAAGTCTAACAAGGCTGAGTACCACTGATCTAGATATTAAAGTTAATCTCGATTAATTATTTTAAAGGAAAGGACAGTGGAGTGGGATATCAGGAGGAGAGAGTGGGGAATGACATGCATGCAGTAAAACCCCTTGACCATCAGGCAGGTTTAAGGGAAATTCCCTCTCAACCCTGTAGCCTGCAACTCCAAGTTGTGAAGAAGTGGTTTATTAATGCCAGACATGGGTGCTGCAACAAAACCTGATGAACTGACTCAAGGAATGTTACCTGAATGGATAATGGCCTACAGCTTCATTAGCTGCTACTAGCGTGAAACAGCTGAGTCATCTACCCAGTTGTTGGCAGAGATGCTCTGGTTAGTTTTCAACTATTTAATTTTTACAAACCATTCATCGTGAGTGGAAAAGTTTATAGAGTGCAAAGCTAAATGAATTTGGGGCTCTTATAAATGTATAATTATGGGTACTTTTTGTAAAATAATAAAAAAAGAGAGACTGTTCTTCACCTTCAGCAAAGTAAAACGTGACACTTCTTGATGCTGTTGTTTTTCTCCTCTTTATTCTCTTTTACCTGCTCCTTGATGCAATGACAACAGCAGATCAGTAAAGGGGAGACCCAAGTGTCCTTAGGAGGTACCCTTGTTGCATCCAGCCAAGCTACCTGCTTCATCGAATGTGTGGGAGAGACAAACATGTAGCCAACCAATGACTGTTTAATTAGTCCTCTTTGGAAACACTGATGACCTGAATCTCCTAAACTGTAAATATTAACCACAGATTAAACCAGGGGCCTCAAGGTGGCCTACTGATTTTTTTGGATGATATGGACAACCTCAAACTTACTTCAAACATGCTAAATTATTGTCAATATTTCTTGTCTCTTTTTCCTACATTTTAAGTTTCGTTCTCATAATAATTGTTTGCTTAGAATGCACTGACAGTTTTTAAGATAACATGCAGACCTATGTGCATTATGTTCTGCATGAGTTTATGGTTTTGTTGTGCAATTAAGTAATAGGCTACTTTTCACCTAAAACATGAAATCAGTTCACTTTTGTATATAGTCAAGATCAGTTCAATGACGCCTATAGAGTAATAATTTAACCAATTATCCACCAGGCTTTTGTTGAATCAAACTGTCCAAAACAATCAGTCCAACATGCAATGTCAGTGTAATTAAATCGTCATGTTTGGCCTTTAGCAGCCTATTGTAGAAACACAAAGTTAATACAGTTAGAACATTTAAAGTCCATTTTTAATGGTTTAAATAAGAAGTCTCCTGGTCAGCCACGGTGGTAAAGCAGTCTAATGATTTACTTTACACAGAGTTTTCCATTCCCCGCCCGGGGGTCAGCAGCCAATGGCTTGTCAGAAGAGCTATTTAAGACGCGGACAGTTGAAGGAGACTCAGATATCAGCGCTCTGCGCGCAACAGGACGCACCGAAATCACTCCGAGGAGGAATATACTCTTCTATTTGAGTCAGTTCATTATTTGAGACGTTTTCTCTCAAAGTAAAAAGCTGTGAAAGAAATGAAAGCGTGGCGAGTTCGGTTTCTGTACTTTATGGTGTTGAACGCTGCTGTGCAATATGTGACGTCCCTGGAAGAAGAGCTCGCCAATTCTATTTCTGGTGAGTTGACAGTTTACGCTTCATCCTTATTTACTTCAGCGCTCATCGCCACACCTTTTCTTTTTGTGGGAACTGGAGGATTTGGGCGGGTATAAACGTGCCTACACTCACGGTGGAATGTTTCTTTGTTGTTAATTTGTGCGCAGTGTTTCTGTTGTTTATGAGCCGGATGTGTGTGTAGTTTGGATTCTGATAATAACATTAACGTCTATGAGAAACAGGGAACCACGTGTCTTTGACTATACTTGTCTTTGTTTTGGCAAATGCCCGACTTCTACTCTCTAATACTGGCCATAAGTATTGTGGTTAACACTTTCAGGGTACTGAATAATCAATATGAATGTGTTTTTTTAAAAATGATTTATTAACAATATGGCCTCTAAACTGCTTCAAGCCCTTTGCAATGTAAGCCTTGTAAATATCTGTGCAGTTCCTTCATCCATCTCCCCACCCCCAACTCTGTAAACCAGCACTACCCCCAATTGAGTTGAGTTAGCTGACTGCGCCAGAACCTCTGAAACTTTGGGCAGATTATAGTGGGTGAGATGGCAGGAACAAAGCGAGGGAAAAAGCGCTGGTTTCTATGGAGCTCGGTCTGACCAAGTGAACCCCTGTAACCTTGGAGGATTTATCTCGTCTAAGGTGGAAGCTCATTTTCGGAGGGGCCTCAAGGGGCCCATGCTTATTGACCAGTTACTCAGTTAGCTGGTGAGGCTCCTTGGACTTCCCATGCAGAACATTAGATCAGATTTACACATCTGATACAAACACCAGCTACAGCAAAGGAATTCCTCCTGTGATACAAAAACATACATATTTCACCTTCTCTTTTTTCAGGTAGCTTCCTCGACCCTCTGAGGGACCTGTTTGACCCTAAGGATGACAAAAATCAAACTACTGCCAAATTCTCCCTCCGTAAACCATCCCATCCTGACGATGACCTGTGCTACATTTTTCCTGGTAACCCTGACTCCCTGACTGCCTGCACCTTCAACAGCACCTCCAAAACCTTTCTAGTGATCCATGGATGGACGGTGAGCTGAGACTCTTAAGCCTGTTGTGACAGGCCCACTGTTATTAAAATGCCAGAGGCCTTTTTTCACTTAACTTTGCTGTGTTAAAAAAAACAAACACCTGTGACTAGTCGTGCGTCAATATGGCATCACTAAATGTAGGTGCCTCAAAGTCTGGCCATTTCACAACTTTCTTCACAAGCAAAAAGTTGTATGAACTACTGCTTGAGAAATGATCAATAATACAGGGCTACAATGTCCCCAATATGGAAATTGTTACCGAGCATCCTAGAAGTGCAATTCATGTTTTAAGTTTTATTTTTTTAATTAAGTTCAATGTGTTGACTGTTATTCCAACAGGTTAGCGGCTTGTTTGAAAGCTGGGTGGCTAAGCTTGTGTCAGCGCTGTATGAGCGAGAGCAGACGGCTAACGTGATCGTGGTGGACTGGCTCTACTCGGCACAGAACCACTATGGGGTGGCAGCTCAGAACACCAAAGCAGTGGGACAGGAGGTCGCTCGCTTCATCGATTGGATCAAGGTGAGTCAAATAAAAAAAAATGTACTGGTTTCTCTCCATTTTTTCCACTACGTCTTTACTTAAAGTAAACCAAAGGTTTATTATTGACATTGCCTTAAAGTGATGCAACGCAATGGCAGTAAAGAGGGAAACTAAGTAAAGATTTATAAAAATGCTTAAAAACTGAATTCACAATCCAGTGTGTTCCTCTTACCAATAAGCCAATACATATGTTACTGAAAAAAACACTGTCAAGTTTCTCATAAAATCAAACCCATTTCAAGTTATTAAAGTGACAATCAGTAACTTGTGGACCCTCTCCTTATTGTAATCTACTACTTTTCTGAGACAGTAAAAGACTAGTTACCACAGATGTAATGTAAGGAGACAGTTGAATGATGTAATCATCAGTAACTTTGTAACAGGTTGTGCCAAACAACTCCCTGGAATCAGTTTTGTTTTTACAGCTGTACCAGTACAATCACAGCTTGTACTGAAACATCAAGTTACCAAATCCAGGAAGCTTTTGTCTCACTTTTTTGTACTTTAAAGGAAACAACCAATATGCCTCTTGAGAACCTCCACCTGATCGGCTACAGCCTTGGGGCTCATGTGGCAGGATTTGCTGGAAGCCATGCAACCAATAAAGTTGGAAGAATAACTGGTAAACTAAACAGAATATCCAGACATATAACATATGAATATTTAGTAAAACTCTAGTTCATTTTGAGTTGATTGGTATAGTCATAGCTATCTCTGTATGCAGGCCTGGACCCAGCCGGTCCTGACTTTGAGGGGGAGCATGCCCACGGGCGTCTCTCCCCAGATGACGCTGATTTTGTGGACGTGCTCCACACCTTTACACGGGGCACGCTGGGTTTCAGCATCGGGATCCAGCAGCCTGTCGGCCATGTTGACATTTACCCCAATGGAGGCAGCTACCAGCCGGGATGTAACCTCAGGGGAGCCTTGAAGAAGATCGCTAACCTTGGGATTTTTGGTGAGTTAAACCAATCACTGGGCAATTAATTTGCCTTTGCAAAGAGATTATAATGCACATTTTGGCAATTATAATTTAAAGCAAATAGAGAACATTGTTCCGTATCCTAACTGTAGCTTCTTGTTGCACAATGAGCTCTGAAAACAAATAGAAGCCCCCAAAAGGGCTGAAAACAAAAGTGTAATTTCAGTCATTTTGGCTCAACAGGTTTATAGATATCTTCAATTTGTTTTAATTTTAATTTGTATGTTTGATGTGTTAAATTAAATATATTACCCTCTATCTTCCCATCCAGCTATCACAGACGCAGTGAAATGTGAACACGAGCGCTCCATCCACCTCTTCATCGACTCGCTGCTGAACGAGCAGGAAGCAGGAAAGGCATACAGATGCAGCAACAGCGACACATTCAATCGTGGCATGTGTCTCAGTTGTCGAAAAAGCCGCTGCAACACGGTCGGCTACGGCATCAGCAAGGTCCGCAGGGCGCGCAACGTTCAGATGTTCACTAACACGCGAGCCTCCATGCCTTTCAGAGGTGAGTGAACAGAGAAATGTTCCAATAGCTACATTTGATCTGATAATAATGTTGTAAGCACATGTCCTTTTGCTCTACAGTTTACCACTATCAGCTGAAGATCCACTTCCTCAGTAACGTTGACCGTTCAGAGATGGAGCCCTCGCTCACCGTCTCGCTGTACGGGACAAAAGCAGAGGCCGACAACCTGGAGCTGAAACTGTAAGTGGCTCTTTTATGAACCTTTATAAAAGTGAATTACACCACTGTGACTTGCATCTTACAAGTTTTACAAGTTGTTTTGTAACAGTCGCGCAGCATGAAGTAGACACCATAAACAGCTACGTAACCTCAGACTTGGCAGTTAGTTAATGCTTTTGTGGTTATTTTGTGGTTTGTAGTGCAGCGTTTATGAGGCTATGTTAAGTTTCTCTGTGTGTACAAGTCGAACACTTACACTTCTATTTGTGTCTGGCAGAAAGGAGAAAATCGCAACAAATAAGACACAGTCCTTCCTCCTGGCAACGGAGAAAGATATTGGAGATCTCTTGATGCTGAAGTTTAAATGGGAGGAGACAAACGGGTGGTCAGCCTCCAACATGTTGAAGATGGTTTCTTCTTTGTGGTCGGGTGACTCAGAAAACACTGACGTAAAGGTTCACAAAATCCGCATCAGAGCTGGAGAGACTCAAAAGAAGTAAGTTACAGTATAATAGGACTTGTAAAAACTCACAGAGCCAAAAGAATACGAGAAGAGAGACACAGAAATGATTGCACACTATTTTAGAAGGATCTATTTTTCAGGAATAGGAGCAGTACTAATAGAATAAAATGTCCTGTCAGTATAACTTTGCCATAGACAAAGCTACTTTGGTAGATTAAGTTCTCATGCTTATCAATGTGTTGACTTTTTTTTCAGGATGGTGTTCTGTGTAAAAGACACTAAAGCTCAGGACTTGAGGTCACAAGAGGTCACATTTGTAAAATGTAAGGATTCATGGAGGTCAAACTCAAAAAGATCTACAAAAAGGTAAGATACCCTCCGTAATTTCCCCAATGACTTTTTACTTTTCTGTTAGTGCTTATAAATAAGATAAACGCTTCTTTGTCTGTAGAATCACTCTGGAGAACCACTGACCTTCAAGACGAATGTCCTTCGATCCATTTGAGCACTTAAAAAATAACTTATACACTTGTAACTTATTTTATCTCACAATAACACAAAAGTCATGAAAGAATGTTCATTATTTAAAACAATGTCTAGGTGAATACTGTAAAAATATTTTTTAAAGAGCTGTTGTTTTTTTACTTCCTAGTTGTACAACAAAAGTGAATGTTATCTTCTTTTGTTCATATATTGTGTCCAAAGAAAGGAATACTGTTTTTTGCTCCATTCAGAGCCTCACATACTAAGAGGAATGAGTAACGTTTACCTGAATGGTTTTACAGGTATTGAAGTCCCATCGTGTAAAATACCTTGTGTCACACTTCATAGTTAGAGCAATTACTGTGAAGGTAAACATTCTCCTGGAGGTCAAAAAAAGAGTTAGACATGGTGGTAAATATGAATTTCCTTAATTGCTATATGCATTGGGGTTCCGTTTATTTCCCTGTGTCATTTTTAACAGAGCATTCACCGCTGTGGCCCTCAGCACTGTATGTGACTGTGGGATCTGTACCACTGTGCCTTAGCTTAGTCTGAAGTAAGCTGCTGCAGTCAGAACTTAACTCCATGTGCCTTGCTGCTGTTGTGCACATTTTTGTATTTTTAGTGTTGTCGTCTTTCTTTGTAACTTTTACTGAAACATCTCAACTTGTAAATGTTGTTTGAAACACTTTTGCATCTTTTTATTCTTTTTACGGCTACACCACTGCAACACGACATGTTACTTGGAGGCTGCTACCTCAAAGAATTGTCCAACATTTTGTCGACCATGGCTCTATTAAAATGGCTGAAATAAACGGGGTACATGTGTGAGGAGAATGGTACAGTTTATGTCAATGTTAGCATTTTGTTGCACTGTCTATCTCAAGTCCTTCTTAGCTGCAGTTTTCTGTGCATGTGGCTTTTTGAGTCTCGACGAACGCTCATTAATCCATAATTACATTTCCAGTTTTGTTAGCAGTGTTTCAACCTTGGCTCTTGAGAGATCGGTACTGTAATCATTGTGACTTCATTTTCACCTATTTAAAAAGGTGTGGACTTGTTTTTTTTATTTTTGCACTGAAAACAGGCGAAGAGAATGCTTAACAGTGTTACCTGTACAGTAATGTAAATACTAAATACAGATGACTGATGTAGTACTATGGAACACTGTTAGTCTGTAACCTTTGTACATATTTGTGAATATTCACTGTACTGTATACATTTCTCTATTAAACCAAAATGAGAGAACATCCTGAGTGTAACTTTTACTTTATTTTTCCTGACCATGAAATCTGATTACAAACTGTTTTTTATCCTCAATCCTAAAAATGTGCCGTCATTATCATTAATTAGCTCAAGGTTTTTTTTTAATTCATAGCTGATGCACCTACTGTATCTGTCATTTGGAGTACATTTGTATTCTTTTTAATTAACCTTTTAAATTTAATTCTCTTATGAAATATAGAATCTTTTAACATTTAATTTAATTTAAGTTTTTTATTTCAAACATTTAAAAAAGATGACAAACATGTTAACTGTCCCTTTATTTATTTTTTTAAAGTCAGCATCTTTGTACTTTGTTAACAATATAAATAACAACAAAGAAGTTGAGGCCAAATGTCATTTCAAGAGAATGCCCAATTTCTACTTGTCATCTCACTCTCCTGTGACGTTATTGTTGATCAAGTATCTCGAGGATGGAAAACTGGATGGGCATGAAGGCTGAAATTAACACTTCACTTCAGATATATCAGCAAGGACACTAAAGGGTAAAACAAGGGAGATGAATCTGTTCCAGACAGGGCGCTATAAATCTCTGTAGGTGCATGTTGCGATGTGGCCTCTAAAGGGTGTCAACTGACCCACAACTCGTAGCAACAGCAACGTTTACCACAATAGATGCGTCACAGTTAACCCTGACTGGTTGATGAAATGGGCACAGACAAGTCACACCAAGAAATGAGATGACAGATGCATAATGACGTGCAAAGATATCAGCTAACAAGCAGAGTGAGAGGCAATGAGCAGGTGTGAGTGTCTTAAAAAAGTCATATACAGATGACACGCTGGTTTACATGTGGAGCAAAGTTCACTGAGCTCTTTGATGTTTCCTTGACTCTTCAATATGATTGAATTATAGATTAATGATTCCTTACAAAAAAATATTCACCAACAGGATGATATTCATATTCCAAGAGGTGACAGGGATCAAAAGCCAGAGGTCAGTCAAAGTTCAGAGTCCAGAGTGCGGCCGCAGAGGCAGACTGTGCAGCCCATGACTCCGGACACAGTCAGGATGGCCAGCAGGATGGCCCACCAATGAGCCTGCAGAGGAGAGATACAGCTAGTAAGCAACTATAATCAGTACTGACAAAGACACAGTTATTCGTTTTAAAGCACTGTTGACTTCATTTCGTGCCTGGTTGTTGTTAATTAAAATGATTTTTAGTGGCCAACCCGTTATAGTGAACCAGGAAATCTTTTTTTATTTTTATTTTTTAAATATAGCTCTTCTTTCTTTATCTTTATTTTTGTGGTGACTGGAATAAGGTTATAGCAGTGAAAATATCATATAAGCCAACCCATGACCCGATCCAGAACAGGTTATAACTTTGAAACTGTGGACATGTGAAAATGAGTCGGCAACAAATGTAGGTCTACGATGAAATAACAGAATGGTTCCTGAATTTGGGGATCATTTCTGTCTTGTGAAACGAATGGAAAATCAGTGAGGTGCTCTTCAGCCCATTCCTGATTCTCCATGCTGTCAGGAAGATCTAAATCTCAAAGGAAGCTAAGAGCTGGAACATTGAAGACAGCTGAATGTCACACTGAGCTGAGGATGTGACCTCATTGCATAGTTACAAAGACCACGTCCATACTTACAGGTTAATAATGTAAAAATAACTAAATTGCTTTTTTTTTAAAGTAAATACTTGATAACTTTACTAAGATGTATGTGTTTACTTATATGACCTCACAAAACAAATACACTGTGCTGTGTTCAATAAAACCATAAATTATTGTATGACAGTCAAGTAGTTAAAGAGAGGAAAACAAATAATCTAATTTTTTTGAAAAGTGATCTGATCCCCACTTTGTTCGTTTTTATCTACAATTATATATTTTAAAAGAAAATCACCTTCATCCACTCTGCTAAGTCATCAAAGTCATCCAAATTCAGAAAGGAGTTTTTCAGTCTTGCTATGGGACCATCTGCATCCAGCAAACGACAAACTTGGAATTTGTCACAGTATCCCTGGTTCCCTGAGCACGGAGTCCCGCCAACCAAGGGCAACAACTTTTCCTGGAAGTGATTGCGCAGCACAGAGGAGATAGTGCTGGCACAGGTCTCAGGCTTATCTGCCATTGATTCAGAGAAAATCACATTAAAATGACCAGAGAACATATTATATGGCTACTAAAACCTGCTCTGTTATAGTTTTTTTTAATTGTATGACTGTGTGTCCCCTCAGGACCTTATGCTATGCTCTGTTATGCCAACCATTATGTCAGATGTTGTGAAAGTTTCTAGGATGTCTAATGGAAAACATCATTGTACGAAGGTGACCCCTGTACAAATTGACACAGGCTGACATGATGGGACACAAAGTGTAAACACATTCCTCTCCTGTGTAGGACCCATGAACAGTGGTTACCAGGCCGCTGGCAGCACAGGTGGCATTTGTCCTTCACGGAGTCACCCGGACAGTCACACTGCTGTAGGTTGTGCTTCACACACAGGGACTCAGCACAGACCTGCACCGAAAAGCACAGAAGACAATTTAGAGAAGACGCATGAAGAAAAAAAGAAATCGGGAAATAAAAAACATGGAAAGTAAAGGGATACAAAAACAAAAGGGCACACCAACAACAGGTTAAGTCAAGTGTTAAGCTATTACTAATGAGTAATAATAAGTACACAAAAAAAAAAAATGGTGCTTCCTTATCCCTACTAACATAAGTACTTGTTTTATATTTCACTGACTTAAAATAAATTCTGCAAACTTTAAAGAGATCTCTGCTTTTGTGGTGCTAGAGTTAAACAAATTGTATGATTACCTTATTATTCATTCAGATTCTTTAGAGCACTTATTAGAAAGTTTAAGTTTTAATCTAAAGCCAATGCTTTGAACACCGTGAGTAATATGTGTCACTATGAAAAGGATGAATACAAGTAAATGAGTCTCTTAAAGAACTAACTCTGAATCAACGTTTGATTTTTACTTTGTTTATGCCAAACAAGGAGTCTGTTCCCCCTTTCCTGAGAAGTATTTGAGAATTCCTCGAAAGAGACAATGTGGGTTAACAGTTGGTTGAGATTTTTATAATCTATGAAACTAAAACTCCCCTTCAGTATTTGGACCAATGTTCCTTGGTTATCACATTCCCATGTCCCCCCCCCAAGTCCTTTCCAGTTGTTATGTTCTATGTTCTTGGATAAGCTGTCAGAGGTTTGTTCACTTAATACCAAGGGAGAAATACATTTTAGAAATAAGATGAAGCAACACTCACAGCTGGAATACATTCTTTGCCTCTTTTGCTCAGACAACAGTATCATCAGGAGACATTTATTGATGGGGGGAAATTTGGCCAAAATAAAACTTTTGTAGAGTCACGCATGTCTCGAAGTAACATGGATTAGAGCCAACCTTTTTTTTTTAAATGAGCTGTGTTGTAATGGTGCCTTTGTTTACAAATAATTCCCTCTTGAGCAAAAAGGAATCTGAATCTGAATCCAGAACAGTCACTAATGATGAGTTTGTTTCTGAAGTGCCCTGTATAGTGAATGTGATGTCATGAATGGGTTGGGAGACAAGTTCAATAGCAACAAGTTAACATTTTGGCCAAAGGCATCTTGTTTTTTGTTTATTTGTTTTTTGAACTAAAAGGAACCAATATGGACAAGATGGTGGAGCTGGAGAGAAGCAAAGGGTTAGCAAACATTAAGATACAGTATCTGCAAAAATATAGCCATCTAACAGATGGATCCTTAAAAACTGTCTTTTTTCAAGACACTTTCAGGTAGCTGTGATAGCTATGGGTAAAAGGTAGTCAGGCCCTAAAGCTTATGTTGTTTAACAAGTCTTCAAATGTTAATGAAACCATGAATTACACAACGTACATTGTGCCGTGTTAAGGGAGACTTGAAACAAGTGAGGTAAAAGTTTTGTGTGAAGTAGAACTACTTTCTCAGTAGCCCTTTTCAGACTGCTTTTTTCACAAAAGTGCTGTAACTAAGCTCAGCCATCATCACGGCTTTGTACATTCATATTGATTCTGTGACGGCATAATATTGGTGTCCCCATCACACGGCACAGCGGGAGCTCCACATAAACAGATAGTTAGACATGCATGCGCACACAGTGCTGCGCTCCCCCGCTGGCTACGCTGATACTGTCTTGCCTCTGTAACACCTCTGGTACTACCTCTGAAGAGGGTACAAAGGGGGCTCATATTTTCCCCCAATTACGCCTCTGCAAAATTCAGATTGAAGGCGAAATGTCACAGGTGCACAAATATTGTAGACTTTTTTGGAACTGTAGTAGATCTGGCTTCCTCACCCCGTTTAGGCAGACACGTGTGCCCTGACTGCAGACTGTCATGTTTTCCTTGTTGCCTGGCTCGGGGCAGAACGAGGAGAAGCCTGAACAAACACTCTCTCTCTGACAGTCTGTCTCCTCATCACAGGTCTGACCCGACTGCTTGAATTCACAGTTCTGACCGCAGCACAGGCCCTGACTGGGACTGATGGACAAAAGAAAGACACCATCGTTGGGGCGCTGGTGACGCAGTGATTGGTGCGCGCGCCCCATGTATGGAGGCTGTAGTCTCAAACGGGCGGCCCAGGTTCACATCCCACCTGTGGCCTCTTTCCCGCATGTCATTCCCCACTCTCTCTCCCTGATTTCTGACTCTATCCACTGTCCTATCTCTCCATTAAAGGCACAAAAAGCCCCAAAAAAGAAAAGAAAGACACCATCATGCACTTACAAATCAGTGACGCTCATAACATGACAATGAAACACCTAGAAAATACAATTAACTTCAAACTAAGAACAATTCCAATATATTTTAAATAAGTCTGAATAAATCACCTTATCTGAAATTCTCTTGAAAAAATCTACCTTGGTACATATTTAACAAATAAAGGTTTGGTTTTGGGCTTTTTATTCCTTTATTTGAGAGGACAGTGGATAGAGTCAGAAAACAGGGAGAGAGAGAGGGAAGAGCCACAGGCCAGATTCCAACCTCGGCCGCCCGCTTGAAGAACTACAGCCTCCATACATGGGGCGAGTGCACTAACTATGCTACCGGCGCCCGAATATTGTTTTGATTTTTTTGTGAAACACTAATTCTAATGTTATCATACCTGCAGGCTTTACCAGGCCTGAGTCGACACTGGACTCCTATAGTCTGTTTGGAACTGAAGCAGCAGAGATCTTTGTCGTTGTCGCCGACATCACACTCCTCATCTTTCTCTACAATCTTGTTTCCACAGATGGGTTGATCACTGACTGACCAAAAGTATCATGCATGTAAATATATGAACACAAGAAAATAAACCAATGTACCAAAAAACTTAAGAAAACTTGTAAATATACATAGTTCGTATTGTAAACATTTCACTCTGACTCTGCAAGATTAAGCAGGACACGTGCAGACATCATCTGATCTTTTTTCTTCTCACCCACAAAGCAGTCGTCCTTCTTTAGCTTCAGGATCTTGCTGATGTGTTTGAGGCTGCAGGGGGAGAATTTGTCGTTGTTTTCATGCACCCCGTCTGAGGCGTAAGGGAACATCAGGTAACTGCCTTTACCACCACTGGAGCCCAGGTTTCCGCAATTTTGGCCCTCATCGTGCTGGAAAAATGTAAATGTAAATTCTTAAGTTGATTTGAAATGTTTTTTTTTTCATTTATGACTTTACATGCAAATGTGTACCTGTACTATATAGGTATGTATATGGATCAATTTGTATTCTTTATTATTCTTGTAACCATGCAATTTAGAATAGGCACCCAAAATACCCAGCTGCAGACAAAAACTACAGGGAGGACCATGTAATTCAACCGAGCTTTAACAGTTTGTTTCCATACTTATCACAGATGTGGGGATTAAATCAATTTATTAGACAGTAGAAATGTTTTCAGTAACGTCCATGGACAGTGGAAGATAAAGCTTGTAACATTTGCCATTTAAAAAAAAGAAGTCCTTCTGCACAGACCAAAGCCAGTGTTTCTTCAAGCTATCTTTGTTTTTCCAGAAGAAAAAAATAATAAGATTTCTCTGGAATCTGATGTCCCCTACAGAGAGCTTCTCTTGCTTTGGACTGGAATGTATTCGTGTAACTTTTTCTACATGTCTCATTGATGTCAAACTCACTGGTAAAATAAGAAACACATGTTTAGACTTTAAATGACGTCCCATGTACGGAGGCTAAGGTCCTCAAAACAGGCAGCCCTGGTTCAAGTCGCATGATATTCCCCACTGGCCTTTCTTGGTTTCCTACTCTATCCACTGTCCTATGAAATACAAAAATACATCTTAAAAAAACAAAACATAGACTCATGTGGAGAGAAAATACTTTGTGTGGGCTTTCTGAATCTGTTTGTCATTAATTTGACGGATATAATGAGTGCAAATGTATCGTCTGCACTAAATCTGTCAACATTTGCGGCTCTAAGGGTTCTTTAACACAGCAAGCCACAGCAAATGTTTTCATTGTGTCTTGAGATGGATATAGGCTTATTACTTTTTATTTTTTCACAATTGTTGTATGTCATGTTTTTTTTTTCAGCATTTGTAGCTCAAGGTAGCTGTTGCTATTAGCCTTATGTTTCAACTGTAACTTCCTGTTCTCTTGCCTCTGCTTTTTGTTGCCCCTCAGATTAAAAGTCTGAAGACTAAAGGTTAAAGCTTGTAACATGCTCCGCCTTGTCACACAATACACTGCTGTTGATAATAAAAAACAACAGAACAAAACCAAGTGGTAACAAAAGGAAGAACAGCAAAGCATGGATAAACATCTGTCCTTGATGTCAGTTTGCAGATTTCCTGCCCTTCCTGTTTACTTCTCGAACACCTGTAGTGGTTTTACAGATGCTGTTATGGCAGTTGTGAAGATTCAAGATAAACAATCAAACAACTAATGTTGGGAATATTCGTAACTTTTTTTGTGAAAGGGAGTTCAGTCTAGTCGTCTCTAAGTCTTAAGTTGATAGTTTGTTAATACTTATTTATGTTATTGATTCTGTACTGATTTAATTTTTTGAATAGTTTGAATAATTTATATATTAATGGGAAAAAGTAAAAAAAGCCAATTGTTTAGCTCATTGACAAAAATGTAATAAGCACTTTTTTTTAAAGCTAAAAAGTTTCAGGGATTTGAACAGAAAAAAAGGGGAAAAAAAATCTGGTTTCAGCTCTATGTGAAAATGTCCTGATTTATTTCATTGTTAAGAGGAGGACAAAGGCCGAAGCAGCTCTTTACCCAGATCTCCCTCTGCATCAATGGATAGCCCTCTATTCTATCCACCATGCCTCTCTCTCTCCTTCTCTCTCAGGTGAAGCCAGTGCTTAGATCTCTTCATGTGTGTCTTCCTGAAAAGATGCAGTGTGATGCCTGAAAAAAATAATCAAGGCCTGTCACAGAAGCTAAGAATCCAGGCAGCAGCAGCAGAATTTACACTATTTTAAATTAGAGAGAGCCAGCAGGTTCTGACATAGCAGAACTAATCTGCCCAGGATAGCCTCCGAGGACGCTCTGGTCTGTGAAAGTGTGAATAACAGCAGGCAGGCTGAAAAGAGGCCACTGGCATTTTGGCAAGTGGGAGAAAGGTCACAGGCACTTGCAGGTTGCAGCAACCACACATGGAGAGAGGAGCATGCTTTGTTTGTTTTTGGTATAAACAGAGTGTGTTGGTAAAAAAAAAAAAAAAAAAAAAAGACTTTGGTAAAAGGACAAGCACGTCAATGGAAGATTTGTTTTAAAGTAAAAGTAAACACAACTCAAATCATGCTGGGGAAAAACAAAATTAACAAAATTAAATTAAATACATCAGCCAAAGTAAAGGTAGTTTAATGTCCCCTGAGCCAAGTTATGTATTTTAATTTTGGGATTGTTTATAAAAGTGTTTACGGTGAAGCAGCATTTACAGAAGTTTAAAGAGGGAATCATTGAATCTCTTTAGTAACAAAGGAGGCGTCTCAGCCAAGTTCAATGACATGAAGGTTGAAGAAAATTCCACAAGAGGAAGGAAACAGAAAAGAGTTCTGATTCAATATTATGTTTTTTAGATCGCTGTGGTGGAACTCTTAGCAATGCATGAACTTTTAAAATGTTACTAAAGACCCCAAACAAGCCTCTACTTATTTTTCAAGGTCTTGTCACAAGGCACCTTTTTGTACCCACTTTAATTTTTTTTTTTTTACTTCTTATATGTTTAATGTAATGTAAGGTTAAAATGATGTTTGGTGTCCAGTTATTTACTTCTGACTGCTAGAAAATACGGTTTTAATGGTTTGCATAATGGAAAAGAAGACCTGTCTTAACGAATGTAAAAATTTCTGTCTGTTCTCTTCAGATTATCTTTCAGATCATCCACTGAGGCTGAGCCAAGGGTCTCTACGAAAAAAGTAAGTCAATAATGGCCAAGGTCTGTGATGCCCACATAAGTGAATCATTCACAGGACATTTGTTCTGGTGCACTGCAAACATTCGGCATGCTATGTGAGAATATGTGAAGCAAGTCTGCAATTTGTTTGAGATTCCTCATGTTGGATTAACATCAAGTTCACTCACATTGAGTTCATACCCACTGATGTACTGTATATCCCTACAGTTCAAGGTGTAGTACCATGGCAACAATTCATTACATTGACATGCATTGGGGAACTTTGTAGGTGAAGTAGTGTGTATTATTAAATGTAAATTCCGTCCATGACTCTTTTGATTAAGGGAGCTTGGTTTTCATCTAAGATTAGACAGATGATTTAAGTATCTTGAAAGTAACTTGATTAGAACTGACCGGGGATCCGAGGCTGTGGCCGAGCTCATGAGCGAGAGTTAGCTGGACTTGTCGAGGGGGCAGGAACTGTCCATAGTTCTGAATAGTGACCAGGCCTGTGTTCAGTGTGGAGGTCCGGCCATTACGCAGGGTGGTCTGCTTTGAACATATTCCTCCCCAGTTACCTAAGGCACAGACGGACAGGATGATAAACAGTTTAGTGGTTTAAATTAGAGTTAGAGCAAACTCAATAAAGATCTAATATTGTATTTTATTTACCAAAGGTCGCACAATACTAGAAGGAGGTTGAAATAAAGGTTTTTGTATAGTTGACGATTCATTAATATATCAGACTGCTCATCGTTCAGCGGACACAACAGGCAAAACAAATAACAGATACTACCCACATGAAAACATAGCATGTGTCACTTTTATGTACTGTATGGTTGAATAACTGGCCTTGAGCTAATGGAAATACCTGAAACCAACGAAGCTTTGCTACTAAAGCCTTATCAACAGCCTCAGAGGCCCCAGGGTCAGAGGTGTGCAGACAGACAGACCTGCTGAACTCCTCTAGTTTCACATCAGAGCCTGTGTTTGGCCCTCAATGGTCTGCAGACAGTGCCTCTGGGTTTACATGTCCCTGCATGCCATTCCCACAATTACAAACAGTTAGCCTCTTTCACATGGACGGACGGCTGGGCTGTGACATCATTGTTCAGCCGGCCATCCAGAGGACCAGTTTGAGGGGAACCAATGCGATTGGTCGAACTGAGCACCTATGATATGGCTCTTTGAAGGGACAGCTCACAGATTTGAACAAAACGTTGTGTCTTTGTCTCAAGACTTCAACGTAACCACCCCTAACCAAGATGAATCTCCTGTTAATACATCTTTGGTTAGTTAATCTCCAATCTAAGCCCAATAAAGAACTGATTTACCAGCTAAAAGTATTCGCAGGCCACTCTATTTTTGCTCTTCCTTTCCCATCATGATTTCTGTGCTCTTATTGCCTACACCCAGTCTTACAATCACCTGCTTTGGGAGTCATTTCAATGTGTCGTCGTCCGTCCCCTCTTTTCATTGGCTCACTCCATTTGTGCCCGTGTGGCGGGTTCAGGTTGGAGGTCTCAGCACTTGCATTTAGTCACGTGAATTTATGTAACATCTCTTATGCAATATGGTCAGCAGAGCCATTTTTAGGAGGCTTGTGAGGCGCACGTCTGGTATAGATATTGACTGTTTCACAGAAATCTGAGTTCACTCTGTGTCAGTGAGGAGTGTGGGAACCAGCCACTGGCATCTGGATCTCACACCAGCATGTTTTTGTTACACAGTGGGTGAGAGGGTGACATCCGGGAACGGTGAGGGACAGTTAGAGGTGAAAAAACAAAAACAAAGGTTCCCCCTATCTCCTCTGTTGTAGAAACAAGAAGGGCTCTGTAAGGGTAGAGAGCTAAGCGAGATGTTAGTCTACCATCATATGTTGGGTGAAGTACTGTAGGCTGAGATTGCCTGGTATTGCCTGGAATTTAAAGTCACATCATGTCCTTGCAAAAAATGAGAAAACCCACTGGGATTTTTTAATTTTACAGAAACTATCATTTATCATTTTACTCATCACAGCCAAAGTATAAACACAAGCAGTTTCCTTCATAACAACATGCAACCCAGCAAGACTCCCTCAGCGTGTTAATCATGAATTCTGGATGCATTTATGCAGCACTCCCAGCTTTTGACCTAAAATGGCCCCCCTGATGGATTATTCAAGGAGCTGGGTTTCCTAGAAAGAGCTTACTTTGGAGGTCTCCACTGTGATTTTTGGCAGCCTGAGCAGAGAGGGGCTCCGATTTTCGGCCCCTCCTCCTTCACCACAGAACGGAGCCGTAGTGAAAGAGTCCTATTATTAGCGCGCTGGACAAACACATCCTGCAACAGTCCTCTGGATCCCTTGCACCACACAATGCATGCATAAAGGAAACAAGCACACATGCTAAAACACACATAACCTGAACCAACAAAAAAACATGCAGTAGCAGCAACCACTGGAAACAATATCAAGCAAGTTCTCCAAACATATAGAGACACAAAGAGGACCTCTGTTTCCCATGCACACACACACACACACACACACAAAAAAACACACACACGCACGCACGCACGCACGCACACACACACACACACACACACACACACACACACACACACACACACACACACACACACACACAAAACAAACAATAATAGGTGAGTAAAAAGGCGTTCTGTCCTTGGACAAACATCCAGGGGGAGGCAGAGTGTCCTCATAACACAATCATCAACAAATATAAACAGCAAGTGGTTCTTAAAACACTGCCCAAAGTTCCCAGAAGACTAAATTAGCTCTACTCCGGACAACAGCCAAAGGTAATGTAAGTAATCTAACTGTATCCGCAGACTTTCGATCACTGTGCCCTTTGTCTCCAGAGTTCAATGACCTCAGTACAGCATATTTGTAAAAGCTTATTCACTATATTCTGAGACCAGTTTGACCTTTTCACTGCTGCGAAACTAAAAGATTGTTTGGAATGCACAACAGGTCATTTCACCCCCGTGGAAGCAGTGATAAGCATTAGCAGCAATAATGCTAAGTAGACGAGACAGATGTCGATGAATTCTTCACATGTTGGTAGAATGTAAAGCACTATTTTAGAGGTGAAACAAAATAACTGCAAAAAGTGAATCAATATCAGCTCCTCTTGAATTGAACTTTATAGTTCACCTTTGCTTCCACTTACTCTAGCTTAAACTGTCCAAACTGTAACATGGAGAGTTATACATTTTAAGTATGTTTTTAATTTTTAAGTTAGTTGATGGTTAAAATGATGAAAACAAACAAATATGAATGTCAGTGGGATGCTGAGCTTCCATGTTCTGATGATCTGGTCTGTGTTTACAGAGACAGAAAATGTGGTGAGGAGAGGGCTGGTTTGAGGTGCATCTGTTTGTAACCACTTTAAAACCCAAAGGCTAACATTTCCTTACTATTTTCACCCAAATAATGATCTTACACCAACATTATGAAGTAGTTTTGTAACCAAGTAAGTGGATGTCAGAAATTGCAGACAAATTGGTTATGATAAGTTATAGATCATGGTTTGGGTTATAACAGAAAGTGAACCTAGACTTCTACACGTGATGGGAACAATGGGCTACTGTTTTCTCAATACAAGAACATGTCTCGGGGTAAGAGGGTTAGCAGTAAGTCCTAAGGGAAAACTTTGAGCTAAAGAGAACTACCATAGCGCATATATATATATATATATCTATCTATCTATCTATCTATCTATCTCATAGCATAAAATTACTAGCCAGAACAGTAGAAGTGCTTGGTTTGGCTGGATTAACTCCTTTCATTAGACATTTTAATCAGTCAATCAACCAATCTTTAATTGTATAATGTCAATTCAAAGATGAACAAGGTGGTAGCTATGTCACAGGAAGAATGTTTCCTTTTTTTAGCATAATTTTGAACCTTATGGTGCGTTTTGTTACAGATCTGAACTTTCAAATATTTTTTAATGGACAATTGTCAAGAGCTACAACAGCCTTTTCTTTTTTTTTTTTTACAGGTACAGTGTGCATTTAGGTTGCTGACGATTTGCCTGAGTACTTTGTGGCTTTTGAGATCGTGCACAAAGCCAGAAAGATTGCCCCAGGTGATGCCACTGGAGTCAGCATGAGCTGGGGCTGAAGACTGCATTTCTTAATTGATGCTGTAGAGAAGCTATCTAATCAGAAATATGAAGCATGTCCCTCTGCTTGTGTCTATCAGCTAGACTACTATTACTGGCAAAACACAAACCGTCAGTGGTTGATGTGCATTGAGGGTAAGTTAAGGCCCCAGTTTGTTTTAATTGACCTTAATAAAAAGAAGGTACTTGGCTTGTAAGACCCTTGAGTGGATTTAGAATATATGATTTACTAAACTCTTTCCAGCCTGTTGTATGGTTATTTTCCTATTTCAAAGGTTTTCATTTGTGTACTCTGTATTTCCATTTGTGACAGGGAGCCCTATACAATCATCATAAAAAAAGATGCATTCGATACAAGCTCGATTATTTAATGCAGTATATTCTTTCAACTCAATTAGCTTTTACTCCGTGAAATTCATGGCAGTAAAGTCCAGGGATCAGTGGTAAATGAACCATGTCAAAGGTTCATTAAGGCCAAAATGTCTACTTCATATAAGTATATATGATAACGATGATCCTTTATTCTATTTGCTCTCCTGAAGAAGAACAATGACACTACCACTGTGTGCAGCAAGAAAAACAAAACACAATTAAACAATCAATGACACCAAACATGTTTTAAGTTTCCTATACTGTACGTTAGTTTCAATAGAAGATGGAAATTTGCTGGTGAGAAAACTCATGTGCCCCCACCCAAACACACACACACACACACACACACTACTCACTACTCACATACAAACACACAACTATGTGAGGTTAGAGGTCGAAATCCTTGTGACTAACGGGGGCTGTGCATGAGCTTACATGTGTGTCCTACATGTATAGCTTGGTCCCATAGTTAAAAGCCTCCCATTACCCAAAACCAGTAATAAACTAGTGGAAGTGGGTTACAGTGACCCGAGTGATCTGATTCTTTGGGATCAAACATTAGCCATCCTGAAAGGTCACAACAATGTCACTGCCACTATGAATTCACAACATGTGAGAGTATGTGTGTGTGTGTGTGAGTGTGTGTGTGTGTGTGTGTGTGTGTGTGTGTGTGTGTGTGTGTGTGTGTGTGTGAGTGAGTTAGTGTGAGTATCAAAGGTTCCATAATCACATGTCACTGTGGTGGTCTGCCCTCACGCCCCTCAGTTTAGCCAATCAAACACTGAGTAAGAAACAATGTCATGGAAATGAGCAGAAGGAGGACACTCCTACTGAAACAATCCCAACCTCCAGATTGCACAGAAGCTGAGAGACACGTCTGGCTTTATGATAACTGCAGCAACCGTGGGTTTGAATCTGGCCTACGCACTTTGCTGCATGTCATACCGCCTCTCTCCTCCCAACATGTCATGTCGCTCCACAGTTGTCCTATCGATTAAGGCAAAAATGGCCCAAAAAATATCAACAAAAAAAAAAGAGAAGATTCTTAACATGACAGAAATAAAATAAAAAGTAAATATAAGACCAATATCACTAGGTTGTGGGTTTTAATTGACACTGAAATAATGCATGTCACTTTGGAAAAGAAATAAAGTTTTAGGGGGAAAAGAGTAATCAAATAAGTCTATGATATTGTGATAGCATTGCCAAATTATTTTATCCTAGCAAGTATTTATGCGAAAAAAAACAGAGATTGTTTTTTGGTGTCTGCTCATGTCTTGCTTTTGGTCTCTTTAACCAAATCAAGGGCCATAATAACAGACCAGAAATACGAGCTGCGTAAATCCTTCAACTCTGTGTTCCACAACACTGTTTGATCCATGAAAAACAAGAAGGCTTACATGCCATTATCACTGCGATTCCTTGTCCTAATTAACTCAATCTACTATGAATGTAGTAAATTTAGTTGTAAATTTCCCCGTTGTGGGATAAATAAAGGATTATCTTATCTTATCTTATGTGTTCCAGCGACACTTTGGCTCATGGGTAGTTGTTGCCTTTTTTCAAAGCCTTCTCTTCAACATGAGTTAGCCCTGGATTCAAGCCTATTCTGTAAAGGTTCAACTACTTCATCGATCTAATTATTCCAGAGAAATAGAGAGAGCCAAAGAGTCCTGCAAGCCGGAGCGGGTACTGTGATTTGATAGATCAACAAAAGATTTACACTGACTGGCACAGTATCTAATAGTCTAACAAAGAGTAAATTATTTCACCTGCTCTTTTGTAAGATGTCTTGAGATAACAGTTGTTAGGAATTGGCGTGATACAAATAAAGATTGATTGATTAATTGACTGATTATTTTAAATCTAACTTACTGTTTTAGTTTGAAACTGAATTCCGATAAACTTGAAACTGTATTTAACATCTGGAAATTGAATACACTTTTGGAAACAATTTTTTGTCATCACTCATTATTTTGTAAGTCTTTGCTTCACTAAATGCTCGCCTTGGGATCTTTTCGTGAGTGCATGTGTGTGTGACGTCTGTCTACATGTCAGAGCGAGTCAAACTCACCGGTCTTTCCCTCCCAGGCAAGTCCGAGCACTCCGCTGTAGTCTCTGTTAGTGAGCAGGTAGGACAGACATAAGTTTCCCCAGTCGTTCTCCGAGTACAGACTCAACAGTTTCTCAGGCCCGATATACAGAGGATATAGAGGATTCTTTTTATCCTCCTCCGTCATCACCTGGAAAGAGACCAGCACACACACAGGTTAATCAAACATCTGTGAAGCAGGTCCCTGAACACAAGGATACAAGCTGCAACCCACACTTCAAAGTTAATATTGTGATTCATTCATTATGAGGGAATACATAGACATAGGCACCATTTGAGGCTGACAATTTAACCCAATAATCCCAAATCCCCAATCAAAGACTTTCTTAGACCTTCCTTCCATTCTTACAAAAAGGAGGTCATGACATGTTTCTCTAAATAGAATTAAATGTGAGTAAGCCTGGATTATGGGTTGCATGGACTTATCACAGACATGCAGTGCAGCGTCACTCTAAGATTTGGGACAATCGTGTCATTGTTGGAGCTTTAGAGGATCTTACTTTGAGGGATTTCACTTGGAAGTTGATTAGCTTGATGCCATCAAAGTCCACCTTGTCGTAGATGTCGTTTATAGCTCGCATGTAGGAGGCAACCTGACAAAAGAACATGTATTCATGTGAGAAGACAGCCAAGAAAGTGTCCGGTCTCTGATCTTTTAAAGGAGGATCTGTCGGGTGTATGTGACTCGGAGAGGTTAACACATGAGACTAAAGAAATCAAAAGTTAATCATGAAAGTAGATTCCAGCCCAACACAATATGAGAAATCTGTCCTGTGCTGTAACACTGTTTGATATTGCGATACAATATGAAGTGCAAAATAAACATACAATTAAGAGTGCATGTTAACTTCCAGTTTGCTGTCCGTCATGTTTTAACAATACACGTGTTTGAAACATGTTTCTACTAAATACAGAATACATTTTAAACTTCACCAATACACAAGCACCAATTAATCTAAGGGTAGCAGATAGCTAGCTTTAGCTTAGGGTTACATGTTGAAAAGATGCATTTCCTAAATACCCAGACCTCAACACTCAGGCCTCTATCCAAAATGTAAACATGCTGCTGAGAAGCACTGCTTGTTCACATTAAATGTTTTTTTCGTATTTCCTCTTATCAAGTCACGCATATGTGATGTGTAAGTAAGATTAATTGTGAAACCCTGATAATAAGTTCAAGTGAGCTGAGTTATTTCTGTATTTGGTTGTGTTGTCTGTGTTTGTAACTTTTTTCTTTATTTTCAAGATTAAAAATCATAGCTTTGGGGCGCTGGTGGCACAGTGGTTAACGCGCGGGCCCCATGTGTCGAGGCTATGGTCTTCCAAGGGGGCGGCCCAGGTTCGAGTCCAGCCTGTGGCTCCTTTCCCATATGTCATTCCCCTCTCTCTATCCCTGATTTCCGACTCTATCCACTGTCCTATCTCTCCATTAAAAGCACAAAATGCACAAAAATAAAAAAAAAGTTATAGCATTTATTTGTCACACACATTTATGTGCCGTGAATTGCCTCCAGAGGGGTTAAAAAAATGCTTTTGAGCAAGAATTACAAGAATGATAAGAATAGTGTCCGCACAGCAACTCTGAACAGCACAATTCAAATCGCTGTGCAGTGAGCTCCCAGGGCCACCATAGCGGTCAGCTCCACAACACTCAACAGTATTTCAAAGCAGAGGACATTTTGACTCTCTCATTGCAATTGAAGCAGATACAAACACTCGAATACAAATATACAATACAAACACAAACAGTCTTGACCAAGTTTGGATTGTGATCCATCAGAATATGTGTTTTTTTGAATGTGGGTGGTACAGCTAGTCAAACATTGAGGAGCACGTGCTGAGTGGTCATATGAGAAGGTCTACACTGCGTGAGACGAACTCAGTGTAGCATGCTAGGAATATTCGTATGTTTAAATGTTGACACCTTGGACAGAGGAGACAGTAAAAACTAGGTTAGCAGTGATTGATGACAGCATTCTGCCTATATACACTCAAAGCTCACATCACGGTTTAACTTACAATAAACTTTGTGGGACTAGTGTGAGTCTTGAAGCTGGAAAAAATTTGAGGCAGGTCAGTTGAGGTTATGAGAGGACGGACAGCAGGAGGAAGGCCAGAGCGGCCAAAAAAACAGCAAAGGACAGACGATCTTCATTTGACCAGAAGGAAATCTAAGTTAACTAAGGCAACACAGGCAGGAAAAAAAAAAAAACAGCTACTGAGACTCAAATCTATAACTATAGACAAATCTGTGCTGCCCTACTTTCTAATCAGACATTCAATAAGAGCATTTATCATGTTTATTGGTTTAACTAAGAACATATTTGCAGAAGAGTTGAAGTTAAAGTTATGTCACTGGATTCCAAAGTCAGCATGCAGCTAAACTCAATATAAGGATAACATCTCACATGACCTCTGTGACCAGCACTTTGTGCAGAAAGACAAAACTTAAACAGAGAGGGACTCAAATCACTGATATCTTACTTTTTTCACTGAGGAAAAACAGCACACAAGTCACTTTAACCAACATATCATATGAGATCAGCCAACCTTTAAACCAAGATCATCTTAAAACAGGAAATTAAATGCATTTTTTTTATTTTACAACTGAACGCATAGGCCCAGGGGGTTCAAATGTTTGACATTTTAATCATAAAAACATAATAAGCCACTGCAAAGTTCACACAGTGCATTCAGTAAGTGGGGCCGTCATCCAGTTTTCATATGTACTGCAATTTTTTTTTTTTTTATTCCTTGAAAATGACTTTTAGCATATTGCTCTTACAGCTTGACATTGGCAATACATGTAGAGTTATTGACTTACTGCAGCTCAGGCGGATGAGAAGGAGGTGGCTTCTTGTTTAACTACATGGGCCGACAGTGCCCCGTCAGGTGTAAAGGCATAGAGCCGCACTTGACTCATTGTTTGTGGTGCATGTGCCACCATGTTCTCATACAGCAATACATTTGTCAACATCCTCCTCACTGATGCCACAATGCAATGCCATGACAGCTGTGTGCGTCATGTTGCCCTTTATTTAGCTTCACAGCATCAACAGCTTTGTCCTTAATGCACTGTTTTTAAATATGTCAGTGGTGTTTAGCTCATGTGTCAGTGTGGGCTTGACACACATTTTGATTGAAAATTGGCTGGCTCCACACATCATCTGAAAATTATTCATTTCAATTGTTCCCTGAATAGTAGGTTACCAAATGCTTCAGAATCCAAAAACTTTAAGCATACACATGCAACTTAAGCACATATCCTTCTGTCTCCTCTCATTTAAGAAATGGCCCTTTTGCCTTAGCTGTAGTGCTATACTATCAGAGAGCTAAATATCCTAGTTACACCACATCTATTCTAGTTCTTTTTAGAAGTATTATTGTAAACAAAATACCATACATTACATAGTCGGAGGGCTGTTCTAGATTAAGGGTTTTCAGTTTATCTAAGATGAGTTTTTTCGGAAGGAGAGTTGCAAACAGGTGGACTTCAATTGCAACACTTTAACCTCAAAATCCAGGACAGTGAAACATTTATAAAAAGATGAACCCTTTCTTCTCCGTACTCAAGCAGTGAAGTGATTCACTCATTCTGAATTATACCAGTATCTTTTTAAACTAAACCTCTATACAGACACATGCACACGCACAACTCACCCCCCTTATTTATGTATTTATATGAAATAAAAATTAAGTAAAATGAATCCAGAACAGTGCATGAATCAGGGACTGGATTGTAAACACAGCATACTTAGGTCAGCCAACAGCTGACACTCGCTTGTTCTGTTTTGATGCTCTTGCAGGATGTTCCATGATCCCACTACAAACGCCTGACTGTACATGTTGTTCTCTGATGCCTCAAACATCAGGCATCTCAGGTATCAGCAGCACGTAAGGGCACTCAAACATGAACTGAGCCTTTTTTCTTTGCGTCCAGAAAATGGGGCAAGTATCAGAAGATAAAAAACTGCTTTTTTAGCTAAAGCTGTTATAAATATATCCTATATGGGGCTTTTTGGGAGATCCAAAACCTTTGATTACTTGCAAGAGCATTACATCTAAACTTGTAATGCCATCATAGTAAACAAAAACAAAAATAAAACATTTTTTGCACTGTGTAGGATAAATTATGTAGACGAGACATTTGCACCATTTACCTGAGCCACCACAGCTTCAACAGACTTGAACTTCTTGTAGTAGAGATGGTCAGCATGGAAATGGAGAAGGCAAGTGGTCTTAGCCTGATCCACTGTTCTCCTTGACCGGCTCACTGCTGCCTCCTGTGGATGAAATTGTAGAAACAAAAAGAGAAGAATTAAACCTAAAAAGATTGTAAAGGGAATACAGTTTTGGAAGAAGATTTGAATCATGACTGATAAATCACCAGGATGACTTGAATCTGTCACTATAGTAACTGAATCATTTTACATTATGAATCCAACTGATAAGCGCATCAGATTAAAACATTACGTCAGTTTAACTTGATGTATAACTGGGATGACTTTTGTCCCAGAAGGAGAGGGGAGCTGACCTGTAGTCACAGGAAAGCAGCATGGCTCCACAGGAACATCTGTTCAGACCATTTTGTGATCAAACAGTGGAAATTATCTCCACCTACACGAATGTTGTTAAAAATGGATCCATACCAATGTCCCTGCATCCATTGTTGCCAATGAACACATGGGACCACCACCCAGCCTCACAGGTTAACAATAAATCTGGAACCAGAGGGGGTATTAGCTTAATAGATTCGGCAGATGTTTTTTCCACTATACCTGGTTTTATAGTTGCTTTTTCACACGGTCAAGATTTTCTGGTGCTTTTGAATCTGCAGTGACAATTTTAAAATAGTTTCAGCCTGGAAGGAAGCAGCTTTCAGCTCTCTCAGGTCTCCATTCCGTTTTTTTTTTTTAATCCTACACAGAAGTGAATCCTGTTATTTGTTCTCTGTGACTTAACAGGCTAAATTAAAATCATGGCTTGACTGAATGAGCTCATAAATTGGGTCAGTTATAACACGTGAAACAGACTTGCAGCTTCTAATATTCTTAGAAATCTTTCTCGGTTTGGCATTAATCTACTATAAATAATATTGCAGAGGAGGAAAACTCGAGGGTGAGGAAAGAAACAGAAAGTACATCAAAGTGTGTGTGTGAGTGTGTTTCTGTGTCTTTGCAGTCACTGAGGTGATGTCTGGACTGTCCTACCTCGTCATTTCCGAGGTTTTGGGCGAGGCGGTTTAAATGTTCTGCACCACAGAATCCAACAGGTCCAGTTTTCATGGATGGCAGGACTACACAAGAGCAAACACAGACACTTTGACAAACTTCTATAGTGTGAAAGAAGCAATGTGGAAATGACTCATATTAGTTGTTGGCCTACACTACAACTCTTCCAGTCTCCTTGTTTTTCTAATTTTCTTTGTTTGCTGTCAAACACAAACAAAGATGCAAGATGAAACACACGGACAAGCAAACAGGTCACCAGTAATGCTGTCCTTGAACATGTTTCTGCAGTTAGTGAACTTTTACCCATCAATGACTCATAGAACCGTGGGCGTACAGTTCCCCAAATAAAACTCAGTTCTCCAATCATAACAAATAAATCCACTGAGAACTAGCACACCATTGGGTTGAACATACTAATACGTATATGTTTGAGCAGAAAGCACATTGTGAAACATAAGCTCACAAAAACAGTTTGATCTTTAGAAAGTAATTGTTTGTTCTGAAATGATTCATGTTCATTGAGTTGTTCATTCTTCAGGGGGCAATGATCATGGCCATTAGATGCTTGAATTTAAGGTCTCAAAAACTGGATATCATCTCTTTCCCTGCTCTGTGTGAGCTGTTACATTGACTTCTAAAATGTCCAGCACCAACATTGTTCTTTTCGAAAATATTGACTATACTGCGCAGAGTCTTAAAGACAAGAAACCACGACCAGTCATTAACAAGGTCATAATTGGGGTCATTCATGTCGTATTCTAAAGTGTTCCTATTTATGTCCTGATATTTCAAAGTTTTGTAAACATGAATAGTCTCTAAGATAAAGTAAAGATGACCGGTCATGTGACCGTTCTGGAATTACTCATCAGCTAAATAAGGTCACAGTTTAACTTTAAACCCAAGTCATATAAATGTTTGTAGGGTCGTTTCCTGAAAGTAAAATAGCTTCTATGGGGATAAAGATTAAAAAAAAGTGCATGTGAAGATTAAAAAAAGTCAAACTTTGGCCATTTTCAGTGTCAAAGGCAAACTTACGAGCCCAATAATAACACAAATCAGGTTGTTGTATTGAGGCCACCAAACTAAAGTTTTTGGTGTGCAAAGTTTCCCAGGTCCGTCGGCGAGGTCTGCCATGATAATGTTACATTTTATTTTTCTTCAATTTCAAGATGGTGCCGTTTAAACTATGGGTTAAATACTAACCATTTTGTATACCAAACAATTTACAGTACATGTCTATATAGATATCCATTAGTAGCTTCATAATGATCAGCATGGCAAGCAGCTGAGTTTGGCAGGAGCACCCTCACATTCTCAGACACTTAAAAAAAAAACATTTGGAAATCAGAGCTGTGGCCTTGAGTTGGAGCCATGGGAGAGCCATATGCTGTAATATGTGCTAGTTTGATTTTACTGAAACAACATCATCGTCTGCATATTGCAAAACCACTGGAACGCCTGTCTCCTTCAAATTTATGAAATGATCATGTGCTTGCAGTCGAGGAGAGCATGGCATTTGAATAAATTGGCCTGTCTTGTTGCACTGACAAACACCCAGAATTCCACAAAAATCGCAAGGGACAAAAGTGCTTCATTGCAACATTATGAGTGAACGTGGTGCATGGTCAAGGACTGTGGAGAATCTAATTCTAAAGGATCTAATGTAAAGTACACTGCTGTTCCATAAAACTGTGAAATAATCAAAATAAAACATTTCATTGTGCCAATTTTGAGATGACAGCTAATTTAAAATGCGTAAACTTGACCAAAACTATTCAAGCTACATCAATAAATGAACAAATTAATTTTCAAAATCTCAAAAATTGTATTAGAGTCATGTGCCAAAATAATAACTTTCACATGATATTTGTAACTGGTGATGTCAGAACTTCAAGAGTTAGAGCATGTATATACATATGTGCATGAGTATGTATGCGCATGTCTGTGTATGTAAGCTACTCTGCCCCAGTAGCCTACATCTCCCTGGATCAGATTTGGGCTTACAGTGAGGGACAAGCAACACATGATTAGATCACACCATCCTACAAAAGTCTTCTGGCCAATCACAAATCTGGGATTTGTTCTATACATGGCATGAGGGTGGGCTGTGTGAGTGGATTTGGAGGCCTAAATGTGGGGTCTTCCCACTCACAGAATTGTTTCCAGACCTTTTTTTTTACATGCCTGTCTTCTCACTTTCTCTGTCTCTCTTCATCTCTTGTTGTCTTTTCTTCTACATTGTTCTGAAGAACATTATTGTTTCTCTTCTGAGCTGCAGAACTTGCTAAAGATTGTTATTACTTATTAGTGTTTTGCCAAAAAAAAAGCTAAGAAAAAGTCTCACTGAATCTGTTGGGAATGTTTGTGTGTTTCAAAACAATTAAACTGCCTAACTATCAAATTGAAAATATTTTCCCAGCATTGGGATACTTTCATTTTTGCACCCAGTTATTGCCTATGTGCACCCTGACGGGCCATTCCATCAGGCCAAGTGCCCTTAAGTGCCCCTTCAGTCAGCTAAATGCAGGAAAAGTAAGCACTTAAGAGTCTGTATATGTTGATGCAAAGATTAAACCTGACATATCATTATTTCAAAGTGTTTCTAACATAGTTCAGGCTTGAAGGGGGATTTATCCCCCTGTATAGGATATCCTCCCTTAAGCCTCATTCTGTTAATGATGCAAACTCTTAACAGCAGCTTTCCACCACAAATAATATTGTATCTGTCAGGAAAATTATGCTCTTTTTATTTCAACTTTAAAAAAAATCCTGACAATCTTGTGTTGCATTTATCAGAATGCGCTGACTCTTTTTTTTGACTGATGGTGAATTTGTATGTATGAGTCTCAATCAAAGTGTTAGTGAAGTTTTTCTAGTGAGGTAATATAGAATCAGTTAACTTGATTAGAGTTATTCAAAATGTGTACATTACTTTTGATTTCTCTCAAGGAAGTGTGAGGTTAATAGTTACCATGATCGTATGAACTGAAACCTCCAAGGGAAGGTCGCACACACGCGCCCACACGCGCACACGCGCACACGCGCACACAACCACACCCATGATTATGATTGTAAATGTAAATCTGAGACAATAATAATTCACAGGATAAAAATGTACAAACATCCTCTAACATATCTTCAATTAATAAGGTGAAAGCACTTGGCATGATTGGACATGTTGGTAAAATACCGTTTGTGCTTACTCCAGCACATGTGGCCTTGTTTATAGCTGAACTAGGCCTAATATTTTCTTGCTTTCATTAAAAGCCTATTGCTAAGTTGTATTCTAAATGATGGTGTTTTTTTTCTTTTTTTGGAATGTTTCAGATTAGTGAAATCTTCCATTTGTTAACCCCCCACTCCTCTCCAGCTCTACCCTCTCAACCAAATACGGTCACTTCTGGCTAAAAAACTAGCCAATACTCCACACTATAAAACAATGTTTCAAAAACCAGTGGATGATGTCACGCAGGATACATCCAATTACAATCAAGCATTAGATAAATCAATCAACTGAATTTATATACCACAAAACGATAGCAAAGGCTATCTAATCAAACTTGTAAGCAACTCTCAACCGAAGTATGTGTACTATTTTTTTTTTTTGCAGAGGACTGACTCTTTCCTTCACTTTGCAAGAGTGGCAGAAAAAAACATCCTTTAAACGGGATGGAACCGTTTAAACAGAACAAGACTCATAGGTGGATGGACAAACATTATCTAGTCCTAGATGGTTCGCCCGTTATTCATTTTTTGTGCTGTTTATCATATATGTTGTAATTTTTTGTTAGAAGACCAAGCGTCCTGTTGTTTAATACTGTATTTCTTGGAAAATGTCCCTCCTGGACTGTGACCTGTGTCCCAAATTTGAAAGACATCAGGACACCATATCCCAGGGGAACCTTTGTTGCCCCTAGACAACAACCACAGGACGTGGAAGCACACACGTCCTAATTTAACATCTATGGAAAAGCATTGATTGTCTTGTGGATATATCATGTACCAAATCTTTCACAGTTTCCTGCAGATTTGCAGGCCTGTGAATGAGAGAACAGGATGTTGTCAGCTGCAACACTATCTAATGTAAATGGGACTGCAGTTGTGAAAGGGGTTGAATAAATGGTGGGAGGAGTGGGGAGGAAGGCAGCCATGGCATCTGTGTAAACTTATACACTTGGGGGTTATTGTACAAACGTATTCCGGTAAAATGCTTTCTCGGAAAATCTTGTACTGATGAAAGTTAACACATGCTGTCAGGGAAGCAAGCAGAGAAATACACATGCTCATACACACTTACATGCGCATAACATTTTGACCGCTCTCAGGGTTGGTCACCATCTGGCCAAATCAAAAGCCGGCCAGCCAATAGTTTGCTTTGATTAGTTGTTGTTGAAACTTTTTTCCATGCGATTATCCTCTCCTTTAACAAAGCCATGTCCTAACTTGCCCTTGCCCTTGTACTTTTACCTCACGAGTTAGGGGGGCATAGTTTTCCTGACCTCTTGTTACTCAGTTTGCTTTACAGCTTGGGGCTGTACTGCCTTAGAACAAAGCAATGAGGATTTGTTACAGAGTTGCATTTTTCTGTGAGGGTCCAGGCTGCATACTCACAGACTTTACTATTTATTTTTGTCATCCAAGATCAAAAGATACAACAGAGCCTAATAAGCTAGACTATATAAATAAAAAGTTAGCCTTACCTAGGTCATCCTCATGGTAGATTATAGAGTGGTGATCTGTCTTGTTGCTGTTGTATCTATGCACTGGCTCTACGTAATAAGTCCCGTTGTCTGTGTGGATGGTTCCCTCAAACTGACCCTGTAACACAGAGCCATGGCAGGCTGAGCCATGTTCACCTGCAAGAGCGGGCGAGAGAGATTACATGTAAGGGTCATGGAGGTGAAAATGCAGACAGACAGACAGCCTAGATAGTGAGGAATTACACATAGTCCATTAAGTTTTACTTTGATCTTAAAATTTAAGTAATCAAGAGGATTAAGCCCAAGCAGATGTTTGTCCAAATGTTTTTTTCAGATGTTTTCTCCAAACCAAAAGACTATAAACAAGACTGATTAAGCTTTGATCAAAGTAAATTCTCTCAGTATAAGCAGTCCAGAAATCACCACATTACCCACCTTCTAGTGTTCCCGAATATATGTGGAAGAGGTCAGCTGATGTGGAACCATTCTCAAAGACCGTCTTGAAACTTTCAGAAAACCCTGCTGAATTGCGTTTCAAACGCAGACGAAAGGTTCTGAAAAAATATATTTTTTACAGATGTGGTCAAAGCTTTGTAGTGAAGTGGAAGGTATGAAGACTTATCCATAGAAAGCAACTAGGGATAACTTAGGACAGTCATGTTTGTAATTTGTTACAGGAATAATAGTGTGTTCAAATAAACACATGCTGTAAAAATATTATATAAAAAATATTGTCCATGCATGTATGGTGAAAGAGGGCTGTGAACATATAACTACTGATGAAGAAACCTACCTGTGGAAAGCAGTAAAGTCTAGCTTCAGTGTGTGTTCCTGATGTTGTGTGGCTCTCCTGGCTCTCAGGTGCCTCTTGTGCAGATCCTCCTTGTCGTATGACAAGCCCTCATAATGCTTTATAAATGGACTGATGCCATTTACTGATGAAAAGAAAGACACTCCAGTTACTTCATAAAGCAGGGATGCTCACTCACTCCTGTTCCCTCAGTAAACGATAGTGCAACACCTCACATTGTAAAATCAGCCTTTATGCCCATTATAAAAACTTTTATCTTAATCAATGATCTCTTTACAATTCAACATAGAACAATTGACAGAAACATGATTAGTCCTATTCTCTATTTTTTTTTTTTTTTTGGGGGGGGGGGGGGGGATTATTTAATGAATGAATGATGAAAACCTTTTTTTTTCCCCCAGGGGAATTTGCCGCACATAAAAACATTTTAAAAAGTCATTAAAAAAAGATTAAGTACATAATTAAGGCATCAAATGTTTACATGTATGGATTTCATTTGGGATTATGGCAGGACTTAGGTCAGTGAGAGATTTTAGACTTTGACTTGTTCATTCTTATATTTATTTATTCTTTTTTTCTTGAAAAATCTCATCATTATGAGCCCGGAAATAATTGTAAAGAAGAGTCAAATTAAAAAAATTAAAAATTTGACGAGGGTAGTAAGACAGTCATTTGGAAAATCAGTTGGGAAAATATGATCTAATACTGGATTTCTTTCAATATTAAAGATGAATCACCCAAATCAGACTTGATTCTGATGTTTCATTCAGTAAATATGACAGCTTTATTGAACTGGCAATGTATCTGCTATTTTGAGAAGAAAAAAACATCTTGAAAAGTAAATATTCAGACTGAGGTGTGCACATCCATGTCCATGATTAGGATATTGCTCAATTTAAACTAGTAGCTCTTTCCGTTCTTTTGAACATGAATGTTTCTGACTACGGCATCAGAGAAGACAAACACAGCTTTAATATAAAACGTAATACCTGTAAATCATACTCTTGCCATTACCAGACTAAATTGTGTGATCTGTCACCTGCTGAAGGTCGATTGTGAAAGTGCTGGAGAGGCTTGTGCTTTCATGTAGGGGTTTTTACCCATGGTTGACCCTCCTAGGTGAATTACACTTTCCTAAACAATGAACAAATGGGTGTACCATCGAATTACAAATAAATAATCCAAATGTTATGCCTAATAAGCATGGTTTGCATGAAGGTGCCTATTTGCAGCATTCCTGAGAGGGCAGGTTGAGACATGTTTGAGGCCAGAAGAGGCCAGTCCACCACAGCAAACACAAGCTGCCCATTTATACACACACATCAACATGTACACCCAGACAGAGCGGCAAACATACAAAAACACGCTCACGCACACACACACACACACACACACACACACACACACACACACACACACAAATCTGTAATCTGCATATTCCACCACCACACTACCTGTAATCCGTTCCCGGCAGTCGACCAACAACAGCAGCAGCCAGTAGTGTTGAACGCCCATGGTCTTTCTTTGTTGTTGTTGTTTCCTTGCCTTTCACATTGTTTTCTTTCTCCTTCTTTGCTCACACCCGTCTCTCTTTTTCATGCTTATTTGAATTTCTCCTCTCTCTTCAGCAGAATCGTACCTGTGGTCGTCCCACACAGGAATGTGACTCATTTGGAAGTTCAAGCCAGGACTGAGCGTGAAGATATGAACACTGACACAGCGGAGAGGCATATTCAGACTTGTTTGCTTGCTTATAATGAGATATATCAGAGCTTTGAAGTAGAGTTACGGAAAGATGAAGTGTTGAAATGCAGTATGATCTGAACATTGAAACTGTTATAACTCTTTCGTGAGTAAAAAGTTTTTCCACTTTTAAAATAATAAACAATATAAAATAATACATTACAATTCTCCAATTTAGCACTATAAATGACTAACACATTTTATAGTGATATTTGCTTGGATATTTCAGTGGACAAAAAAAGAACTGATAGACTTTATCCGTAGAGCCATGCAGCTATTGTAACACTGACAATACCAAACTGTTTTGCTTTAACATAACATGAATTAAATTTAGATTAAACAATAGTTATAGAAAAAACACACAGCGGAGATGAGATTAGTAACCTACAATTCTTGGTTTCATTTGCCATTAAGTCTGTCATCAGTAACAATCTCAAAGGATAAAATAAATGTTAGGTGGTAGGGAAAATGGATGGTGAAAAAACTGTACAAACGATCCAGAAAAAGAAAAGGAGTCCAGATAAAGAAAGCAAAAGAGCTGAAGAGGTATAGTGATAATAACTAAACAAGACTGAACGTTAACTCAAAGGAGAATGCTCAGGGACTGGAGGGGGTTCAAAACCAACATTCAGTTTGCATTCTCACAAGAAAAGAAAAAGACAATTCCCATACCTCTGATACTTCTCTGGGATTATTCTTTTTCTTTTTCATAGCACTTTCAGTGGAGTCTCTATCTTAAATTGGGATTCTTATGGTGTCTTATTGCTTTGTCAGTTTTTAGGTTCTGAGGAAAAAGAAAAGCATATTGTTGGTTACTAATATTAATAATAATATGGAATTGCTAATGGTGAAAACTTGAAAGTGTCTTTTTTTCCATTTTAAGTGACAAAAATGCGTCATTGTTAATAAATGCAAAATTTTGAACTTTGATTATCTTACTGTCCTACGCGTCCTCCCACAGTCTTATTTAAGACTCTCGTCTAGTAGAGAAGTGCTAAAACTGTTCTAAATACGAGAAGGAAGTAATCATTTTTCTGACCTTCACCAGGTCAGAGGTATTTTGTGAGCTCATTCTTTAATAAGGGAAACAGATTTCAGTAATTTGAGGAACAAAAACCTCCATAAAGTAAATCTGACATGGGACCCTATGTTACCTCTTTAAGGTTCATCTTCATGAATTAAAGCAAGTTTGCAATAGGTTGCTGGACATTAAGTCATATGAAGGATTTTTCCCAATCTACCAACTTCAATCAGGAGAGACAAGTAAATTAATCAATGATGTATATTTATTCAAAATATGTGATATTTAATTATTGTCAGAGAATCTTTGGCGCTTGAACTCGACAGGGAGATAGGGCCATTGAAGATGTCTGCCATAAGCAGCAGCTAGATTTATCTCCCCGGTGGAGTCCAGATAATGGTGGTGGAGGCGTTAGCTGATGTTGATGTCTCGGCTGAAGGGATGAAGAGGCTGACCAAACTGCGAGGACTGGGGTTGACCAGATAATCACTGATGACATGATCAGAGGCTGATGGGATGAAGAGGGCGATGAAACTGTGATGGATTGATGATGAATGAACTGGTGGAAGAGAAAACCATATTTAAAAAAGATGGCAGGAATATGATAGGCTAAAAATGAGGGAGGGAGCTGGAGCAGTGCTATTGGATAGATGTGACTAGTTGGTGTCAACGGGCTGATGATTACTAGAAAATGAGAGCGCATGTGTGGAGGAGTGCTCGTGACATACTGTAGTATGATAATAAACACTAAAACCAGCCTGCAGAATATAGTCGAAAACCTGCCAATAGTATCGCTACAGCAAATCGTTGCTCAACTGGAGCCCAT
Source organism: Labrus bergylta (assembly GCF_963930695.1). Lineage (NCBI taxonomy): Eukaryota > Metazoa > Chordata > Actinopteri > Labriformes > Labridae > Labrus > Labrus bergylta. Next base: position 17,422,459 of record NC_089200.1, read on the forward strand.
TTACTCCCTGAACTGCACTATAGACGCCTCTAAACAATGATCTAAATCATAAATAACTTTAAAATATTGTCTCAGTTGGAAAGTTTAATCCTACTGTTGATGCCAAGCTAAGAGACTTTGCAGAGATCTTCCAGACAAATGAATATTATGAGTTTAAGAACACCATTGTCTTTCTCTTGAATATGTTTCCTGAAAGTGATCAAAGTCTTGTCTTAAAGCTCATACTTTAGGACTTTAGGGGGTTTTTGGGCCTTGATCCAGATGCATAAGACCTGCCTGTTGTTAGATGATGCTATAACCTCCTCATTTATAGTTTTTTGTTTCTGGCTGGGTCACACACCGAGCTGTATAAACCTATAGTTGTCTGACTAGAGAAGCTTCAGACAGGCTTTTGAGCTTTGACACTACTCCAGACAACACTAGACACCACTGACTTACTCCAACAGATCAATGTTTTACAGACTGCTTTAGGGCTTTAAGCCCCACTTGGTTTTTAATCACCCACTGACCATCTTCCCATGACACTTCCATGCTTTACACCGATTGGCCAGTGAGGGATCAGCCGTATCCTTGCAATGACATCACAGATTTTACACACAGACGAGTACAGGCTTGCACATTTACAACAGTCACCCACATACACAAATGCACACACACACACATTTCCATGTGGGGCATTTCAACTTGCAACTGTACTCCTAGTCCAAGGATGTGTAACTTTACACCCTCATTTCTCAGGTTGTGAGTCCCACCGTACAAAGTTTTAACACATTTGTATTGATTTTTTTGCAGCATTTAGAGGTTTTGTATGTGGACCCATCTTAAGATAACACAACTAAAACATTTATACTGTCAACGAAGAAGCATTGATAACCTGCGCTACTTTAAGTCCAGAAATTGGCCTGGTAGCTGGAGAGGTGCCAGTCTACTTCCTGAGCACTGCCGAGGTGCCCTTGAGCAAGGCAACTAACCCCCCCCACCAGCTCAGGAGCGCCCACTGTGGGCAGCCCCCTCACTCTGAGACCTCTCCATTAGTGCATGTCCATAGGATCCTGTTTGTGCATGTGTGTGTATTTCGGCCTATGTTTGTGTAGCATGTTAACTAGACAGAGTGTAAAAACGAATTTCCCCTCGCGGGATCAATAAAGTATAAGATTATTATTATCATTATTACTTCCTTGTACCCTTAAGTAACCTTCAGTAATGATTAATCACAGTAGTGGGAAGTCAACATGGGAGATCATTAAGAAGTGGTGCTTGTTTCCAGTGTTTCCGGCTATGAATGCAAACTCTTACATGCATGCTAGCAAATAAAAAAATAAAAATAAATGATTCATAAGCATAACTGTAAATGATCCTGCCAGTTCTGGGAAAGAGTCCATATAGAAACTTTGTTCGGCACTCAATCTTCATGTTAATTTCTCCTTGCAGGGTTTTGCAGGATAACAAATTTTCATGAGGGTTACTCTGCTTGACCGAAATGTTTCATGGGTTTTCAACTTTGAGTCTAATTCAAACCAACATACACATGACATTCAATCTGACCCTAGAAATGTCTTGTATTCAGCGCCAGACAAAGGATCACGGGATAATTAGAGTGACTGTAGGCTCATAAAAGGTTTCTTTGGTTCTCTGGGGGTTCATAGGCTATGGGAATTATCAAATCACATCATTCTGCTGACATAGCTAGCCCTCTCAGAGACCTGACCCACTTCACAAAGGTCCAGGGCTTTCCCTTTCTTCACAATATCGAGTCTGTGTCGGACTCCATAATGAGAGCATTGTACTCAAGGTGTTGACATAGATCAAAGCTGAACTGTAGCTGTCATCCATCTCTGTCACTTTATGGACAGAGATGATCTGAGGACTTAGCCTGGACTCTAATATTACCAGAAGACCAACTGGATGCTTTCTTCATGTTAAGGAGATTGATTCAAACAAATACACTGAAGCACTGGCAACCTTTTTCACTTATTGCATATTACTTGACCAAACACAATTCTTTACCAATTTTGTGTGTGCAAAAGATGCAAGTGCATGACTACAATGTCATGAGGAAGCAATCAAGTGATGAAAGGGCAAGTTTTTTCACATTTGTTACAGTACAGGTGAAATGTGTCATTCGGGAGATGTCAGGACGCGCGGCTGCTGAAGTTTCAGGGATGAAGAGTCAGTCGACTTGCAATGCAATGCTTCCCCCTAGAGAAAGCTTTCGAAAATGATTCATAAAGAACATTAAGTTACATGTGGTTTTATTCATTCATTTATTTTGACATGCTGTTTTAAATGTAAATCTTGTAATTGTATTTTTAATGTTTTTTTTAATGTCTTTGTTGCAATCTTTTAAAGATATATAACTAAATGACAGCCACACTTTCTTTAACCACTATAAACTATTTTATTTTCCAGGAGAAGCTGACATAAGCAACACAGTCAGGTCAAATTGAAACAGTGAAAACTGGTGACTAAAGAGACACAACATTGACTGCACATATCTCCCTGTTATAATGTTTGTGTATGGATATTCTGTTTGCCTCTTAAATACTATGACATAATCTATAATCTCTCAATATCTTAATAAATTTAGACTTACAGATGTGATTTTTTTTAGGCCAAGCTCCAACCTCGATCCAGTAAAGATCATGTCATGTTGGAACAAGGTCAGGATGTTTGCAGCTACTCAAAACAAGAAGACAAGACAGGTCAGAAGATTACAGAACAACTTCAGGGACAATCAGCAGAGATAGAAAAGAACAGTCTACTAACAACTGATAAGCTCAGTGTGGAATGACTAAGGGAAAAACAGTACACTTTTATTAATACACAATCATTAACCTTGACTATTAAGTATAATAGTATACTACTACTAAGTATCCTGTGTAGTCAGTGTCTTGATGAAAGATTTGACCAAATACTACAATCTCAGAAAAAAAAAAAAAAATGACAGTGTCTCGAAACACAGATTGTTTAAAATCATTCCAGTACTCCAACATAAAATAAAAAGTATATTAAAGAAAATTAGTACAAGTAAAAAATGTACATACAATACCAGATATGACAGTGGATGGAGTATGAAATTTGGAGAGGGAGTGGGGAAGCCTGCGTGTAGGACTATAGCCTCTGTATATGGGGCGCGAACTAATGGCCAGGCCATCAGCACTCCCACTAGTTTAGTTTTAAACAAAATTATTAATAGCATTATAGTGCTTATAATTGTGTCATATGTGTTCTTAAATGGTTTGTAAATTAACATTTTTATTATACCCCCAACAAAAATTATACCCAATTGATATGCAAATCTAGCAAGGAGAAAAGCTGGCTTTAGACACAAAAGTATATAAAAAAAAAAAATATATGCAGCTGCCTTCATAGAGTCTTCTGATAAAATTAAAAGCTGAAAAAGACATTGATCACATAGCTGTGGTAGTGACATGTCAATGGCAGGGTTGCCACACCCCCCAAAAAAAGCATAAACTGATTTATCATGGATAAGTGAGACCAAAACAGCATGATTTTTTACTAAATGAAAATCCTGCTGTTTCAACAAGGGCTTTAATCTAAACCATTATATGATTTGTCATAGCAGGAAATGCACAATGTTAGTGAAGTGTCAATTTTGATGTCCCAGTACGGACAAAGTGAGCCAAATTAAAACAATTGTATACTTTTTACCTGCGTTTATTAAGTGCAACATGTCAAAAAGTTGTTTATAAAAGAAGGCTTATCAAGGTGCTTCATGCTCTCTACTGTGTGAAATACTGATGGCCTCTCTGATACATTTTTCTATTGTTTTCTTTTCTTTCTCTCCCATATTTCTTCCTCATATTTTCTACAGTAATTACTTTGTAACTGTTATACCGTGTGTCTGTTAAACTTTGTATAACTGCATCAAGGTTTTGGTCAGAATAAAAGTTTTCACAATTTGAGACAAGAATGCTTATGATGCTGTTTCCATGTAAGTGGATTCACTATCACTATACGACTTGAAATTAAACTACACAAAGAAATAAGAAGCAGAACCTGGTTGGTGTTCTACTACTTGACAACTGTGATACTCTGCAAGCCCAGAAGAGGGAGCCTCTCTCCCACACACATCAATTCTTTCAGTGCGCAAGCAGGGAGGAAAGGAGGGTGAAAGGGACACTTAGCAAGAAAGGCTACTTATCTTTTACTTTATATTGAATTAGCAACATGCTGCACATTATGTGGGCTGTTGAGACCAGAAAAGAGCGTTCGACTGTTTAACCATCTGTATCACTGCGCCCAAGGGGTTTACAGGTGAGTATCAGCAGAAGTTGACCCAGAAAAAGTTTGCACAAAAGTTCAAACTATAAAAGTTATTTTTCATGTGTTTGAGTTTCTCTTGTGTGCGGGTGTGTGCGTGCATGCCTGTGTGTGCGTGCATGCCTGTGTGTGTGCCTGTCTGTGTCCTCACTTCTACAAAATACCCCCTCCTATTAGTCTCTAAATGAATCCATATGGTGACCTGTGAACAAGGCCAAAAGATACAGAGCCTTTCTTTTACCGTACACTCACACTCTCACACACGCGCACGCGCACACGCACACGCACACACACACGCACACACACACGCACACGCACACACACACACACACATACACACACACACACATTTCACATTGATGAAGATCATAGTGGCAAGATTTATAAGACAATGTACTTTGACTTTGGTATGTGACACAAACTAGTGAAAAAATTGCACAAGTATGATAATTAGTCTTGGAGATGTATGTAGGAACAGTGGGTGTGATTTCACAGTAGCTAAGTTGAGAGTGAAACAAGCATTTTACAAAAGAAGTAAGGAACTGACCGTTGTGGGCTGGAAGTTAGGTTTTAAGAAAATAGGAGGGAGAGAACATTTGAGGACAGATTGGTGTCCAGGTAGCCACAACGCAGGAAGAGCAAGCAGCCAGCGGTCACAAAATGGCCCATGCAGCCCTACAGAGGAAGGCTGACCCAGTCTGTGTTTGGGGGAGCTCATTTAACATTAGATGTAATGTGAGCAGCCAGTGGAAGGAGCCCAGTATGGGGGTGGGATACAAGAATTTAAGGGAGTTCTCTGGACCCCTCCCAAATCAGACCAGTGATGACATGTGTAGCCGCATGTCATCACTCAACCGCTGGCTGTCGAGGTGGTGTCCAGCAAACGATGTGGGCTTCATAGATAACTGGCAGTCTTTTTGGGGAAAACCTGGTCTGCTAGCTAGAGACGGCATCCATCCCACTTTGGACGGTGCAGCTCTATTGTGTAGAAACATAGAAGAGGTTATTAGTCCAAAACCTTGACAACAACACAGAGTTCAGACCAGGAGGCAGAGCTGCAGTCTTACACTCTTCTCTGCGCCTCCCTTAGATCTGTCTCCCAGTCACTATAGCTGTAACTCTAAATCTAACTGTAATTATACTATAGGTATTGTGTAACCCTAACCCAGACCCGTTTTTATAAGTTATCCAAACATAGAAAAAAAAGGCATAAGCATAAATCGTCAAATCTCATTAGAATTAAAACTATATGAATCAATTGAGCTAAAAAATCAGAAAATTCACTGCAGACTTTTAAACATTATGTCCTTAGCATCCAAATCTCTTTTAGTGAATGATCTGATATCAGATCAACATGTTGATTTACTTTGTTTAATTGAAACCTGGCTGTGTCAAGATGAATATGTTAGTTTAAATGAATCCACTCCTCCCAGTCATTTTAATACTCATATACCTCGAGACACTGGACGAGGTGGTGGAGTAGCAGCTATTTTTAATTCTAGTCTTCTAGTTAAGCTCGACCAAAGCTGAATTTTTCTTCTTTTGAAAGGTCAGCTGGATCAGTTTGTCGATAGTGCAGTGGATTCGCTGAGAGTTACTCTTGATTTGATTGCTCCCCTAAAACAGAAGGTTATCAAACGGCAGAGACTAGCTCCATGGTTCAACTCAGAAACCCGTACTCTAAAATAAATGTCGCGAAATTTTGAAAGAATATGGCGCTCTACCAAAACGGTAGAATCTCGTTTATTTTGGCAGGATAGTCATCCTGAAAATATATGCAGGCTCTACGGCACGCTCGAGCTGCCGACTACTCCTCTCTAATTGAGGAAAACAAAAGCAATCCTAGATACCTTTTCAGCACTGTAGCCAGGCTGACAGAGAGTCATAGCTCCATTGAGCCTTGTATTCCTTTAGCCCTCAGCAGTAATGATTTCATGAATTTTGCTTTTTTAACAACAAAATTCTAGACATCAGAGACAAAAGTAGTAACCCCCTGCCCTTGCCTGGTGCAGATACCTCTGATATGGCAGAAACATTTCCAGGACCTGACATTAACCTCGACTGTTTTTCACCAAGCGACCTTTCAGAACTAAATTCAATTATTTCTGCGTCCAATTATTTCTGCATCTAAACCGTCAACCTGTTTAGGTTTAAGGAAGTCTTTCCCTTCGTCATTTAAAGTAGCGGTAATCAAACCTCTACTTAAAAAGCCTACTCTAGATTCAGGAACTCTAGCTAACTATAGGCCTATATCTAACCTTCTTTTTATCTCAAAGATCTTGGAGAAAGTGGTAGCTAATCAGCTGTGTGACTTTCTCCATGACAACAGTTTATTTGAGGAGTTTCAGTCAGGATTTAGAGTCCACCATAGCACTGAGACTGCACTAGTTAAAGTTATAAACGATCTACTTCTAGCTTCAGACAGGGGACTTCTCTCTGAGCTTGTCTTGTTAGATCTTAATGCTGCTTTTGACACTATTGACCATCAAATCCTATTACACAGACTAGAACAAATACTTGGAATTACAGGGACTGCTTTAAGTTGGTTTGAACCCTTCTTATCAGATCGATCTCAGTTTGTACATGTTAATGATAAGTCCTCTATGCACACCAAAGTTAGCCATGGAGTGCCACAAGGTTCAGTACTTGGACCGATTCACTTTACATTATATATGCTTCCTCTGGGAAATATTATGAGGAAACACTCCATACATTTTCATTGTTATGCAGATGATACTTAGCTTTATGTATCAATGAAGCCCGATGGCACCAGTCAGTTATGTAAGCTAGAAATATGCCTTAAGGACGTTAGGACCTACTTAACTCAGACAAGACTGAAGTTATTGTGCTAGGCCCTAAAAACCTCAGAGAGACTTTTTCTAATGATATGACTGTCCTTAATGACATCAGCCTGGCATCTAGCACCACAGTTAGGAATCTAGGAGTTCTATTTGATCAAGATATGTCCTTTAACTCTCACATCAAGCAAATTTCAAGGACAGCCTATTTTCCTCTTCGGAATATATCCAAAATCAGGCATATCCTGTCGCAAAATGATGCAGAAGAACTAGTTCATCCATTTGTTACCTCCAGGTTGGATGATTGTAATTCTCTTTTATCTGGTAAGTCTCTAAAGACTCTGCAGCTTGTGTACTGACTAGAACTAGGAAAAGGGACCATATTACTCCTGTGTTGGCTTTTCTGCACTGGCTCCCTATAAAATCTAGAATAGAATTCAAGATCCTTCTTCTCACTTACAAAGCTCTAAATGGCCAGGCACCATTTTATCTTAAGGAGCTACTAGTGCCGTACAACCCTTTGAGAACATTACGGTCCCAGAATGCAGGCCTGCTAGTGGTACCTACAGTCTCTAAATGTACTATGGGAGGTAGAGCCTTCAGTTATCAGGCTCCTCTCCCCTGGAATCGTCTTCCAGCCGGGGTCCGGGAGGCCAACACACCCTGTATTTTTAAGAATAGACTTAAAACGAACTTAAAATGTTATTAGCTTTGCCTTAGTATACTCGCCTTGTATAAATTCTTGATGTCTAAATTAGTTGATTTTTTAAGCATAGTTTCATGTTTAGAGTTTGCAGAATTTGATCATTTTTGTTTGTGACATTAAACTTGTATCGAGTAACCAAAGATCATAATTTTCCAGTTCGGCTCTAGAAAGCTCTACAGACTTTTTTCCAGCTAACCTTTAGTGTTTTATTGGCCACAACTTAACTCTTTGATTGGTTTATGCACACACAAGCACACTGCTCTCATCAATGTTATTATTTCAAGCCACAAAGTGTTTAAACAGACATAGGCATGCATAAAAAAACTAAAATGGGACCATGTTTAAAAGTCCCTTTCTTAACCGTACCCCAGTCCCATTGACTTTTCATTTAGCTTATACATTTTAAATGGGTTTTTTTCCTGCCAACTTTACAGTCCACAAATATTTATGCTTTTTATACCCTTCGCATTATCAAAAGAGTTCAGATATTTTCAATGTATAGAATGTATACACACCTTAAGTCAAGTAGGTTGACACTATATTGACATGAATTTCTTTCTTATAAGAATGATTATGATCATAAAGGAGAACAAACATTTTTTAGGCAAAAACTCAAAGGAAGCATTCACAGACAAATATAGATACTTTCGTTATGGTATAGGAGCGATAAGATAAACTTGATTTTTACAAGGGGGAAATTTGCCTTGGGCCCACAGCTCACACACAGCACACAGCTCTGTGCAACTTACAATGAACAAGCAAGTCAGGAAGATGTCAGAGGTGGCCTGCCCTGAAAATTGCCATAGTGCTTCTGTCCTTCTATCACCAGGCTCAGGAGTTATACAATGTCTGTCAAGGAGGAGACATATACACACTCACACAAATATTATAGTTTGTTCCAATCAATTCAATTCAAGATTAGATATGATTGGGGCACGTTGGTGGCGCAATGGTTAGGGCGCACGTCCCATGTGTTGAGGCTCTCATCTCGAGTGGCAGGCCCGGGTTCACTTCCACCCGTGGCCTCCTTCTGCATGTCATTCCCCAATCTCTCCCTGGTTTCTGACTCTATCCACTGTCCTATCTCTGCATTAAAGGCACAAAAAGCCCAAAAAATAAATCTTAAAAAAGATTAGATATGATTCCAATTTTGACAAAGACAGAAAATGACTTTTTGATTGATTTTCCAGATGCATTGAAACAATAGTAGCAGGGCTTCTGACCTGAAATCAGTGTATACATTTTAGGAAACTTACACATAAAAACAATGCACTTTTGTCAGTTGAAGTGCAAGTTTTTTTACAAGAAGATTTCAATGTATCATGATCCACTTTAGACTTACTATATTGTGCAAAGCTAATGTTAGCATGTTAGCACTAAAAACAAAAGCACAGATGTGCCTGAAGTCAGAGGATCACAAAAGGTTACAGCGCATCCTCTGGAAATTATGAAAGTCTGTACAATGTGTTTGGACAAATAATCACATATAGTTGTTGAGCTATTTCAGTCAGGACCACAGAACAACATCGCAATCTCTAGAGTCCTGCTGCTATAGCGCGACTAAAAACACATCTCATCCCAACTCTGGAGCTAAAACTTGGCTTCCACTTTCATATATGAAAAGGGCAACAGGACTGTCAGAGATGTTGCTGAACAGGTCATGAGATATGTTTGGAAAACGCCTTGGCATCACACACGAATCTTTATACATACACAAACATTTTGAAGTGACGCTGACTATGACAGCAGCTGCAAACAAATCAACAATACAATCATGCCATGTGCAGGCACACACCCATTTGCAGAGAAACAAAAATAACATGGAAATTAAGAGAAGTTATTCATTCGCAAAGAACAAAACATGCTCAAAAATAGTTCTATTCCCTTGGCAACACACATTTTTCCCCATAATGGCTAAGCTAAAGAATGCATCTCTTGTTTACATTTGCTTGAAATTGCAGCTAATTTTCCCATGTGTAAGAAATGCAAGGGGTCTATTTCCCATACTCTTCTCCTCTTGTTATGACTCAGACCATGGCATAAAGAAATAGTCATGACCAGAGCTAATGTGCACCCTCAGGCATAAATGCTCTGATAGTGAAATGTTATGAAAATGAGAGTTATAACTAACCACATGGCATTAAAATGGCTACACTCACAATGAGTAATTCAGCTCCTAAGAGGAGGAAATACTGTGCATGGGAGACTTTCCTCCTTCCAGGTTTTTTTTCCCTTTATTAAAACTATTTTATTTAGTTCTGTTAAAGTTGTCATATCGAGTGTTTTCACACACACACACTTCCTCCCTTCTTCCTTTTGCTCCCTCTATAGCTTTAAATGTGACTTTATCTTTGCTCTGATCCCTTGTGAGAAGAGTTTTGGGGAGTTTTTACCTTAAAAGGCCATGTGAAGTGGAGCGCTGGTTTCCTGTGGGAGGGGCTTTTCTCTTTCTGACTCTGGAGCTGGAGGCCGGGCCATCCTCATCCTCTCTCACCCAACTGTACAAGTCACTCCCACTCACAAAAGACACACACATTTTTCCTTCCTTTTTTCACTCCCAGCAAAGTGGTGAAATCCAGCTAAAGCCAGATGTGTGTAACAGGAGGTGAAAATACGGTCATGAAGTAAAACATGACAGAAATGAAAAAAAGAGACAGCAGGCAAGACAAGGGGTGAAAAGAAGAAAGGAAAGGGTGTCAGGAAATAATGTTTGGAATGAGACAAAAACAAAATGAGATGTGTTGTGAACGAAAAAAGAGCGGTGTTAGTGAACTTGAAGATCATTTGAGGTCAAAGCTGCCTCAGCTAACTGCATCCTCTCCATCTACCGTCAACATGCCGGTAATCCAGTCAATTAGTCAGATAGTAAGAGGTATGTTGTCCTTATAAGGTCAGCGCAGGGACCCAGCTGCAAAGGTGAACAGCAGGCTGGAGCTGCAGCAGCTGGTGTGTCACCACCATGTCGGTGTGATGTCATAACTCTCACACACTGTACCCAGTCTGACTTTTATCTCTAGGCTCTTGTTTATGACTGTGAACCCAGCCAACTTTTCATAAGTGATAGTGCCTTCATCATGCCTGTCAGCCTGGCACAATTTCACACATTAAAGTTAAATTCAGAGCTACACCGTAAGATCGTCACGGCATCTTCTCAGGAATATTACATGGGAAGTTAAAAAGTTAATTGATATGAAGCTCCCAGTATAATTCTGACTCTATCGTTTGGAATCATGTCATTTTGGCACAAATGAATTAAATGGAATTTAGTAATATCCTGATGTATTGAGATTTAAAGAAAAATGTGAGTAAAAATGTAAATGAAAAATCAAATATAGAACCATCTGTTTTTTAATACTATACCAAAGAGTTTGTTTAGTGCTTTTTTTGGGGGGCTTTTTTTTCATAATTAAATCCAGCGGTTTACCAAACAACTTTGACATGACGAAGACTTACTCGAATGTGCTAGAGCTTTCACCCCCCTTCTACATGGTCTGATTGGCCCATTGACTTGTCTTAACTGAATCAGTCTGATGCAAATACTTAAAGGGCCAGAACGAGTGTTATGCGACTTAAAATGGAAAATTGTCTTGTCACCTGCCACAATCAAAGATGTCTCCCTGTATCATGTATGTGGGTGTGTATGTGATGTGTTTGTGTTAACTTAAGGTCTTTATACACCTGTTATCGGTCAAAAAAAAAAAACTTTGTTGGTAGCATTTTTTAAGGTGAAATAGCTAAGAATTAATAAATGTGAATTGCGTAATTGCAATGTTAATGACATTCTTGATACATGAACTGATGCAGTCTGACATATATAATATATACCACAGCTGGTGAGACGTTTAGTCACTGAATGGATAACCCTGTTGTAATACAAAGACAATGCGCATACAATACTTTCAACCATTAAACGAAATATGATTAATGAATATAGTGTGCAAAAAAAAATCAAAAATACAAATAAACTAATTTCCTTATTGTTATTTGTGTAATCTTTTTTTATGTCCGTCTGTCTGTGTGTATTCTGCTTCTTCACCTCAGGTTTCTGATTTGTTACTCCTCTAGAGCCTGAAATTTACATGGAGGAAGCTGTTAAATTAAATATTCACACATTCATTCATGGTGTATTTTACAAGAAAACTTCCATCGAAAGTAACCAAAACTAAACCTGTAGTATGTCAGTGTTGTCGTTGGGAACTGGTTTAGTAAAGTTGTTCATGTGGCGTGCAACAGAGTGCATCACACTCCCTGATCTCACCACTTCGCATGTGAGCAATCAGGTCCCTGTTTACGCTCCCTGATCTAATTGTTAACATCCTAACCTGAACTGCAGGTTTCATTCCTCAGCTGGCTCGACAACAAAACTACATCAGCTCACTAACTTATCTTGTACAGAAAATATAGTTCCTCCTGTGCTTTGGACACTATTTAAAGAGGTGGTCAAATTAATTCGGACTAATCACAGGTCTCTCCTTTTGATGGAGATATTATTATTTAAATTGAACACAGCCTGATATTCATGAGGGGGTTCGGTCTGTTGAAGGTGTTCAAATGAACATTTTCTGATTGCAATGTTAAATGCAGATGAAGGAGTTAGAAGAGAAATGTTTGAGGTCATACTATGAAGCTGTATGTTCATATTTTTTTATTCCAGGGAGTGTTCATGCCTCAGAGCAAGTGAAGTTGAGACATGCAAACTAGCTTCTGATTGGTTTACTTCATGCAAACATGTTCTAAATGCCTGAAGAGGAGGCCTATGTGTCAGTGTGTATGTGAGTAAGTGCTTTGGGGGGTTCATGATGTCATTTGCAGGCAGCACAGATTTTCGTCAAACAGGAAACATGTTGTTCTGTCTGTAAAGCCAAAATGTTTCAGAGACGGTACTACTCAGTGTGTGTGTGTCACCAGAATCCAGGTGGTATCCTGTCTCGATGAGTCATATGGTCATGAGATATGTTTCCAACTCAAGGCCATAAGAGTTCACACATGCACGCATACAAAGACAACCACCATAATGCAAAAAAAAACAAAAAAAACAGGACCCCTTACAGTTAAGCTTTGCATTTCAGACGACAGTAAATCACACATACTTTCATTTGCAAAATGTCTTCATGCTCAGTTTGTTTTTGTCCGCAGCATTTCTGTGGCTGAACAGCAATAAAAGAAAGCATACTTGGAATATCAGGGGTGGATATTGCAAACACTAAATTACACTCTTGAATAACTAACTGAGAGGCTAGATGGAATAAGGCAACTTTCATACAGTATGTGTGGGAGACTTACAGCTTCAAGCATTACAAAGCAGAGAAGACTGCTCCTGGTTTGTGCTGTTTACTTCAAGGACAGAGGCAATGCTTTCAGTGGCAACAGATTCAACAGTTTATAAGATTCCTGAAGGGAAATAATCTTAAACCAGATCCCTATAATGCTATTAAAAACTATTATTTGTACTTGCTGTGAACACAAATAGGTCACTTGTGTTCAGGTTGTGACCATGCTGTGATGAAGATGATAGATTTATAAATTGACTCACTTTTCAAATACATGCAATAAACCTCGCTTAACTATTGAAATCTGGAGATTAAAGATTTTAATCATGTAAGGACCCTAGTTAATTATAAGCATCCAACATGACTCATCTGTATTCACTGCCCTGATTGTTGTGGTTATGGTCACCTGACACAGCCTTGCCTCTGCACTGAGGAGTGAACACCCAGTTAATCAGAAGAACTCGTTTAATTTGAACAATTTTACCAGTGCAAGAAAACAAAGGGAGGGAAGGTAAGGAAACCAAACTTAATTTTTAAAGTGTTTAATATGGAAAGTATGGCATGCTAACTTAAAACTAACAAAAGTAGCCCCTCTTTGACTGCTTTACATTGCTCAGGAGACAAAGATGAATCAGCTAATGCTAGCAGTTAAGTTGAAAGTTGGCAAGTCACCATGGTGCCAAGATTTCTGTCTGGTTGATAGGACTGTGGAGAATCACTTTTTGTTTTTTACATTCATCGATTTTAAACTGTGCATACAAGCACAAGCATCTGTAGCATTGGGAGTGAAGTCATTTAGTCCTTTGCAAAGCTACATGGTAATGGTGCTTCCATAAACAGAAGTTGTTTGTAATTGCCTATCACATGTAGTTTGTTTGTCCTTTTTACACAAGATTCATAATTAAAATTGGACCAGAAAATGTTGCTCTTGCGCATTTGTTCCCGATTGGCCTTCTCTCCAGTTCCAGAGGAGGAGGGAAAGTTTGGTTATGGATCAGTTTTGCAACTCCTCTAAATGAACACCACAGGCAGCTGTTGAAACCATCAGCAGCTTAAAACACCTCAAGTTGCACAAAGGGGTTCAGCAGGGATTTTCTTTGCACTTTAGAGCTTAATGAAATAGGACTGAGAGGTTCCTTCATGATCTCAGAGATTTACCTGATCATGTCTTTTTTTCTAAATGCAAAGAGAGCAGATCATTGATTCAAAGTGTAATCGATGCTTTACATCTGTGGCAGTTAACACTTCAAAAATCCTGTCATATAATACCAACCAAGTGAATTTATTGTAGGTGTTTACTGCCTTACTGATAATAACACATTCCAAACCAAACAAGAGTACTTAAACAGTGTGACCTACCAAAACAGATAAAAGGATGACTAGTTGCCTAGAAAAAGAGGATCAAACCACAACATGTGATTGGTTAGGTGTAAAGGAAGCTTTAGTCGGAAAGAGACACACTGGCTGAAACTACCTGTTGCATATATCAGCAGAATTTGCTTTAGGGCTGCTTGGCATTACATTTTTCTAAACGGCCCACACAGACTTTTGGTTTAACAACTATACGTGAAATGTTATTTATTCATAAATTTGTAATACTGGGCAAGTGTAGCTGCTCAGAAGCAAGAAGCTAACACACACACGCACGCACACGCACACACACAAACACACGCACACACGTTAAATGAAATGTGCAGGAGCCAGTTTCACCCTCTGCCTCTAAGTTCTAACTGAGCCATGTACAGATTTACGGAATACTATTAATTATGTAGAATGGCCCTCAAAATCTAGTTTTTACATTGACATTACTAATGTTCACACTCACCTACTGTAACCCACTAACTTATTTTCTAGCTTATCCAAACCAACTGAAAAAGCTTATGTTAGCTTGCTAACGCATGATACCATGGAAGAGTGAGAAAAGTAATTGTTAAAAATAAGAGCAGGTACTTGATAAAAATGTTTAACAACAGTATCAACTGAAAAGATTTCTAAATCATTCTTATTTTTACAAAAAATGGACACCATAAACCTCAAATTCCAAAATGTTGTGCTGAAAAAGTTTGCTATAGCTTACACCTAATGATATATGATATTTAAATATGATATTTCGACACACATTACAAATTGATAAAAAGCCTATAGATATAGCCGAGATACTGTATAGCCATCTCTCTATGTGCATACTGGTCCGTATTGTTCACATCATCTGATTCGTCTGGTTTCATCCCTCACTTATCAAACTCAAATATCCAGTACAAGATCAAATTTCAGAGGGTGTTTCACAACTTCTGTAACATCTTTGTTCCTCTATGTGATAATAACATTTGAAAGAAGCATGATGAGCTCTTTGGATTACATCTCAGTCATAAAACCAAATCACAATGATGAGAGAGGCGCACAATTTGCAGAATGGGCGGGTTGTGTCATCACAAGCTCACAACTGAGTTATAAAAAACGATCTCTGAAAATATTACTCAGTTCAGTTAATCCATAGTTACATCTACTAGTCCAGTGCAGCTTGTTTGATGTTTTCCCTCCAGACCACATAATAGTTTCTGTTTGAATATTAGACTCCTTGACATAACAGTCGGTTTTGGCGGGGCAACACCTTTGGCTTTAGTGTTCAAATATTATGACAGCATGGTTACAGCATGGGAACTCTTTTTCTCTTCTTCTGTAGGCCTATCTGTCTTTATCTCTGCTTTGCATTATGCTATTTCCCTCCCTTCCACTTATACACACACACACTCTTCAAGGTCTGAAGTGTGAGATGTTGTGTGCCAACATGTTTTCTTCATCCACTAACAGGAGGTTAAATGTGGAAACAGGACCTGCGCTTTTCTCTTTCTCTCTCCTGTTGAAGCTCTGTCTGGAAACAAAACAACCCAAATAAGGAGATCAGGCACGTTTGAAGAGTGTGTGAGTGGAGTGGAGAGGCCAGAGCTTGGATGAATGGTTTGATAGGGTGGAGTACGTGTCTGAGAGAGCGATAACCAGGGAGTCAGGATGGAGAGGACGCAGAGTGGTGAGTGAGAGAGAAATGGATGGAGAGGGAGGTGGAGGTGGGGGAGGGGGGGTGATCTGAGAGAGGAGGCAGGTTCGGTTGCAGTTTAAATAACTACCCATATAGGGCTCAATCCTGCATCCCTGTCCACAACTCTGTCTGTCTCCTTCCTGCTTTTTCTCCCTCTCTGCTTCTCTCTCTTTTTCTCTATTTCTCTGCAGCTTTGTTGGACTCCAGCTCTCTCCAGTGCTGCACATAAGACCTCAACATCTCAACATCACCTGGAGAAAAAACTTGCACTTTTTAAAGCTTCATTTTTAACATCTCAGAGAAGGAAATCCAACAAAGCAGCCACCATGGAAGCCATCAAGAAGAAGATGCAGATGCTGAAACTGGACAAGGAGAACGCCATCGATCGGGCGGAGCAGGCGGAGACAGACAAGAAGGCAGCAGAGGACAAATGCAAACAGGTGGGAATAAAGGAGAAGGACAGGAAAAGATGGACGAAGTGAGGACGAAGACAGTTTTAGGAATTGCAAAAATCATAAAAAATCAAAGAGGCTGTTTTTGATCAGTTTCTGAAAACCTAATTCTATAAAAAGGTTATAGAGAAGAAAACTGGCAGACACAAAAGGAACAATTTGGTAGTCAGGGTAAGTGTTAACTGTTTGGTTTATGAGCTGCAATTGGAGCACAAAGCATAGTTGTAAAAAATATTGCTGCTTGAAAGAAATCCAAACCCAACACTAGGCATACTTAAAGTTTCCTTAAAGGCTTATTTCCCTAAGCTAATCACAACATTGATATACATACCAGACATACCTCTAAAGGAAAAGCCTGTAAACACTTTTCACATGTATTTATACTTCATTCCTCACAGCTAATTGACTGCTTTACCTTAATCATTTGAAGTTTTTTTTTGGAGATCACT
The DNA here is from genome assembly GCF_963930695.1 of Labrus bergylta. Taxonomy (NCBI): domain Eukaryota; kingdom Metazoa; phylum Chordata; class Actinopteri; order Labriformes; family Labridae; genus Labrus; species Labrus bergylta. The sequence continues at coordinate 17,439,455 of NC_089200.1, forward strand.
CGCCGCATATTTAACAAATGTTTGTCACGTTATGAGAAGGAGCCAACAGATACAGCCAGCCCTCCTTAAAAGGTTTGGTAAAGTCTACAACAAGCTCTTGAAACTTTAAAGTCTGCGTTTTGTGCAACATTTTCACAAGATTACTTAAGTTCAAACCAAAATGGACCTACTTAGAGGAGGCGCCAACCTCTGGTTACCACAGTTGACTTTGTGCAAAACTTCAAACAACAAAATATCAGTAACCAAATGACTGAAACAAAAAGCACTACAAGAAAACTGCACTACCCGTGATTACAGTAAGACACAAAGAAAGCTTTAACAGGTGTGCTGTTGTGGCTTTGGCCACATTAGCCAATGAGACCACCCAGGACCAGGATTTTGTCTTAAAGGGAGTAAAAGTCGTCTCATCCCTTCTTTCAGTACACGTTTGAAGAGAGTTAATGGAGTATCTGTCTGGCATAAAGCCTTTTTGGCTGGTGAATTTTGCAAAAGAGGCGACACACCCACATAATAAGGATGCAAATGGATACTGCACAGACACACACACATTAGGCTCATGTTCATAGGTGTATGTGTGTTCTCACTGATAACTGTTGTATTTTTAGACACCAGGAGAGAATGACAGAGTGGAATTCAGAAGGATTATCAGAAGTACTTCATGGGCTCAGAGAACACTGATTAGGGGGAACACTTAACCCTGTGCATTAGTGTGTGTGTTGGTACATGAGAGAGCAAGAGAGAGAGAGGGAGGATAAGGCTCTGCATACCAGGATTCATGTCATGACAGACTGATTCTAAACCATTACCATTTAAATTTTATGAAACATCATGAACACAACTTGGATCCTTGATCAGCTACCGAGCTATATCACTAGTCTGAATGTAAACACTAAATGATGACCACATCAGACTGAATCAAATACACAAAAATAGGCAGTTCCATTTGTTAGTTTTGGTTTAATTGGAAAAGTTATTTTAAAGGTTTTTTTTTTTTTTAGGTTTTCATTTTTTAAACTTTGTCAGATTGAGATGTGTCCATCTCAAATATTACTTTAAACAGTTATAAAACTACAGTGGAACAAATAGAATACAATAGGAACGAATAGAAATATATTTGAATGGAATGGAACACTAATAGACCAAAATAGAATAGAAAAGAATAGAATAGATCCAGAGTGGAAGGGATAGCTTAGAATTGTAGAACTAAATAGATTGAAACCAAATAAAATAGAAAAGCACAGCACAGAGTAGCCGTGAAAAACAAATAATGGAGCAGAACTGGAGGAAATAATAGAGAACATTGTGATCGAGAATAGAATAGAATTCAATATAAAATACAATATAACATAATAATACTGTGGAATAAAATACATTTTAGTCCCTCATAAACATGTAGTTAGCAATTACAAGTATAGCTGTGGACAAAATGTTTAAATGCCCAACTGAGGCAAAGGATTGGGTAAAAAGTGAAGAGCATAAAAGACTGTGGTTGTTAACACAGTGGCCAGGGTCTGTGTATTGACCTGGACTTACAATGTCTCCTGTTGTAGCTGGAGGAGGAGCTGATGGACCTCCAAAAGAAGATGAAGCAGACGGAGGATGAACTGGACAAATTCTCTGAGGGCCTGAAAGACGCTCAGGAGAAACTGGAACTGTCTGAGAAGAAAGCTGCAGATGTAAGTGAAAGTCACACACCCTGTTACGGTTCATGTTGAACAGACACACAACCCCTGGGTCAATGGAGTCTCACTTCATTTGACCGAAACATGAACTGAAACTGACAATACAGCCATACCTAAACAGCATTGAAGCCTATAAGTAAAGCAGCCTGCTCTTGTCCTTATTTCTTGATTTTGCACTGACACTGCTGAAAACTAGAGGCCATCATTCCACAGCTGGATGGTTTCTAAGCCTGCACCAGCTGTGGGTTTACTTTGATTATCAGTGATGGTTTCGAGCACTTCAGAGACTGTTACATTCCTGTGAAACCGCTCTTGAAAGATGAACATGTGTATAAACAGTAACCCCAATTGCGCGCGCACACACACACACACACACTCACTCACTCACTCACTCACTCACTCACACACACACACACACACACACACACACACACACACACACACACACACACACACACACACACACACACACACACACACACACACACACACACACAGCATAGGTCAACAGACAAGCTGCACGGTTGTGCCTCTTCATTCCAGTAAATTAGCTTTAGCTTAGTTAGCTTTAAGGGATCATGAGATCCCTAATACTGCACATTACGAGTACAATTTCTGTGGTAGCATGCTCATTTTACATTAATGCATCAGCAGTTATATTATAATTTGTTTTATTTCACAATTGTCTATTGTATTTTCCACATAACATACATAGACATACACATCATTCCTTTACTATAAAATGGACACATGGAGATGCCAGATACACCAACACATAGAATATTATAGAAACAAGACATTACCTGTAGTTGTACTTTACTGTTTTTAAATAATATTGTATTTGTGTCTTTAAATATATTTTGTTTCAGCAACATAAGTTCAGTTATATCAAATAAAACAATAAATAATTCAGCAATATAATACAAACGGGGCACCGCTTAGTAGTCAGTGTGTGCACCCTGTGTACACAGGTTGGAGTCCTCAAAGGCGGGCGGCCCGGGTTCAAGTCCGGCCTGTGGCTCCTTTTTGCAAGTCATTCCCCACTCTCTCTCCCTGCTTTCTTTTCATCTTTTGTACACTAAAGGTTTATTACATTTATATTTATTTTATTTATAATTCCAGAAGCATTATATCTATTTAGCTGAGCCAGAGGTATTTTCTTTGTAACTCTGCACTTTCTTCTTTGTCAAATCCTGACACCTATATTGCCCAGAATGCAAATCTAAAGTTGAAAGGTCAGTTGGAGATTGGTGGATGTTATAGTGTAGCTTCTGTTTGAGCTGCTTTAGCCTCAAACAGAGTTGAGGAGCTGGCTACAGAGGTCTGTAAGCCCCCCTTCTTCTACATCCACAACCACAGACTTTTCATTGTCTGAATTAGTTTCTCCACAAGGACAGTTACTTAAGTGACATCACTTGAGACAATTTATCAGACTCAACACAGCTCCAAAGACTGTATTATTATTATTACTTTTACACAGTCAAATGTATCTTCACTTATGGTTGTGTCCTCTAAAGTTTACCCAACCAAGTCAGCAGTTTGTGGGGAAATCTGTGTACAGAAATAACTCATTTCAGTAAATGTGGTGTAACATTCAAAAAGTCAGTCTTCCATCAGATAATGAACTACAATCACGGGAAGGATAATATTGAAGATAGTGGGCAAAACCATAAACCACAGCCCTGTGTGTTAAGTCTCGTTTGTGTGTGTGTGTGTGTAAGACAGAGAGAGAGAGAGAGAGAGAGAGAGAGAGAGAGAGAGGCAACAGAGTCCTTCTTAGGGAGCCAGTTATGTCAAGATAAGGCTTAAATACCGATCATGCCAGTTAAGCAGTGAAATGCCACTGAAGTAACAAGAATCCAGAAAGCCATTCCACAAAGGTTACTGAGCAAACCGTGCAGGAAGAAGCGCCATGAAAACATAAAACTCGTCCTGCAGCTTCCACAGAGATGTAGTATTGTTTGAGCCTTGTGGAGGATATCCCAGGGAAATGCAATGTTGTACAACACACAAAGAGGAGGGAAGTGTCTGACATACAGACGATGAGACACGCTGGATTATCCTGACGCTGTGACTAAATAAACTATGAGAATTGTGCTGAGAACTTTCACATGTGAAGTGGGTCAAGTATTTTATTTTATCTTTATTTAACAAGGCAGGTCATTAAGAACAAATTCTTATTTACAAAGACGGCCTGGCAAAAGACAAAATACTTTTGAGGGGTGGGGGCTGAAAAGAAATGTCAATGACAGCACAGTTAAAAGATAGCAGCGTACAACATTTCCAACAGCCATCTGCATTCCAAACAGTCACAATAAAAAGTTAAAAGAACAAGTATGCCCCTTGAAAAAGTCAAACTTTAGCAAGGCTGTAGCCAAAATTTAAACTGGGGCTGTAAACTTGTTTTTTTTTCCCGATCTCTTTTGATTAAAGCTCTTGTGAGGAACTATTGTCTTGAGTTGATTTTAGCGCCCCCTGTGGAAATAGCAGTATGTCTTACCACTTGCTGATCTCATTCTGTAAATTCATAAGTAGCGTTTTCTGATGAAAAAAAATAATTTTGCTCTCTTTTAAAAGTCAACCATGTTACTCACTATGAATCTTTGCAGTGAAAATGTCAACAAAAGCTAATTTTGCAGCATCCTTTAACTCCCTTTGTACGACACTTACCCCACGGCAGCTGTTTGAAGCATTAATAATGACTGAATTGAAAGTATGAATCTCATTGATGATGGTATTGTTTTCTTCTTTAGCTAATAAAGAGGCATCAAAATCAACTTCAGTATGTTTCATAAACAACTAAAAACTCCTCTTAACGACAACTAAAAGATTAGACAACAACGTAAGAAAAACAACATGATTTCTTTATTTAACTTCATCTCAGTAAATCCTTTGAATATACTTAAACTTTGCATTAAAATGTTGTATGGCACCTAACCCGTTTTCTTAATCTGATTTTTTAACAGATCCTGTGAAATATCTGGGTTAAATATGGCTGTATTTTGTTCCAGTTTCAAATAGGCCTATATTTGGCAGTCCTCTTTAGAGAATTTGATTCAGGTAAAGAATATGGAGTGGCCCACAAAAGCACATATGGTGCCATAATGATGTCAGTCATTGGTGTGTGTAAGCTGTGAGTAAAAGTATGCATGTTTTATGCACAAATGCTTACTATGCACACTCCACATTTCCAGCTTGTGAAACTTCTTTACTCCACTAGCCTTCCTTAAATTCCCCTCCACATGTCACTTATTAAAGGCAGCAGTCAAGTCATTACACATCTGAATTCACACACAGAGCAGGACCAGATTAGAAACCTGGAGGGGGCTGGGAAAGCAGAAGAGTGAGCCAACGACCCAAAAAGCAGGCAGTTGTGATTCATAAGAAAATAGTTTGTGCTTAGACGGCTATTGGTGCTGGTATTTATGTCGTCACAGCTCAGACATTGTTAAAGAACACAAACAAATAATCTCTCTTCGGAGGGATCCCAATGTCAGCATAAAGGATACACTAATGCTAAAATCATCAAGGTTTAAAGAGGGTGTAATCGTGTATGATAACTACATTCACAGCAGCAACAGTAATCGTTTAAAGGAAAAGCTGAATGAGGGGGGCAGAGAAAGCAGAGAGCAGCCGGGGGGGGGGGGGGGGGGGGGGGGGGGGCTCTGGTATGTGAGGAATGCAGCTAAGGCAAACAGAAAGCCCCACACTCCTGTGTCTAATGAAATCAATGCTGGTTTCTGGTGCAAGGGGGGCAAATCAGACAGAGTGGTTCAATCAACAGATGAGAGTGATTGGGAGAGATTTTCCACTTCTCCTCAGAAGGACAGCAGGAGCAAATCTCAAGCTGAACTTGAGCTGAAGCGAGCCGTGCCGAGGGTTTGCTGCTCCGTCTGTTGACTGTCAAGGAAACATGTTTGCTCACAGGCCAATCATGTGAAAGGAAAAGGAGAGGGTAAATACATGCAGGGCTGACAGAGAAACATGGAAGAAGAAGCATCAATTTGATTTACACCCACACAATAAACATCATCTACATGACAGGCAGGTGGCGGATGATGTTTGCTGATTCCTTCTAGACAAACCCCGAAAACAAACATTAATGAATGTGGCTAAAACGTTCACTAGACAGACTTACAGAGGAGGAATTAGAGGTCTATAAATAGCCCAGTTATAAAACAATGTGTGTATATCAAAATGTATTCACTCTTGTAAATCTGTAGAGGATAACTTTGTCATATAAGAATGAGAATTATATGCACATATAAATGGTACTGTTTCTACTTTTTCAGAGATATATAAAAATACAGGCATTATTTTGATCACTGTAAATACAATTTGTCCTGTCGCTGCAGGTGGCACACTCCTCAGTCATTCCCTCCTGGAAAGCATCACAGAAAGTCTTTGCGTGTTGTCCAAACAGAACTTTATCTGAAGTATGGTCCATCATCAAAGCTTCCAACAGTACCTAACGCTGACAGGATGAACTGTAAAATGATGCTCAAATCCTAATTAAAATATTGTAATAAATAATATAACATTATATCATACCATCCAAAAATTTAACAACAACAACAATAATAATAATATTAATTATTTTATGACGTAGTGTCTTCATGACCTCAATGGCATTATTTGGTATTGCATTCTACATTTTCTTATGAACTGTCATGTATTAATATTTGTTGGGAAGAAAATGTGACCATCTAGTGTCGATGCTCAACCAGGTAATGATGAAGCAGTTTGAATTTTCTTTCCCATTACCCATTCTGGTCCTCATATGACTCTGATACCAATCATATTTGGAACTCATTCGATCCAAGGTGTGCGATTGCTCCTTGATAAGACTGAAAGATGCAATTGATAAAGGAAACACTCAGTTTTTAGATTGTCAAAGACACTTTATTTAACATGAATTACCGTCATCTCATTATCAGGTCGGTACAATAACACTGACAAAACCTCATTAAGCACATCATATTTTATGTTTTCATTGAGGATAGAAACTTTTTTTTGAAGAGATCAAGTTTGTTAATGGCTAAAGATTGGGTTGGTTGAAGTTTGTGCGTGACATCTAAACTATGAGCAAGACGCCTCAACAATAACTCAAGGTGATTCATCCCTGGCTTTCCTTTATATTTTCAAAGTCTCGTAGCACTGATCACATCGGTCACAGAGATCAACTTCTACACACACACACACACACACACACACACACACACACACACACACACACACACACACACACACACACACACACACACACACACACACACACACACACACACACACACACACACACACACACGCCCCGCCCTCTCTGACCTCATCATCCCGATCATCTCTCTCTCTCTCTCCTCCTCCGGCACAGTCTGGCGCTCTCTGCTCTCCTCTCCGCGCAGATTTCTAATCCTCCTTCTGAATCTCAAAGTGTCCGGACCAAAAAAACTGCACCATTCCTGAGGACAACTTTCTGTACTGCTCATGTACTTATCGGACCTACAGGCCAGAAGAAACGCTTGGAGAACACCTGGACACTGTTACTTCCTGGTTATATAACTTTTGTTGCACTTGAACGCCTCTTTTACATTCCAAAGACTGAGGCCCTGGACGGAAATTAGTATTTTCTTTTTTAAAACAGCGACCAAAGTATTTTATCTTGTTACAAAACTATTCCGAGAAGACCAAGCAGAGAGCAGAAGTTTCCAGAACTTTTTTGCACAAATTAGAAGTCTTAATAGTTTTTAGTTTTTCTTTTTTTTAGTCTTGTATTAAGTCACCAAACAGTGAACAATGGCATGTGTAACCTCTCTGGATGCTGTGAAGAGGAAGATTCAGTCTTTACAGCAGCAGGCCGACGACGCAGAGGACCGGGCTGAGGTCATACAGAGAGAGCTGGACAGTGAACGGGAGCTCCGAGAAAAAGTGAGACAAATATTCTCTTTCTTAGCTGTATTTCCTCGTCATTAAAAGTTTGTCTTTTAATGCTCCGGCTTACTGTCATCTGTCAGCCTCAGTTGTGTTAGGCTCTTAAGTTGTCTCATTAGCTCGTGTCATTGATTCATTCGCGGGCGTGATGGTGCCACAATGCAAGGCGTTGGTCTAAAAGGAAAAAAAAAAAAGTTTGGATTCCTGGAGGTCTGTGCGCATGCCCAGTGTTGACAGACATGCAGGCCGCTGGAAAAAAAAAATACTGTGAATAATATAGACCACGTAGACAGCATTGAACCTATTCTGAAATTGATTTATATGGGTTAGACTGGGCAGATAACTTGTTTTTATATCGTTAAACCATTACTTCTTATTAATCAGGGGTTAGCAGCTTTCAGCACTGCCAACATTTGGATTAAGGGGATAATATTGTGACTCTCAGGGGATATTTGCTTTTCACACTTTTAATGACTTTCTTAGTGACACTTCAGCTGGGTGGATGTGTGCCAGCAACAGATGTGTGGTTTCAGCACTCATGAAGGCACCATACCATACCAGCCTGCCTCCAAGGATGACAGGAAAATAAGACCTAAAAGTAGGATGGCTACCCTGTTATTACTGAGTCTACAGGATAGCCTGGAAATATGGCATCTTCAACTAGACTCCAGAGATTAGTCGTTAAACAGAAGCACAGAAACATACTTGAAACTTTTTTTATTAGATTTTTGAAGTGTAAAGGGCAAAACAAAAACTTTTCCCCAGCTACCTTTTATTGTAAAATGTCATGTTTTTTTTATTCTTCCATGATAATAAGCTGATCATTTGAAGATTTTGAACTATTGATTTGACAAAACAAGACCCTTGTACGTGTCAGTTTTGGAACTTTGACCTTTTTGGCATTAGTTAAACATCAATCATTAGAAGAATCAATAACTTTTTTTTTAGCCCTGTTTTTAATGCCTTCATGTTTTTACATTACACTTTACAGTATCAGCAGCAGTAGCACAACTTTACCTGTCATTGTTGAAGTTACACAAGTGTGTAAGTTTCTCAAAGTAGACTCATGGATGTGTTGAAATATATTCATCTGTTTGGTTTCTTTACTCTGCGTATTGGCCCAGCTTTGTCACCATGCCTGTCTCTTGACTCGGCCAACATCACAGTGTTGTTGCGTCTCAGAAAAGGTAGAGATGAAAAAAATGCTTAGCAGGACAGTTAGGTTACAATTTTGACTTGTTTTTCGTGCTGCTTTATGGCATAGGGTGCCATATCCTTTGCATGGGAGCTGGTTAATGATAGGACGAGTAGACAGAATGAAGGAGAGTGGGCGGGAAAGGAGTGGTTGTAAAGATATGGAGCTGACATGATGAAAGGAGCTGGTAGCTGTACGACTTACCCCTTTGTTACAGACAGTCTTATACACCTTTTTCATTTGACATATAGGCATTTGTCGGCTTGTGGATAATTGATCTCATAGATAGTTATGTACATGTATAGTTGCATTGTAAATGTTTGTTCTAAAACATTAATAGTTTATAAGCTTGAGGTCTTGGTTGTCTTTTTGTCACTGCATGACGGGGACATAACTACAGCTGCACAGTGATTTTATTTTGGAGGTCTGTCACTAACCTCTATGGCTCTTATGATGGCCTCTCAATGTCCAACCTGTGCAAATATATTTGTCCATAGTAGGATTGGGAGTTTTTGATATTTTTTTTAGGATTCAGAAACACTGTAACACACATTGGTGCAAAACATAGACTTGCACAAGTAACTAATTAAAAGCAAAATGAAACAAATTACATATTTTATAAGATAATTCTGTAGACCTTAATTTAGAGATAGAATACATTCAACTTAATGTGTATGTGCTACTTGTTAATATTAAATTAAATTTTTTTTTATTAATGATCTGCAGAGTGGATTTTGCATTTTGGTGTAACTTCTCCTATAAAAAGCAGCTTCTTTTGTCACACTTCTCACTTCATGTGCATACAAAGTCAAACAGAGCGGTGCATTTATGCGCCAGGCTTGGTGTGGTCCCATATGTGAATAATTAGGGCAACCTGGGGTTGTTCCTCGGCACAAAACCTCTTTCATTGGAGCACAGGGAAGATCAAAACAGGAACCTTGCTGAGTTTGTTGAAGTAATGAATCATTGTTAGAAAATGTGGAGGCATCAGAAGAACAACTTGGCCACATCTCTCACTCAAAAGTCAAACAAATTGCTCCATGTTATTTTTTAGTGCTGTTCTAATGCTTCTGGAGACGTTATTCAACCACTCAATAATGCTTTGAGGCTCCGGCAGATCACACAGACACCAGCACCAGCCCAGAAACATTCCTTTGGCCCACTAAGATCAGTGTACAGTATAGCCATCATCCTCAATGAGCTCTTCTCTTTTCAAATTGTTCACAACTGTTTACTTTGGTTTATTTGCTGTTTGAAGGTTTAGAGTCAGGGGTCAGGCCAAGATGAAAATTTGTACTTTGTTCTGGCATCTACTTTCTTTTTTGAAGATGTCATTCTTTAGTAGACAACAAACTGTTGCTATGGTAATAACTGATTGCTTTACCACAAAGGGCACAGTTTAGCATACGAAACCATATGTAAAACTGGGTAAAAAGGGAAGTGGGACTACCTGACACTTGGTTTGCGGTGTGGCATGTTTGCAGACAGAACCTCCCAGCTGCCCCTCCCAGGATGTTGTCTGCCGACCCTTATCCAGCACTTCCTGTGCCTCTACTCCCAACACTTCCTCTCCCAGAGCTCCAGCCCTGATCAACAGGAAGATTAGAGGGGGTGTAGTGGACTAAGTGTTGCGACATAAATTCATGTTAATTCCATCCCATGTCCATGGTGTACAGGATAATTTAGTCAAGCCAATGCGTAAGTGCAAAAAAAGTGCAGTTCCTCAAGTGTCCAAGGAATCACTATTGGGGCCAACCATTAAAATGTCCATTTTTGCAGCAGAAATAAAAATGTTTGCAACCTGGTATTACATTGTAGTGTCAACAGTCCATTTTTGTACTGGTAAAACCAACACAGAGGATGCCAGTTTTTACAACCCATTAGTTTTGAAATTATATTATGTAGTAGCCTAGTATTAGGCATAGTAAGGGGTGTGGTTGATTGGATTGAAAGTGGAGGCGTTTGTCTGTTCGACAGGAGCCTCGGCTTCACCTTAGCTAAATCCATTTACTGACCTTAAACCGTCGGGGTTGCTAGTGTTGTTCTCCTTGTTTGGCATATGATGTTTCTCAACTGGTTGAGCCTCAGGACCCACCACCAACTTCTTCATGAAAAATTGCGACCCAAATTTTGGATATATTTCCAATCAAACTGATTGTATTTAGTAAAAATGTTTGCAGTTTTGACCTCAGATGGTACAAAGCGTAATAGCAAAAATAAATGAAACGAACCAAATTTGCTTCCATGCACACCTCAGCGACCCACTGAAAACGGCTCAGCAACCCACTTTTGGGTCCGACCCACCAGTTGAGAAACACTGTGCTAGATGACGAGCTAAACAACAAGGTGGGTGTGTTTCAGCAACAGAGATTGGCTATTCATTCAATGAGGCCCACCTCAAGTCCAACTCTTTGCTGTTTCTAGATTGATCTGAAGTTAGTTGGAGTCAGCATTTCAAATTTGGCAATTCATGGATATGGTGGTCACAGACACTATTTCCACGTTTTATACAGTCTAGGGTCAGAAGTTAGTGTTTCTTGTGGTGATGGAGTTTAGCTATTGGTTTAAAACTCTGTGAGTCTCTATGTGAAGAATTGCTGTGACACACGTTTTGTTCTACATACAGTAAATGAAAGCTCTTCTTGTTTTATACCACTTAAATCTCATTTCAACGTTAATTATAGGAAATTATTAAGCACAACTTCCCTCCGCTCTTCACTCATGGTATCATCTGAATGCTGCTCGATGTGGTCAGTGGTTTTGAAGGTTTTTTTTCAGCTGAGCCTGTGGAAAATACTGCTTCCTGGTTTCACTGTTTTCTCTGGACTTTCTCCCTGGGAATAGCTCAACTTTCCAAATATAACTGCCACATGTTGATACGTTCTGGGGAAAACTCCCATGTTAGTGGCTTGTGGCTAAGCTGATTATGTAGGTCAAGGTTGCAGGTTCTAGTCCAAGCAAAGAGTAAAATATATTTACACAGTCTCTGCTAGTATATTTTCTATACACCCATTTAGTCGCATTTAGAGAAAACAAGTGGTTTGTTAATTTATAATCAGGTATCATTTGACACATTTAGCTTTTTAATGGACGCAGGCAAAACTTATTTGGATACTTGTTTTATTTATTTATGTATTTTATGTTAAGTGCTTTGCATCTGTAAGCATGTTGGTGCTAGTAAGGCCTGGCGAAAAATTGTATTCATTCAGCTTAAAAAGGAAAAGAAAAAATAACTTTTAGAATTTCTTTTAAATGATCTGACATCTATTTGTTCTGACACCAGACAACTAAAGACCTATGGTGATTTCCAAAAATATAATTATAATGTTATTAATATAGAAAAACAAGGAAGTAAACTGTCTTATATAGTTACCGCTTCATTTTACATCCAAGTAATTATTGTGGATTCCTCTTTAAGTGCCCCTTTACAAAATGTGACTCTTTTGTATGACACAAAAGAGTCTGAATGAAAAGCTTAAACCAGCTTGTGATCAAGTGTTAAAGTCCAAGTATGGACAGAGACGAATGTCATTAAGTATAGAAAGAGCTGATGGTGTTGCTTCCCTGGAAGTTTAATGACAGTCTTTTACATATCACATCTCATGACAGGATGGCCTGTGCTGTATGCAGATGTCTTTGCATGCCAGATCTTTATTGTAGAAAGATAACACAGACACCGTTCACATTGAAAATAGTGTGCAGTGGTGTCAGGAATAACTTCGCCTGAACCCCAGCAGCATTGTGCAGCTCATTAGCCCACTGCCCTGGAATAAGCCAATAATTAGATTCCTCCTTTACGTGTCCTTGATCCTGTCTCTAATACATTAAATGTTATACACTCAGGTATCTAAGTCATCTGCAGAACACTACTGTGTCTTCAAGTTGAACTGTAGACTATTTACTGTTTAGAGGCTATGTAGTCAAGCAGTGACGGAGAGGGGAATAGAAAAGTAGAGAACATGTTTAGCTTAGCTCCAAGATTTGCCGTGCTCTGTCCAGTAGTAACATAATACACTAACAAGAACCTCTAAAATCAGTTATTAGCTAAGCCAACTGGCTGCTGGCTGTAGCTTCATTTTTACTGTACAAACATGAGAGTAGCATTCATTTTCTCATTGGAACTCTCAGCTTTATAAATACTTTTTAACTAAATATGAATGTCTGTGGTGAAATGTCCTCTAGAAAGACGCTAACTTGTTCAGCTGTTAAGAAGCTGGCAGTCAAAGTCAGCTCCCTCACGAAGCCAGGCCCAACATCCCGAGTAGGCGCCCCCCTGATGCCCCCTTCTGCCCCCTCAGTTTAAGGCTGTTATCTTTTTCCTCAGATATGTTTTGATCTGTTATGAATAAAACTAATCTGAGTATCAGCTCTCTTTTAAGAGCCAGGTGTGCTTACAGGCTGGTGTGTTTCAGTCTCATTCTCTGATAGATAGGGCTCTGGCTGGTGTCATTATTTGATAGGGGCTACTCATCGATCCAGATGTGCTTCCTCTAAGAGAATCAAAACATGCTTCCCCAGGTCGCAGATGGCCTTGCGGTTAGGTCGCGCGCCATGTACAGAGGCTATAGTCCTCCAAGTGGGCAGCCTGCATGTCATTCCCAACTCGCTCCCTTGTTTCCTGCTCTATCTGCTGTTCTATCCATTAAAGGCAAAAACCCCCAAAATAGATCTTTAAAAAAACATGCTTCCCATACTCTCATAATGTAAATGCAGCAAGTAGTGGTGTCAACAGTCATTCTGTTCAGAGAGCATTATTTGATGTGGGATGATTGTCCATCGCCATATTCTTCCCCTGAAATGTTAAATAATCTGCTGTCCCTTATGTGCTATAGTAGCACCTTTGGACAGAACAGCAGGGCTGTAGAGAGCACAGGTGTTAAATATAAAGCTAGCAAGATAACAGAATAGCTGCTTGTCATATTTTACACATCCATCTGTGTGTGTGTGTGTCTTTGTGTGTGTGTGCCCACAATTTTACTGATACTGGACCACAAACATTCTCCATAGTTTGTTTTACCATATAAGGCGCTGTGCGTCCCTGGCAGCTAAAGAATTCAAAATGTGTGTTAAAGGAAGGGGCATGGCCAGAGAGAGAGAGAGAGAGAGAGAGAGAGAGAGTAGCAGCTCTGAAAGAAAGAACAATGAGAGGGAGGACATGAGAGGAAGTTTGAGCAGATGACTTAATGTTACTTTTTTAAGATCCTCATTTGTAAAGCGATCTTACTATATATTGTTATAGTTAAGGTTTTGTTCCAGTATTTGTCACCTCTACCTCAACATAGTGCTCTCTTTGTTGTTGGTTTTTTACACATTCTCTAAATACTTCTAAAATAGCGTGTGTTTCTGTACTTTAAGCATTGTTTGAATGATTTTCTTAAGCTGCAGAAGTATTTCCAACAGCACCTTCAGGATTTACAGGAAAAATTCTTCTCTTCTGTCATCATGGTTGAGTGAATTAGAGGCGTGAGAGTATGTGCTGTATGTTCACAAGAGTTTTGACTCGACATAGGGCAGCCTCTGTGTAAAAGGGGATCTCCACCACACTGCGATTGTGAAAATCTGATGACAGATAAGTAATCAGGTTGCACATGACTGTGAGGGTAGATATACTACAACCATGGTAGTTAAAATTGTGGTCTTTGTGTTTGTGTGTTGCCTGACAACAACCATTTTACAGGAGAGGAAGTTAGCTGGTTACTAGCTAGGTAATTATGTGTGTTTGAACGAGGCAGAGATTGACAGAAAGAGAGGGACTGTTTTCATGTTTGTGTCTGGAGGTACATTATAGCGTCTGATCTGCCAGTGTAGCCGACCTGAAACTCATGAATAGCTTGTTTGTTTGGGTGCAGAGTCAGACAGTATTCTTCACAGTACATTGCTTCACTCAGGACCACGAAAGTAACAATATCTGTTATTTCAGGCACCCGGTTTATTCTACTCAATGTTTCTCACCTGCCAGATGTGGTGTTAACAGATGCAGACCCGCATAACCAACATTACTAAAGAGATTTCAAGATGTTTGACCAATTTATGACATGAAATCCATTCCGTGCTGGGTTAGGTTTTCCTCTTATCGAGTGCTGGCTGTTTCAAGATGTGTCAATGCTAGTTGGGCAGATATTTCCTGTCTCATATCACCGTCTTCCCCTGGCAGCTCTGGGTGCAGTAGGGCAGGACCTGGGAGAGGACATAAAAACATATATATATAAAGAGAGAGAGAGAGAGAGAGAGAGAGAGAAAGAGAAGTGGAAAGACTGAGCGGCTAGTCAGCAGTGCAATGAGATTGAGACAAGCGGGAAAAAAAAGAAAATTGAAATGGGGGCTGTGCCAGCTGCCAACACACAGGAAACCATGCTTTCATTTCCTGAAATATTGAGTCTATGAGAGAATGGAAGAATATTCTGCATGAAGGTTCATTCATTCTCGGCACGTACATATTATGCGATTCTTTTCCATTCAGCTTTCTTTCTCTACTTTCTCTCTTTCAGTGACTGTGTCTTGTCAAATCTGTAGCAGGATGACTCACCTACCTGTAAACTGAATTGCAGACACTTTGACTTTTGCTCTGACTGTCGGGCTGGCTTCTGGACTGAACAATGAGCTAATGAGTCACCCTGGCCTACTAACAGAGTAGTGTGTTTGTTTAAGAAATCCTCGGCTACTTCGTTTTAGGAACAGAGAGTAAAAGTGTGCGTGTACTCTTGGCCGTGCTGTCATAGTAGTTAGGTTGTGTGCTCATAAACTTGGATAGTCTCTTTATTTCAACATTTGTTTAAAAAAGAAAGAGAGAGAGAGAGACAGTTAGGCCGGTTTTCAGCTTGAGAGCCGCTCCCCAGGAGGTGGTGCTTGGATAAACTCTTCAGCCAACAAAGAGGAAATGCCTTTATAGTTGTCTGTTTGCTTTCTTCTTCCTCCCTATGCCTTTGTTTACTAAGGGCAGATGAGAAGAAGCCCTGTCCAGCCTACTTGGCCCACTTCTGCATTCACCGGAAATTGACTTTTTGTAAATGTTTCATTCAATCTTCAGATATGAAGAGGGATTGTACCTTGTACCTTCCAGCCAGACTGAGCAGCTAGTAGTCTTGCTAAGTAGGCCCCACTGCAATGACCTCCAGATGTCTCCATTTCACTTTTGATCAGAATGACTCAGCTATTGATTTGTAGAACATGAGCCGGCCCAGAAAACACATCTCACTAACTCGTCATCGTACAGATATGGCGGCAGTAGCTCAGTCTGTCGGGATTTGGGCTGGGAACCGGAGGGTCGCCAGTTCAAGTCCCGGTACGGACCAAGTCTGAAAGTTGGTCTGGTAACTGGAGAGGTGCCAGATCACTTCCTGAGCACTGCCAAGGTGCCCTTGAGCAAGGCACTGATCCCCACCATCAGCTCAGGAGTGCTTTGGGCAGCTCCCTCACTCTGGCATCTCTCCATTAGACATGTTTGTGCATGTGTGTATATTTCAGCCTATGTGTGTGTTGCATGACTTACACAGTGTAAAAACTGAAATTTCCCCTTGCGGGATCAATAAAAGTAAATCTTAATCTTAGATCTGAGAGTATTTCATTACACTGGCAAGTCTGACTTCCAGTATGATTGTTTCCACACAGATGTGATAAGAATATCCTTCTACAGTCATGGCGTCACACTTAAAGGCACTTCATTGCATTTAAACAAATGAAGGTCGGTTTAGGAAAAAAAAAACAGTGCTGCTGTAGCTTCCCTGACATGGCTGCCTCAATACACTGGTGACAGTTTGCATAAGGAGATGCTGTTTAATTTCAGTTGTAAAATAAGTTTAACATTACTATTACTGTGTCCCTCCAACCAGTTTGAAATCTATTAATACTTAGGTTTACTGACAGCATGAAGGAACTAAGAATTAAATGTGTCTTACAAAAAGTAATATCACTTAGGGAACTTTCAAAACACACAGTCACTTTTCTTAAAAACAGAAGTTATGAGGTTTAAAATTGGATGTGACCTCGGTGTAAAGACAAATTCCGGAAATACAGGGAGATTATCTGTTCAAAGTGCTCAAAGAGACGGACGTTGGTTGGTGACAGACTCCAGTATAAAGGAACTGATTTTAAACCGTCACATGGTATATGAGCAAGTAAACAGAGAGGAAGGGGTCCCAGAAAAATTCATCCCTACCTTCCTTTTTCTGCCTAACAAATGAATTTTACAAACCATGAAGGGAATTTCTTCATTTTATACTCTCGTATAGCAGAACTGTGTTCGTACTGGATTATTAGTGTTGATTTTCAAACTGTTGTTTTGATGTACAGACAATAAAAATACAGCTACAACTACAAAAGAGTCCGACCTTTTCTCATACAATAGTTCTCACTGTTTCTGTATTTTAAAATAACTTTTCTATCATCACGCTGCCCTTTCTCTACCATTTTCTCTCCAGTTTTAAAGCAAGAAAAGTAGGGGAATGGACGACCAGCTTGGATGATTTAAAGTTCAGTGAATGAATGACTAATTTTCTCTGTTCCCTCCTTCCCCCTTCTTAGGCCGAGGGTGATGTAGCAGCTCTGAACCGTAGGATCCAGCTGGTGGAGGAGGAGCTGGACCGAGCCCAGGAGAGGCTGACCACAGCGCTGCAGAAACTAGAGGAGGCTGAGAAGGCCGCAGATGAAAGCGAGAGGTCAGTTTAAATCAAATGAAAGTAGGTTGAACATGAATTGATTGTTTTTGCTGCTCAATTTGTGTGAAGTATTTATTGTAAAACTGCACCCCTCTCACCCAATCAGAGGGATGAAGGTGATCGAGAACCGAGCGATGAAGGACGAGGAGAAGATGGAGATTCAGGAGATACAACTGAAAGAGGCTAAACACATCGCTGAGGAGGCCGATCGTAAATATGAAGAGGTGACACATTGAACACTCAAACTGGCATCCTTACACATTGATGATGCTCCACCACCCGGCCAATTTAGGTCTAATCCTTTTACTGTTATCTGTCACAGGTGGCCCGTAAGCTGGTGATCTTGGAGGGGGAGCTTGAGAGAGCAGAGGAGAGGGCCGAGGTTTCAGAAAGGTAAAAACATTTGACACAGAAACACGAGCACGAAGACACAAACCCTCTCACCTGTTCGTTGCATCTCCATTAAAACCCTGCCTGTCTCTCTCCACAGCAAAGCCTCTGAACTGGAGGAGGAGCTGAAAAATGTGACAAACAACCTGAAGTCCTTAGAAGCTCAGTCTGAGAAGGTAGGTGTGTCATGTGACATGTGAGTTAGATGTATAACAAAAAGTACACCTTGCAGCGGAAATACATTGACAGATTTACCACAATAATTTGTTGAATTGCCTTCTGAGCAATTTCTCAAGGTTTTTTTCTCACCACGACTAAAGGCATCAGTATATGAGGCCATTGTGTAAGGCTAGCTGCAAACTTTTATAAAAATACGATGGGATGCATTCACTTGCTGATAATGTTTTGGCCAGCTAGAGGTGTATTGATAATACCGGTAATAATTTTCTAAAGCTATTGGCTAACATTAGGACAAGCTAACTGAAAGTCAATAAAGTTACGGTACTTCTATTCTCTTCACAAATACACAACCTAAATCTATACACCAGTAAAGTGAACACATACTAAGCTTCACTTCTCTGTATGCTATCATTTGGGCTGGATCAGAGGATGGTAATTTGAGTGACCCATCCTTAGGGAGGGATACCACATAACCAAGGTGTTGTTTTAAAACTACCTCCTTTGTAATTGTGTATCATCAGGCCCTACTTATGACACAACCACTTATTTTCATCTCAGGTTGTGTAGAAGAAAACATGAACGTATCAGTGTGCGAGAACGTCACTATTTAGATGGGCTTCTCTTCAAATAAATGATTGCACAATAACATATCACCAGACCGATTACTGGTATTTGTACGCAGGTTTAAATGTCTACAGAAGGCGGTTCAGTGTACACTCACCAACCTCCTGTAGAAACCTGCTGCACATTCTTCCTGTTTGCTACATTAAATACCTCTCCAGGCACAGACAGGCAGTATGAAATCTTGCCAGGCTACCCACATGACTGCACTCCTTTAACAACACATGCCTTTGCTTTGTCCAGTCAGGCCTGCCATGCTTGGCAACACAGCAGCACAGCATGTTCCCAGGCCAGGCCAACGCCTCACCTCCTTTGTGTCACTACTTGCATGTCTCTCCTCAGAGAGGGCGTGGTTGCTGTTATTGCAATTACAATGCCTGGATGAATGCAGCAAGCGTGTGTGTGTCCTAATGGTGTACATTTGTAGGTGAAAGTGGTGTGAGCTCATGTTTGTGTCTCTGCCACTGATTAGGTAATATTATTTCTCTGTGCCTCTGCCAACAGTACTCACAAAAAGAAGACAAGTACGAGGAGGAGATTAAGGTTCTGTCTGACAAACTGAAGGAGGTGAGTTCAGGACTCTAGGAAGGAAGATTTCCCCTCATAAAAATGTCAAATTGATAACCTTTCAGAATCATTTGAATGTTTTAATAATAAAAACATCAGAAAGGTAATTTCTGTGATCATTTAAAAAGCTTTGAGACCGGCTTTACAGTTGTGTTGTGGTCAAGGACACACTCAATGTACCGTATGTGTACTCTTTTGGGATTTGATTCAGGCCATGGCCCTAGTTAAGTTTTTAGCGCATCATTATTCAGTTCTCATCTTAAAAAAGTGCATGCTGTAGAAACATGAATGTTTAATACGTCAGTTTGACCGTCAAAAGTACAGAAAGTATTTTTTAATAATTCTGTCTTTTGTGTTGAATTAACAGTGTTTAAGCTTGTTTTGTTTGTTTTATTTTGAAACATCCTGTGTCTTTGTTTCTGTCAGGCTGAAACCCGTGCAGAGTTTGCTGAGCGGAAAGTTGCCAAACTGGAAAAGTCCATTGATGACCTGGAAGGTATGAGATCACTTCTGTCATAATGCTGCAGATTTCCACTACTTGGTTTGTCACAACAATATACATTTTTATGACACATTCAATCAGTCCAGTAGCCTTACTAGATGAGAAGCATTGCAGAACATGTTAGTTTATAAACAAGTACATAGTTAAGTGGAGTTTCCTGTCTTTCAGCAGCTAACTCTAAATCATCATAAGACATGCACAGACGCATTGAGTTTGACTTAGACCCCTCAGTCTCCTATTTCAGCAACACTGGGAATATGTTTCTAGGAAAAGAGAGTGTTTGCTGCCAAATGCATGGAAACTCCTTACCTAAGACCAGAGATAATGGAAGTTAGTCTCTGAAGGACAACAAGAGGACAGAATGTGCTGCTCAGGTGTTCCTGGGTAAAGGTTATTTAGCTTTAGAACTATATGCAACTTCAGTTGAAGAATTGTTGGAGCAGTTTATGAGACATTCAGAACAGGTTTGAATGTTTTAAGCTCGCCCAGCCGAGGCGAGATGTGCATCATTCTTTCTTCCAAGCATTTTTGCAACTTCAAAAAGCCTGACCTATTTTTTTTATTTGTCCTCTCCTTCCTCCCTCTGCTCTTTACCTCCATCTGTCTCTCATTCTTACTCTGCTCTTGGCTTGTTTGTGTCGCTGCTGTCCTCTACACCTGCCTGCACCTCCCGTCCACTTCTGACCTCCAGATGAATTGTATGCTCAGAAGCTGAAGTACAAGGCCATTAGTGAGGAGCTGGACCATGCCCTCAATGACATGACGTCTCTGTAGACGCTCTGACATCCCTTTCTCTCTCTTCATCTCTGCTTCCTCCTTCCTCTTTTCTGTCTCATGTCATGGATCTTTCAGACTCTTCATTGTCTCTCTGTGGATCGTATATGTGTCCTCTGCCCCTGTTATCACGCAGAAAATGATTAAACTCTTGCTCTTTCCTAATTTACAGCTTTTGTCTATCTGTTCTTGATGTTATTTTCTTGACAAGGTGTATATAGTGGTGAAACAGTTGCTGCTTAATCAACAGTTTGCTCTTGTGAAAAGGGTTTTTGATACACATCATTTGTCTAAAAATCAGCAAGTGTATGAGACAAGGTGAGAGAATTAATGTGGTTTTTGGTGTGAATTAACAAAGTTTGCAATCCCTTTTGAACCTTTAAACCCCTATTTTAGTTGTTAATCAAACTTCTGTAAAATCACTTGTGTCCCCAAAGTCTTATGAATTTTACACACGGTAGCATCCAATACAAGAAGACCCCAAAGTATAGAACAAAAGTCCTGTCCATGCTGTAATCTACTAACGGTCTTCAGCCAGAGAGCAACAGTCAGCAGTTTATGCATGAAGGCACAGCCATGTGATTGGATTTTTGCATGTGGCACAATTTAACCAAAATGATAATATGCAAACATATGGTCATCAGAATAAGGCTCTGGTGTTTTGAATGTGATGCTGTTTAACAAACCTTTAAAGGAGAATTAATCTGCAGACATACGCAGTGTTTTCTGCTTCATTATGTCTCTTTTCTTCTTTCTCCAGAAAAACTAACAGTTGCCAAAAACGAGAACGCGGAGATACAGCATGCCCTGGACCAGACCATAGTGGACCTGAACAACTTATAAACACACAGAGGAAGCTGGAGAGGATGAGATTGTCACGTTACATCCCTTTGATGTACAACTCCATTCCACATTTTGGGCTGTAAAATCTTTATTCCCCGCTGAAGGGGAATAAACTTAATGCTTGACCCTTAATGTTGTTGTTTTTTTCCAAAGGCACAACTTTCTTTTTTAAAGATGGGAAGTCATAATGACCACATCTTTTCTTGTTTTATTGCCAGCATTGATTGCAGAAATTCTCCCCAGAATCCTTTTTGACCACTTTTTTTTTTTTTTCAATCACTGGCAGTCCAATATACACCCATATAAACTGAACATTTGGTCAACAACCGCTCAAACTGGTTCCATTTAACATTTTTTTATGCACATACACAAGTCCTTTTCTGGTTAATTCAATTAAGAACACGCTAGAATCTGCTCAGTCTACATTACTTTGGCTCAAATGCCCCCTAGTGGTGATATGAAGTAAGTCAAAACTTTTATTTTTGGGTCATTTTGAACCACCTTAAAGGGCTACAGGTTAGCAGTGTATTGACCCTGCAATATCCCACGTGACTGTTTGATTTTAAGCAGCATGTCAGGTGGACGGGTCGAATAGACAGGTGACCTTTTGGAAATGTTTTCAAACATTGCCAGGCACATCCTTACATTCATTTAATTAGTAAGCCTCTTCTTCCAAACTCCTTTTATCCTGAGGCCTACATTTTGAAGGTGCACTGAAAATGTATGTGCATATTTTTATCTACTTTGTTGTTGGTGTGGGAATCTGTGCGGAGCCTGGGAGTTGTGCATGTACAGTTTCTAAACTCTGACATGCATTTTTAAGCTGTACTACCTTTCCTTGAGCTTGACCTGACCAATGACAGTCTGAAGAAATGCCAACAATATGCAATAATGTAGCCAATTTGAATTAGATTTACAATACTTTGTATTACCGAAGTGAGCTAAACCAAAACCACTGGAAGCTCAGTCAAGTTTTATCAACCTTGGATACTTGTTGTATATAGTAGAATAATGTTAGGTATGTGACAAATTATATTACTTTCATTTTTTTTTGTTTCATTTACACCACTTCTTTATGCCAAGATGAACTCTCAAGACCAAAGAACACACATGATGCAGACAATAAATCCTTAAAATGTTTTATTTTTGTTTGTAATGGTCATCGTGGTTTCATCTCTCGCCAGGGCCATAAGACCATTTTGGAATATTTCAATATTATTGACCACCCCCACTCTTTGTCAACCTAATAAATGTTTTACAGAAATCATGACTTGTTTGACTTTTTTTGTAATTGGATGACTAAAATCCCATTTGACTTATTCAAAAAGTGCATTAAAACAATAAGTGCTTCATTGTAGAATTATGTCACACATTTCATTCAATCTGACCACACTTAAAAGAAAACAATTTAAGTTTATCTTGCGCTCTCAAGTCTCCCCCTGTCCAATGAAACCCTATTGGAATAATTCAATTTCACTCCAAATCAACAAGATACTTGTATGTGATATTTTTCCTCCCAAGGATTCATACACTTTAGATCAAGTGAGGTTCAGACAATATATCCATGGTCCATTTTGCCACCTGACATGGGTGCATCCACATTTTTTTCTCAGGTTTGTTTCCTTCTGAAGGCACAGCCTGGGAGGACAAAAAAAACAAAAAAGTATTACTGTATGTATCTTATCACAGGCAAGATTAAGAAAAATAGGGGTGGAATGGAACAGAAGCAGCCTAACAGTTTTGTGACTCTTTTCTCACCTGGAGTTAGTTTGCATTTGCCCCCTCCAGGCTGGCAGAGGATTAAAGAACACCCTCCACAAGGTACCACTGTCTGAGCATGGCTGAAGATAGTAGTGATCTTGTAGCAGCCTGGAAGGTATAGCAATACATTAAGACAGCAGCCTAGTTTTAAAGCACATTAATTGAATAACACATTAGAACCTCAATAGAAAAGATTATATGAGTGGAGAATCTCTTGCCTGTGCATTTAACATCCATGAAGTAGGAGTTTGGACTTTGTACCAGCCTCTTCTTCTTGTGTCTTCTCCTCTCATCTGCAAAACTGGGCCGCAACAAATCCTTAGCAAGCTGCAACCGACATCAGAACAGGTTAAATTATTTTAAAAATCCGGCAGACTTTTTCTTACATTTCTTACATACATATCTGAATTGTCCTGTCGTTGGTTTTGGGATTTTACAGTAACGACCTCTACAGTCTGATTACTATATTGCAATTTAGAGCAAAAACATGTCCAGACAAGTCCACCCACAAATCCGAACAGCTACACCTGTGTAGGCTATTGCATACAAATAACGATTTATTGAAGTGCTTCATCCCAAACAACTACTGAGTAATACTTATTTTCTTTTATATGATTTAATTTTTTCATTAATGGTAGACAACTTTCTGACCGACGCTTTCTTGTAACGTTTCTAACCAGAAAACAAAAGTAAGGGTTTAAAAAGTTTTAACTTACAGGCATTTTTGCTCGAATCTTTCAGGTATGTCTTCCAATGCAAATACGATAATAGGATCGATGTTCACGTCCGGGGTGCGTCGCTCTACAGAATCAGCTGTCGTCTGTTGTGATTGTGAAGGTTTACAATATAATACCAGAAGAGACCGAGAGGAGGAGTCTTTCTCTTCAGAGGTGGCACATTAATAAAACTATACCTGCAGAATTGGTTCATGTTTTGTATTAAAGCCAGAGGTAATCCAATCTACTGAAATTGATCCTTTTAAACATTTTCCAAAACAAATACATGGTGTTTATAAAAAAAAAAATAATAATAATTTTTTTTTTTAATTTTTAGTCCAGTTTTACAAGTTGGCTTTGCGGTTTTGATATCTAAAAAAAAAACGTTTCCATGCAGACTTTAAAACTTTATTAGACTTGAATATGATCACAAACACGTGTCTGATATTTTAAAGGTGTTATATTGTAATGAGACAAAGGACAAATTCGACTCTGGGCCTGCTAGAGGGAAATAGAAACTTTGGCATTATTGACAAATTACAGATAAAAAGCAATACTTTGTTTGATTTGGAGAGACTAAACCGAACTACCAGGTCATTATTGGTTAGAGAAAATCCATTTGAATACTTGTTAAGAAAGTTAACAAACATTTTTCATCCGTGCGGCGTTAGGTATCGAAACAAGCGAACCCAACTGGACAACTACGGACTTCCGGAGCCACGACGACAGAAAAGAGTGACAGCTGATTTGACCAACAATAAAAACACCCCTCCCCGCTGACTCGCTGTGACGTCTCCGTCAATTCAAGAGGCGGGACTTCCGCAATAGTAAGCTAACTAATAACATGGCGAAGACTTACGATTACTTGTTTAAACTACTTTTAATCGGCGATTCAGGCGTCGGAAAGACCTGTGTGCTATTCAGATTTTCAGAGGATGCCTTCAACTCAACGTTTATCTCCACAATAGGTGAGTAAAATTCAAAGTATCTGTGTTGTCTTTGCCGAAAAGCAAGTGTATGAGCAGCCCATCCCGCATGCTAATTTGTTGCTAACTTTTCTTGTTAGCACTCATCATTTAGTAGCCAGGAAGCAGCTCAGCCGGCTTGATTCAGCAGCTTTTATGGACTCTTCAGTGTTTTTTTTAACCACTGTCTGTTCTTAGAAATACACTGATTGTGTTATCAGTTAGTTTGGATACCCTGCTAAGCCTTGACAGTACATTACCAGCTAAGTCTGTGAGCTTGTTAGCAGTGTCATTTTTCACAAGATCAGCTGCCTGTACTTCGCTCTCTCTTCAGCCAACGTGACAGAAAGTATTGATGAACTGAAACAACTTCTCAACTCAAATACAAGATGTTAATATGAGTGGTGTAGGCGCTGAGGGAGGGTCAGCGTCACATGACAGATGTGCTGTAAGTTGTGTGAATAATGTGAGATGTTTTTTCCTCAGGAATTGACTTCAAGATCAGGACAATAGAGTTAGATGGAAAGAAGATCAAGCTACAGATATGGTAAGGTGGTGTGCCGTGGTGTGGAGAGCTTTCACACCACAGCTTGATGAACGTGGCAGAACAATATAACTATAAATATAAGCAATGAGAGCATTAGTCAAAGTGGCTAATTTATTGCAAGTTATATCTCCTAAATCGAGTTGAATACATGCTTAATAAGGAATTTAATTTAGACAAATGTTTCCAAACTTATAACTTGTATAGCACATTTCTTGTCTGACTACCTCAAGGTTTTTTGTTTTTTTTACACCGCATGTCACACCTGTTCACACACTGATGGCAGAAGTTGCTGTAGTGAGACCATCAGAAGTAACTCATCCCATTCATACGCATTTTTACTCCGATGATGAAGCGGCCGGGGGCAATTCGGGGGGTTAAGTGTCCTGCCCAAGGACACATAGGACTTATTGCTTCAGGAGCTGGGGATTGAACCCTTGACCTTCCAGTTGAGAGACGACAATTCTACCAACTGAGCCACAGCCGCCCCAACTTGTGTAATTTGTAGCATTAGAGTGAAAATGTTTAAATTACAATTATTATTATTTTTTTGTGGGTTTGTAAAAGGACGATTCTGGTTTCCTTGGTTAAAAGTTATACCACTTTTGCGTCCCCTCTTGATAATACTGCCAACATGATGGGTTTTCTTCCGTCTAGATACAGTATAATTAACTGACCTTGTTTGACTTTAACGCATAATCTTTGTGCTCATTGAACACTGCTGCAACACACGGGCCGTACCCTAATACTTTAAGTTAATACTCGTTAGGAATTTTGATGGCAGGTTTTTTTATTGTTGACTTATTGAAGGTTAAATAGAGAAGATCTGTTTTATCCTGTGCCGTTATTGCAGACTTTATTCTTGCACAAAGACTTTACCTGCGGAAATGTATAACCCCAACGTGACTAAAACATGTTTTTCTCTTTAGGGATACAGCAGGACAGGAGAGGTTCAGGACCATCACGACAGCCTACTACAGAGGAGCCATGGTGAGTTGCATTGTGCACCTTAACAGCTCATACAATGGTAAAGATTATCTGTGGGACTTGAATGGATAGTTGGTCATTACAGGTGTGTCACTACATCATAAAGCAGTACAAGAACCACACCTAGCATTATTATTGTTTCTAATTGTACACACAGCTGGGGAATCAGAGGTGCGCTCAATGCAGCACTGTGGAATCTCTGTTAGCCTCTCCCTAAGTTCAAGTTGAACTGGATGCCCCTGTTTGTATATTTCCACCAAATTGATCCTTGTTATGTTTGGTATTCTAATAATGATTTAAAACAAGGCTACAAAATACTGTGATCAATCACTAATAAAGATTGACATGGACTCTGCAGAGTCATATAGATACTTGATATCCAAATCTGTCTCTATAGATTGATTTAATTAGGAATGATTTTGTTGTTTCCTGACTGCTCTGTATTTATATATGTTTCCTCTGCACTCTTCAGGGTATCATGTTAGTGTATGACATCACTAATGAGAAGTCCTTTGACAACATAAAGAACTGGATAAGGAATATAGAGGAGGTAAAATATTTTTCATTTGTTTTTGTGGTTTCCCTCATCTTTTATGCACAAACGGTGATATCGTTCTGCCCAGGTTTGAGTGTATTGTACTTTGTTGATCTGATACTGAACATGCTAGAGTCTGAATAACTATAACTTCACTTTTGTTTGATTATTCCTTTCCTGTCTGTTCACATTGTCACCCTTGTTTTCACAGCATGCCTCAGCAGATGTGGAAAGGATGGTCCTTGGGAACAAATGTGATGTCAATGACAAGCGACAGGTGTCCAAAGAAAGAGGAGAGAAGGTGATAAACATGACATTGAACTGACTCAGCGAAAATGTGACTAGAAAGTACACCATAGTCTCATTCTTGTGGGGCAAATAATGTGTATTTGGCTCGTCATGCCTGAGTTCTGACACTGATTCTCTCTCTTTTCTCGTGTTGTCAGCTGGCACTTGAGTATGGTATCAAATTCATGGAGACCAGCGCAAAAGCCAACATCAACGTCGAGAATGTGAGTTCACAAAACTTCTGGTATTATTCATTGTTAGATGAAAGTGTCATCGAGAACTGTGCTCATTGGTGTTTTTGCTGAGAGTTAGATTAGATGAGGGATACCACTCTTGTATTTGTTATTATAAACTCTGTACCTGGCCGTCTCTTGCATTAGCTAAGCTTAATGACTCAAAGCTTGGGGAAACTGTTTGCTTGGCTCTGTCCAAAGGTAACGGTATCCGTCTGCAAGCACCTGCAAAGCTCTCTAATTATCACATTCTTTGTCATTTTCATAATCTGAACAAATATCAAGGCAAAAAAACGTTTGTGTAACTGGGGATTATGTGAGTGACAATTTCTTTCTAGAGATTTAGCTGGTTGCATAAAGAAAGGCTGTGAACTATTCAATTAAGAAGTAATTTCCTCAGTAAAAATGTTTTGAATACTTTTCCTTATCTTTAATTGTCATAATTCTTCCTAAAGGATCCAGTGTCCAATATTATAATAAAATAAAGCATGTTATGATTCACTGTACTGACTGCAAAGATGTCCATTGGGTATTTTTGTAAATGCTTGTTAGTTTAGTTTTATACTCTCAAAACACAATGTTTGCTAATTATAATCATGTGTTTTTCTTTATGGTTGCTGATGTTAATTCATCACAAATTCGGCCTTGCACAAACCATTGTTTGCCTCTTAATGTCTGCAGGCCTTCTTAACGCTCGCTAGAGACATCAAAGCAAAAATGGACAAGAAGCTGGTAAGAATGCTGAAGACTGGGAACTTTTTTTCAATCATTATACTTTGTGTTGTGTCATGTTTTTATTTTTTCCTCTCATCTTTGTGTATTGTAGGAGGGCAACAACCCGCAGGGCAGCAATCAAGGAGTAAAGATTACAGAACAGCCCAAGAAGAACAGCTTCTTCCGCTGCACGCTCCTGTGAGGAGACCGGAGCATCCACCAGAGCCTTAACTGTGTCCCCCCCACTGGACAGAACTGGACAGACAGAGCACACCCTGATCGCCTCTTTATTTCTTGTCTTCCTTGTTCTTTTTCTGATTGTCCCATGCTCATCTAGTAGGAAGAACAACCTCGCACTCCTTTGCTTTACCAGTCTTTCCATGACACCGATGAATCTAATAACTGATGCTTCTGCCACATGACACAATCTGATTTCTCTGTTGCGGTTATTTTGGTAGTTTCAACTCAATTCCTTAGATTTTATTGACTTTTAAAGACTGACTCCTGGTGAGATCCTAGAAACAATGAAACCATCACTGCTCACAACAACTGTTGATGCCGACCTGCTATCTGTTGTTGTCAGTGTGACAAGGAAAAATCATATTTATTGGATCTTTATCACTAAAAGCAGCTCAAATTATACTTCAGACTTAATTTCAAATTATAGAACATTTTTACACTTCTATCTATCCAATCTAAATACACAAGTATATATGATTGATTATAATATGCTTTGAAACTGGTGCCAGCCACATTTTTTTACCCAACATATCAACATTGGGGTTAACATGTCCTCTGTCCTCTATACTGTTTCCTTTCTGCTAATTTCTCAGGCTGAAACATTCCTCTTTTGAAAACTTCGATGTGCAATGTAATATGTAGGGGGGCCAGATTATTTTCTATCCTAAGTATTTAAGTGGTTGAAGTAAAAAATGGTTCTTGTAAAAGGAGGGCACAGATTCCCTTTATAGTGTCTTACCTCATCGTTTTGTGTATCGCTGTTCCTAGGATACAAAAGATGTTATTGTTGTGAGGTAAACAATTATTTGCTGCACTTCTGCAGTGGAATTGCAGTACCAAATCCTAACACCTGGGGGTTGACAGAGAAGAGGCACAGAAGGAATCACAGCTCATTGTCTAATATATTCGCACATGATCCGGTTGTCTGTTCCAATGGAGGGACATGCACACAACTGTTTCCTGGGCCTTGGAGAAGGGCTGTGCTGTAGCAGTATTCACGGAGCAAAAAACAAAACATAGCACCAAAATGACAAAGTGCCCTTTAATGTTCTTATTGTTAATGCACTTTTCCTTTGTTCTTTCTGTAAAAAAAATGTTTCTTAACATTTGTTGACTGTATTTGTTGCAAGTCTTAACTGATAGCAAAGAATATTCATGCACAAGCTTTCCATGTTCCCTTTCTGGGCATCCTTAAAAACATCTGAGCACTGAAACCTTGTCTTTTTAGTATGAACATATATTGAAGGGCCTATGATTCAGAGAGCGTTTTCATTGCCGTTCCCAACATTCCCTTAAACTGATATTTCTAGTTTTTAATGCATTTTCTTCCCCATTGATGCACCGTCTCATTTTTCTCTCCTCCCCCTGATACGCCGATCTCTTTCTTGGTCCTCAGTCATGGCCGTCTGTACTATGCATTCTGGGTGCAGAGAAAACCTTGAAAGCTTTGCACATTTGACTTAATGACATATTTGAGATCAGAGATGTGCAAAAGAATCTTTGCTGTTTTATTTTCTGCTGTCACTCCAAATTCATTAGTATTGGCTCTGTCGAACTGTTCAGGTGTAAGAATAGGAAATTAACTGAAAGTTGATTATTATTATTTTTTAATCACCTCTGACGTTTTACAGTGATGCAAATCATTTCTGGTGCTGAAGAGTCATTGAATTGATAACTGCCTAAACGTTAACCTGTGGATTCAAATCATTTTAGCTGATTTCAGAACATTTTTGGTCAAGCCAGCTCTCTTGGATGAAACCAAATCATGGCTATAAACGGCTTAAATGTGGTCTGCTAAGTTCTTTTGATAGGAGACCAAAAAAAGTAAAAGATTTCCAGCTCAACGTCAGTGAATCTTCAGCATTCTCTTACTTAATTTGTATTTCATTTTATGGGCAAAATATTAAATAATTCAGCAATTGTAAATAAGATCTGCAATGATTGTACTTCATAAATCTTATTGATCTACACCTTTTGTAGATATTTGTACTTTTGATGATTTATTAAAAATGAGATTCTTAAAGAAATATCATGACATTTTATTTGTGCCTTTTATTAAGATTTAGATATTTATATGGAGTATTACATTTTTTAAAAACAATATCAGAACGGTTACACTTTAACCCTTGAGTATTTTTTTACATCACAGGTATGGCCTCAGTTTTTTTGCAGTTAATGGTGATATCAAGTTTGACAGAATTCTCTGCACATCAAGACACATTGCTGTAACACAGATGTATTCTGACAACCACACTAGTTGTTCCCCTAATTGCACAATTAAAACTTGTCCAATATTACACCACACCATGGTTACTGTGAAACAGTACCCCCACATCCCCCACACCAAGACTTTTTATCAAGGTACTGGGGTTCAAGATGCATTTTTATATTAAATATTTTGATTGTATAATGTGTTTGATAGTTTATAATTGATTTAATAAGACTATTGTGTACACATTCTTTTGCTGAAGAAGTCTTGCTTGCTCTGAATTCTTAATGAATCTGCTGCTTTGTAAAGCAATTGTCATTTGTTTCTGGTCTGTAATATGCAGATATTCAGCAAACATCTGATCCATACTCTGGAGAAGTCAGTGATTCTGGAGCAGCAGGTATGTTGAGAAATGTCAGTCTCCAACTCATCTGGAGTAATAATGTTGTTCACAGACACTTCTAGATTTCTGGTCTCTCCCATGGTTCAGTTTTTTCTTTATCAGTCTGATCAACATATTAAACAAAATGCTCCATGAAAGGTTTCAAGGCAAAGAAAAACTTTGCTTGAGTATAAGGGAAATGAGCAAAAGATGTTCGATACAGAAGTTTTCATGTTATGTAGAGGCATGGTGCAGTTTGTGTGTGTGTGTGCTTTGTATATTTGTGTTTGCATAGTTTCTCTTTTTTGTAAAGAGTCTCAACAAAAACATTTGCGCCTAAACTCATTACTTCCTCTTCACAAACTGTTTGCAACAATGAATTTATAGTCTGACCTCTTTTGTTATTTTTCACTTAGGAAGTCATCATGTGGGAGGAAAACTTCCCATATTCATTCTTTATGTTCACTGGAGCGGATCTCAGGCAGTGTCTGGACAGTTTGTTGTATTGGTTTATTACAAAGTTTATTACAGCAACGCTAAAGACCATGAAGTCTATTTTGTCCAGTTCCTGTCTGTTAGGTTTCAACTAAACTAAATCAACAAATGGAAGTTCGAGAAACATGCACTTGATAACATTTTACTACTGTCATATTATTAAATTATGATCAGAGAAGCAGTTTTGCTATTTTCTTCATTAATGCACAAATATTACAGTGAACCTGCTTCAAGTAGCCTATCAGTAAGTTGTGTTTTTATTAGCTAGCAAATATTAGGCATGCAATGATATTTTAAGTGATCAAGTTTATGTTAACCTTATATTGGTCTCTAAAGGGCTCCCTAGATCAGTGCATGGTTTCCAAATTGGGGGTCAAGACTTCATGGTGGTCACAAGATGCCTTCCAAAATAACTGATAAAAATATAAAAGCATTTAAAATTGCATATTTGACCCATTATTGTAAAACAATATACTTAAAGCAATTCAGTTTTAAATAAAACATATCAGTAAGTACAATTAAAATTAGATTAATGTGTAAAAATACTTCAAAGGTTAGTTTGCACATGACATCAACAATTTCTGTCTGCTGCTCTTCAGAGATGTACACACCTGTGTGTCTATTAAGTTTCCACTCATTGCAAATATTTACATGGAAAGAAAACTTTCAAGGAATTACTATATAAAAAATGTCATGGTTTTTGTTACATGGTTTTGTGTTGCTCTTTTTTCTTCCCAGTGTTGGATAGGCTATCTGTGCATGGCTGTGCTGTGTTATATGCTTTAACCACCTCCAGACAGTGGGGGTCCCCAGTCCCTTGCACTCTTATTTTGGGGGGAACAAGCTGAAAAGTTTGGGAACCCCTACCCTAGATCATTAATCAGTGGTTGTGTCAAGGTAGCCAACATTGTCCAGATTAAAAAAAAGTTTTTTTTAGAAATCCTAGTTGAACTTAATAAATAAAGTTCTTTCATGCAAATATATTGGACTGCACTCAATTGTATGGGTTTCCTGGGTATTTTGTGAAATCTTATCTTTTTGATATTCAAATAAGTGTAGGTGCAGCAAACTGGAAATACCCTAGTAATTTCTATTGATCAGTCTAGTTGTGCTGTAATATAAGAAAGAACCTGCACTGAATATAGCTGGACAACTAGACGCGTTATTAAGTTAGGATAAGATAATCTCTTATTGATCCTCAAAGTAAAGATGTTGAATTATAACCCACCATGTGGCCTCTGACCTTGAAACTCTAAACTGTGTCAAATGTAACATTACGCAATAACTGAAAAGGGCATGGCTGTGGTCTCAGTAATAACTATCAGAAACTGAAACCTCTTCTTTAACGTCTGTGATTCTTAGCCAACACTCATGTGCTCACACCTGTGGCTTCATGTAGTCCTCATGTAGACTACATCTCCTTAGCATCATTATATGCGGTCAGTTCACCTTCATCATGATCATACATTAGGCTGTTGGATTATTTGTCACCTGTGGTATAATCAGCTTTATCCTGTCTTGTGTGGCTATCTCATCATGGCTTTTTCAACGTGTGTGGATTTTTGCCTCCTCCCCCTTTGAGGTGTTATCAGACGAGTGAGCTGTGTAGTTTCATTTTATCAGAAACAGCCGGACAGGGTAAGTAACCCTTTAATACAAGCTTTGATAAGTTTCAAAAATCCTTTCAGGTGCTTTGATTCAGTTTTATTAACTGAATGTTGACATTTGCAAATATAGAGAATGTTACAGCAGGCAACACTTAATCAAACAGAAGCCAATGGTAATAGCAGTACTATTTCCTGGTGAGGCTACATTTTCTAGTTCAAAGTGCAGTCCCATTACAAAAAAAAAGGTTTAACAAAACAATTAAGTATTCAGACATGGATATTTAGTGAGATTATATTATGATGTATTTAAACCCAGGGCATTAAATGAGATAGTGATAAGCTAAATAAATAAAAAATATATAATTTATAGGGTACCTTCTATTGAGACGTAGCTGCCCCTAATCCTGACCCCTAAATTTCAAATTATGTAAATACCACTTAAAACAAAAAAATCCATCATGTTCAGGAAGAATGTTTAAAAGAATTTACTGCCCAAAAATGTTCCAAGTATATCTAAAAGTCAACCAAACTTTAGCTGATTAATATTCAGAGACATTATGTGTAAGCAAAAGAGGAAAAACGTGCATGAAAAGGGGAAATTTGATGCAATGTTGCTCTGTGATATTTAAGTATTGGCCTTTTAAGATACAACATGCTTGTTATCAAGGGCACTGGCAGCTGAAACATCTCCATGTAGTTTTAATTGCATGTCAGCTTTGTGCTGTATGTACACAAATCTTTTGTCTGAAATTAATCAATACTTAAACATGTATTTGTAGGCCTAGTGAGTTTCCCAGCAGACACCACAGAGGATTCATTGAAAGTGTCCCAGGATGACGGAGTGGAGCCCATGCGTACAGGAGCAGCATGACATTTTCACCTGGTTTACTGAGTCCCAGCTCGGGTCTCTGACCAGGAACGGTATAGTCCCTGAATGGTTTCATGGGATCATTTCCAGGAAGTAAGTCCACAAAGTCTTTCACTGTATGCCATCAGAGAAGAAAGTGGAGACATTTCTCAATATCTTATAGAATAGCGATACCAATACTGTGATGCAGTGATTGTTTTTAAGCTTTGCACATGACACGGATTATATAGCTTTTCCTCCATTTTATTGATTTATTATCTCCAAAGTATAGTCTTATAACAAGACCATGGAGCTGAATTGTCCTTTTAACAGATTTATGCTTCCTCCACGCCCTGTGTACACATTCACGTATTCATGTATAATGGATGATTTATTTGGATTATTTTTAGATATGGTGTACTTTGTCAAGACTTCAGTGTACAGTTTTTAAAACAACATTTTAGTTATTTGATAAGTTAAACATTTTCCAAACCGCCTCCAGCTCCAGTTCACATGCAAAATCCCTTATTCAAAATTTTAAAAATATCAATATCAATATGGCCACAGCATTTACAGATAAAACTCTGAATAAAGGACTCTTTGTCTAGGACGGCAGAGGAGCTTCTGATGTCCAAGCCTCCAGGTTACTTCCTCATCAGAGTCAGTGAGAGCAGGATTGGCTATACGCTTTCACTCCGGTGAGTGCTTGCAGGGTTAGAGGAGCTGTATTTTGTCAGTTAACAGGTCACAGTTCAGCCCTGTTCATTGTTCTTGATATATACTTATTTTTTCTCTCTTGCTCCCAGCGCAGATGACCGCTGCAGACATTTTATGATTGACGCGTTGGAGGACGGTCATTACGTCATAGTAGGGGAGACGAGACGTCACCGTTGTCTGCAGGACATGGTGGACTTTCACCGAAGGAATCCCATCATGCCTTTCAGTGAGGTGCTGACTGTAGCTTGTGGACAGGTATGGAAATATTTAAAGATAAGATAAAGATAAACTTTGTTGATCCCCCATGGGGAACATTTTTTCATTATAACACCTCACGAAAACAGGAAACAGGAATATAATTATTAAAAAATAACAAGAAGTTAAAAATCAAACATATGTACATCAGTTAAATAAATGGAGAAAAAATACAATAATAGAATAACAGAATAATACCAGGTATGTACACTTCCACTTGTGGAAAGACTTATTATTAAAAACACACACAGTGTGTAGCAGATGGAATGAAAGACCTGGGTGGGTGTCTCAGTCCTGAAAATAGTTGAGATTTCAGTGGTTTGTATAGTGTATTGATATTTAGACAGAGGTACAGGACTCATTGAGAATAATAACCCAAACAATTCAATCATAAATACGTACAAAAACACACCTTATTCAAGTAAACTCTAATATCTAGTTAGTATGCAATACAAGGGCTGGGGGGTATATCAAATATATCTACAATTTCCTTTTAATTTACTTTTTTGCTGTCCACCTGTGCACCTTGCAAAAATTAAACGTTATTTTCTCTCTCGCTGTCTCTCTCTCTCTCTCTCTCTGTATGATTTTATAATAGAGCTCAAATAACAATACCGACTATGCAGAACTACTGTTTCCCCAAAGACATCCAAACTCTAATGCGAGTTTGCAGCCAAACAACTCCCTGCATGCCAACACAATTCTCCCAGAATCAGGAGAAAAAATCCCACATGCACTTCCTAATCGGCCAAATAACATGAAGACCCCTGCAATCTCGAATACGGGCAGACTTTACCCTCAATTGGAAGAAGAATTTCCACACATCAGCTTCCCTCTTCAAGCCACGGTAAAGTTGATTAAATAAGAAAGTTTCAGGTATTTTCTGGTGTATAAACTGTGCACTAATATCGTGGGAAAAATTATGTTAAAAGTTCTTCTTTCTTTTTTTTAAACATAACATTTTTTTTGCTTTGTGTTTATGATCTCCAGCCTGTGCCAATGAACAGGAACCACCAGCCTCCTGAACTTCCTCATAGGAGCTCTCTTCCTCTGAAGCAGAACCCGGCCTGTACCAGAACAGTGTCTGCCCCTGACCGCCGCTCCACACACACAGTCACTGATCATCCATCCAGCACCCAGAGGAACCAGCAAACAAAGCCGTCAGTGGTCACAAACCTAAAGAACTTCAAGAAAAAATTCCAAAAGAAGAGGAGCCTGTCACAGGAGTTAATGAACACAGAAATGAACAAAGAGGAAACTGAGAGGAGAGGAAACACTGAGAGTGAGTACCAGGAGATCCCAGGGGAGCAGAGCTTCAACAGTCCAACATTTTCCCACACCTGCCCTGATATGACACTGACGGGTGGAGAGTTACCTCAGGAGTACAGACAACCTCCACCTTTTGCCCCAGGCTTTTAATATCAAACCGCTTTCTTAAATAAGAGCACAGATGGATTGATCGAGGGATTTTTTGATTAACACAACTGAACTTTGCCTCTGTGCAATGCCTGTCAGCACCTGTGTGTCCAATTGGACTCAAAGCTGATCGTTTGCTCTTACTGACATTGTTCCCTTTTTCCTAGATCCTTGCTTGTGTTGTACTTACTCTCTGATATACGTCGCTTTGGATAAAAGCATCTGCTAAGTGAATTGTAGAATTGTAGACTACAGCCAAGAAAAGGCAAAAAATAAAAAATCCAGCCCCAAGTGGGATCAACAGAACATTCAAAATCTTGTTTTATTACCTAGATGTTTGTCTAAGGTAAAAGAAATACAATACATTTTAATTGAAAGTTTTACTATTTTTATGTGATGCTGTAATAAAGTTTTAAAGACTGAAGGCGGTAGTTTTAGACGCAGCATGTAAAACAAATATGTGGAGGTCATGTCAGCTGCTTTGAATACATGAGTTGTAGGCTTCAGTCTCATATGTAAATGTGTATATGCAAAGTAAAGTGAAGAGTGCAGATACTTTAGAAACTTTTACCACAAGTAGAAAACATGCATGTGAGTCAAATCGTTTTTGGACACAGAAAAGATATTTATGAAAAGATATAGTTTTTGTATCAAATAAGTCATTTATTTTTCTCTTAAAAATAGGATTATTTTAATGCACCTTAAACATGTAATATTGATTATGTTTCACTTGCAGGTCTAGAACTGTGTAAGTAAGTACTGCTAAGAATCTTTTTTGTAACATGCCTTAAAGGGATACTTCACCCATTGAAACATGAATCTGTATTGACATTGTAAATTTTGAAGTTGGTGCCTTGGCCGAGAAAAGGCAGAAAGTGTCTTTTTGGCTCATGTGGATGAAAGATACAGAATCCCAGAATGCACAGCACCGCAGGCCACTCCCACTAAGGTCCTCAATTTCAGAATCAGAATCAGAAATATTAATCCCAGAGGGAAATTCAATCGTTACAGTTTCTCCAAAATATACAATATAGCAGTAGAAATATAGTAATAAAAACATTTACAGACATATTTACTTCAATACATACGGCCGTTTCCTCAACAGATTCCGAGATTTCTTCCAGAATTGATCTTGGAAATTCCTGTCAGAAATCAGACTCTATGTCTGTGTCCATAGGCAAACAGTGAGAGCACCGACACTACCAGTCCGCCCCAGCTCGAGCCGGCAACTGCTCTTTGCTCGCCATTATCAGCTTTCTCCATAGAGCCTGTTAGCATAGCTTCCAAGCAATATGGCGGACGTTAAGTTTCGATTCTGGGAATGAGTTCCCACCCACTGATCTGTGATTGGTCTGTAGCTTCAGTGGTCGAAAATATGAGGAACTAGCATCGTAGTTTCACACCACTAACCGCAACAGCTTCCAGTGACGCAATATGACGATATTTGCGTCACTGGAAGCTCCTTTTCAGACTTAGAAATACAGAACTTTCCAGTCTCAGGTGGAAATTAAGGCTGGATGCACGACCATTCAAAAATACTACCAGTTTACTGCTGATACAATGCTCAATGCAAATGTGTAATAATAGCTAAAAGAGACACTATATATATCCTAGTATTTACTCAAACTATGAATTTCCATCATGCCCTTTTCTCCCCTAGTCACTCTTCAAAAAACACCTGTATCAGCCTCTGTGAGGTTCTGCTCATCTGCTCATGCTTCTTCTGTGGGTCGTAGGCTGTGAGGAACCTATCTGACATGGAAGTCACCTTCTATCAAAGACCTGTCTCACTGTGAATCATCTTGTACCATTACCAACACAGACAGAAAGACGATTTTAGTTATTGTTCATATTTTAGACATATTTTAGATATTTTAGACATAAAAACATGTATTTCAAATTGTTAAGCCGGTTATTATGCTGCATGGAAGTTAAGAACTCTTGTTACCAAACTTAAGGAAAAGCCTTATCTCATAATAGACTATCAAAGTGGCAGTACACCATACCAGGTGCTTCAAATAGGGTGGAAAGTATGCAATAACAAGTATGCTTTTCCTTTTTTGCTAAAGGAAGTGACTAACATTTCACCCCATCTCATCTGTTTTTAAATATGCAAAGTAATATCATTTGCCTACCAACAACAAATGATAAAAAATTGAATGTAAACATTACAGTTCTGTGAGGAGTTTTTAGCTTCTCATGAAAGACATCAAACTAATACCAATTCCTCTGTATGTCGTACAAAAGCAGCAAGATTGAAATTTATGTAGTAAAATTGCTGCCATTGGGTAGGTGTCAGATGAAGAGAGAACACATACATGTACAGGACAGGATCAGCAAAGCAATGATGTAATCCTCACAAATAAAAGTTTCTCACAGGAGCATTAATATTTGCCCTTGAAACGTGGTGTATGGGTGTGAACTTAAATGTTAAAAAGCAAAAATCATTTTATTCTTCTATTACAACCAGAACTTATGAAGTTCAATTATCAGTTATCTGTTAAACCTTTCGCTGTTTTAACTGCTGTGGTATTTAGTCTTAGAGAGAAGTGAGGAGGGTGGAGGGACATTTGTGTGAACGCTCCCATTTAATGGCTAAATACAACTATTTTAATCTTTTTATCACAATTCATACTGCAGAAAATGTTCACCTGTTTCTGATGGTGGGATTCAAAGTGTGAACTCTCTCATGTTCCAATGAATCTTGGACTATTACATGAAGTTCAGTTTTTAATGCATTCATTCCCAAATTCCTTTTGAACATTTTTTTCTTCTGAGGGGAGAAGAGAAGAGACTTAAAAGTGATAAAACTCCTCTCACATTAATGACAAATAAAAATTAATTTGATTTAAAACAAATGATATCCACCATAAAAATCGCTTTCTTTTCACATCACTTGTTCAGTCATTCCAACATTATTATTCCTACTTACTCTTTATCATCAAAAAGGTGTCGATGGTTATTGCAGATAAAGACAAATTAATCATTTCTGACTAAATGTTCAGTTAATCCTTATCCCACTTAGCATAATTCAAAAATCTGATATTTTACTCACACTCTTGCTCTCTCATGTTTTCAATGTTAGGTGAAGTTGGTTGTACAAGAAAAGTTAAGGTAATAAATCTAAACATTTAGAAGGATCAGCCTCATACATTATCAAATCAAATTGTACTTGTAATTAATTTAAAAAGTATTCACAAGCCACTATTATTTACTTCTTCTGTTGTATTACATGCAAGCGAGGAGACATAAGACTCGACATCAAGAGAAGACTCATTTACTCCGGACCAGAGTGACCAGAAGGATGGATGACGCCTTTCTCTCAGATGTCAAAGTAAGTAATCTACTCACTCGGTCTGCAGTAGAACCAATAAATATGAAAAGCAAAGGTTTACCCAAAATATGTGGATTATGTTTATTATAGATTTTCAACATGCAATAGCCCCTTCCATCAAAGGGGCCCTGAGTAGTCTGTCCCATTATGATGCCCAGGCTGGTGGTTTATAAATGGCTCAAGTAATTAGAAACATTTCAAACTAAATTTACAATATCACTGCCTGAGTGACTTTACCTTAAGTTGAACACTGCAAACCACAGAGCTCTACTCAAGCAGAACTGCCTCTGACATTTCATTAACATTTAAGTAGGCTATTTGAAGTCAGAATTCTGAGAGAAAAAGTCGGAACTAAAAACATAAATGGGCCTTGCCTAACTCAGTGTCCCTATAATTCTCTTCCGTGTTATAATATAAATTAGGTCCCTATTTTCGAATTCTTTTTAAGAAAAGTACACAGTCATGTCCTGGGACAACAAGGAGGGCCAATAATCCATTTCAGA
Organism: Labrus bergylta; assembly: GCF_963930695.1. Taxonomy (NCBI): domain Eukaryota; kingdom Metazoa; phylum Chordata; class Actinopteri; order Labriformes; family Labridae; genus Labrus; species Labrus bergylta. Next base: position 17,479,539 of record NC_089200.1, read on the forward strand.
GTTTGACTTGTTCGCATAGGTTCACAGCCAACCATTGAACACCGCCCTCCCGGACTACCCCGTGCTGCACAACAGACAGAAACGATAAGCTCGGACAAGAGTGCAGTGACGTCATCTGGGAAGCATTTGGTTTCGAGAAAGGGAGCAAGCTGTGTTACTCATGTAGCGTCCAGGACGTTGTGCCTCCGTCTGTAGCCCTTTTTTTCTCCCCCCTTTGACTTTAACAAAAGTTGTTGCAAATTTCCACGATTTTTAGCCTAAAACCCCGACGACACAATGTCTTTCATCCCAGGACAGCCGGTGACTGCTGTTGTGGTAAGTTTGGGAGCAAAACTGTATCAATTGGACGGGACTCCATTGTTTTATCTCTGAACAGACGTCAACGTTAAACTAAAAAAACTACGAGTGTAAAGTGTTTTTTAATTGTATGTCAGCCAGGACAAACTCACTTAAATATGCCATTTTAATGAGGTCTGACATCACGTTTACTTTTTCTACTTTTTTTTTTTTTTTTTTTTTTTTTAGGTCAACAGTGGTTCTCGTCAGCAGCCACATAATACCATTGTTCTTGTCGCTAAACCTTTGTTATGGATGATATATTTGACCAAACAACGGGTTAAATGGTTAAATCACTGAATCAAGAAAGGAGGCTTCGAAATCAGATACCAATTCTACTCTTGACCGAAAAGCTTTTTTATTGTCCCGGCAGCTATCTTCTCTTACCGATGGGCGTCACCGGCAGTGATTCAGTATGCGTGGTCGACTTCAACAAAGTTAGGCTGCTGAATATGAAGTACACTTAGTTTTCCGTCACCTCTGCCGTAAAGACTTTGTAATTATACCTTTTCATGTGCAAACCAATGAAGATATTGATATGGCTGATATAGTTGGAATTCCCAAGGTGTCCACTGTGAGAGTTGGGAAGGAGATAAGTGTGACTGAAGCAGTCTGGACCATTGTGTCAGTGATGTAACTCTTAACAGGTTTCCCATTGCTCTTTCATTGCTTGTTTTCATCGCTCTTTTTGAGGCAGATAATGAAAATGATATTTTTGAGTTATTTAAAAAAAAATGTCTGAATTTGTTTGCCATTTTTTTCTTTACAAGAGAATATATGTTGATTTCTTCTTGAAAATACTCAATATAGCCTATATATTAGCTTTCAATACTGACAGGATCAAATCATTGCAATTCAAGTCAACATCATTTGCAGTCCACATGGAAGTTGGCCTCTTTTTGTATGCAAGCTGCACCCCATTTACAGTAGGGCTCCACAATTTATCACATTGAGATTGTAATAGAATATGTGTGACAATCAGATTGCAAAAAAAAAGCCTTAAATGCATTGCCTAAGAATAAAGTAAAGGTCATTCAAGCCCAATTTAGCATGGGAAGTTTTTTGGTGAGATAGTGATAGAGGATATACTTGTCAGGTTTATTAACCTCTTTTCAGCAGGAGAGAGAAATGTGTCGTATATTGCCTGCAAGTCCTGACTGACTGACTCGTACTCAGTGTTAACAATGTTTCAGACATCCTCAGACTTCACTGTATCAGCAGCAGCAGTCTGTGAATGTCGAGTTATTCATCATCGCAAACAGAGGCAGTCATTGTGTCGATAAGAGCTGTGAGCACTGTGCTATAAGAGTCATCCTTCCATCTGGTTAATGAGCCTGCAGCTGCTTGTCAATGTCAAGGGCAGGGCTGCTCAAACAGAGTCTCTGTGTCGGAGTGGACCTCGATCACAAAGGAACAGCCTCTGAAATCCTTTTTCAGGCTACAAAATTTGTGTGAAGTCGTCAAATCAGTGCTCACGCCCTTGCTTAATGCAGATTGGATGTATGGGTTTCGTATTCTCTTCTTATTTATCAGCACACTTGCTGAATGTCGCTTGTGAGTTAATGAAACTTTTACATTTCACTTTCAAAACTGTTGCACTTCATTGTAATGTACTACACACATAATATGTAATATAAATGAATGCATCCTGTTTGTTAAATGAATATACAAACAGACTAGGTTAGGTTGCAGTATTTAGTCAACGATCAAATCTGGAATGACACATGTGTCTGACAAACAAAACATCATTTCAGAAACTGTTGAGGAGTGTAAGGAGGTGAAAGTGCCACATCTATGCTAGCATTGGGGTGTAATCCAATTAGAGATGCTCTGATTGGGAAAATCAGGGCCGATACCGATGTTTGAAATATCAATTCATCCAAATCTCATAACAATGTTTGTTTCATGACTTCTTTTGGTGTCAGACTCCCACAGTGCCAACATTTTCTCTCATGTTTGACAAGTCAGTTTGTTCAACAGGTGACTTCATCTGCCCCAAAAAAATCTGAATCAGTAGTTAAATGAACTAGATGTCAGCATTGAATTGATTTGGCACAACATATGAACAAAGGCTACTGAAATAGTCTTGTGCTACATTATTTGCCGATGTCTGTCAGCAGGGCCAATAAAGGCTGATACCGATGCATCTGTGTTACCTAGTTATTGACACAGTTGTAAAGCTCTGACAGGCTGTGTCAGAAACACTGCCATTAAAAGAGTATGTACTAATATGTGACTTGTCAGTAATAAAGAAAATCAAATACAGATTGCATTTTGGGTGTCTCAGTCTTTGCATTGAGCAGTTAGTTATGAAGTTTGGATGGATCTAATTTCATGTTTTTTGTTTTTTCTGAACAGCAACGAATTGAAATCATGAAGTTGCGACATGGAGATAATCTAATCCTGGGCTTCAGCATCGGAGGAGGGATTGACCAGGACCCAGGGCAGAACCCTTTCTCTGAGGACAAGACTGACAAAGTAAGTAATAAGGCCTTACTTAACATGGAGCACTTAAAGCAAATGTCTTTGACTGGCAAAGTTGTCATGTTCACACCGAGAACCTTTGATGTGTAGGCAGCAAATGCACCTCCACCCATTAGTGTGTTTTCACAATGTTAGTACATTGTTATTTTTAGACAGCAGAAAGTGATTGTGTGTTTGATTTAAAAATAAAAAGTCAAAGGCTTAACATTTTCAGACTCACAACACAGTTACACTCTGCTTGGAGTTTGTTGACTGGACAGAGGAGACATCAACCCGTCACGTTATTTCTGGTCTTCAGGGTCTTTTTGAATCATACAGCTCCCAATTAATCTGAACTTGATGCATCCAACTTTTCTACTCTTCCTTGACTAAATTCCTGTCCTGTCAGGAAGCACAGTGTTACTAGAGGGCAGGCCTGAACACATCAGCTGCAGTGTCAGGTGGGGAAAAACAGACTCATTTTACTGATGTCATAGAGAGGACTACTGAAGGTTTACACATAACCAGGATGTCTTACCTAATGTGTAAACAATGTGGGCAGAAGAGATGGAAATTGGCCCAAAGCAGATACCTTGTTTTAGAGGAAGGATCAGCCTTATCCTTTTTTAACTATTCAAGTTTAAAAAAGCCAAACAAATGTGTGCTCCAGTTTGGGATGGTTTAATTTGTAACAACCTTTTAATTTTTACAAGTTTCTAATGAGTAGAGGTTAGTAAAAAGGAGGACTGTTGTAAAAATAATTGGAAAAATGAAAACAATTTTCAGTTTAAAAAAATATTTTGCCAGCATTAGATTGTGCCACATAAGGGATTCAATTAAAGAGTTATACTCTTAAAGTTAAAAAAAAGGACAACACAAATACAAATCAAACTAACGACTATATTAAATACTTCAGTATATTTGATGTGCTATTTCATTTGTATTTCTTGAATCTTGTGAATTCATATTTCTGAGGTGCCATTTTCTTCGTGTTCATTAGCTCGATGTTTTTACACTTTCTGCATCGGTTATTCAGCTGTGATTGTATTCAAAAGTCAACATGTTTGTATCCGTCAGGGCATCTATGTGACCAGGATAACACCAGGAGGACCAGCACATGATGCAGGCCTGAGGATGGGGGACAAAATAATGCAGGTGAGTAGGTAAATCAAGCTCGATCCACTAGATGGCACCATGTATGCATCAGAGTGCCAAAGAGGCGCTCCTTGTCATCTCAACCAGTCCCTCTGTGCAACCACACATCCATATCAAGCTTTGAACAAACAAACTCATGCCCACAAAGTCTACCCCGAACCTTGGTGTCACAATTGATGACAAGCTAACTTTCACTTGGGCTCAGTCAGGTTTATTTGCTCTGTACAACGGCAGATAGATCAGACCCTACCTGTCAGAGAATGCTACACAGCTCCTGGTACAGGCTCTTGTGATATCACACATTGACTACTACAACTACTTACTGGCAGGTTTTCCTGCATGCATATTCAAACCCCTGCAGATGATACAAAACGCATCAGCGCAACTGGTCTTCAGCCTACCCAAAACAGCACATGTCACTCAGCTGTTCATCTTCCTCCAGTGGCTCCCAGGTTCTGTTTGATTCAAGTTTAAAACCCTGCTGCTCACTTAAAAAACGGTGAGAAAGTTGCTCCCCCTTACCTGAACTCCCTCCCGCACACTGCGCTCTTTCAATGAAAGGTACTTGATCCAACATTCACAACAGGGCCTTAAGTGTCTTGTTGTCTGTGGTCCCCCAGTGGTGGAATGAATTACCCAACTCTATTAGATCGGCAGAGTCCCTTTCCACATGTAAGAAAAGCTGAAGACCCAGCTCTTTCATGAGCACTTATATTGATGGCACTAATGATGATGATGTTGAAGTTGAGGATGGTGTTGTTTAGAATATTCACAAAATGCTGTTGATGTTGATGATGATAAAAAAACAATTGTATGCACTCTGTGATTTGCCTCTGTGCACTGCCTGTTCGCTACTGTGTCCAAACAGATTCAAGTCTGTTTTTTGCACTTACTGACGTCGTTTGCTCCTTCCTAGATCCTTGCTTGTGTTGTGTTTACTCTCAGATGTACTGTATGTTGCTTTTGACAGAGTTGTCTGCTCAATGAATTGTCGAGCCATGTTTCCCTCTCTTTACTGTGGCTGCAGCTCTTCTCTCACAGAGTTCCTCTCTTCCTCCCAGGTGAACGGCTGGGATATGACCGTGGTGACCCACGACAAGGCTCGTAAACGACTCACAAAGAAGGATGAAGATGTGGTACGGCTACTGGTAACCAGGAAGTCGTTGGAACAAGCTGTCAAACAATCTATGGGCGGTTGCCCCAGACCGTAACGTAGTGGCACTTCTGATATCCACAGACTCGTGCAATATCCAAGGACTGAACACTCTCATACACAAAGACTCACACAAACTCAGATGATAGTGGCCTTTATAACTACATGACTGAAAATATTTTTCATGGATCACACACCAGCGTTCAAAGTTCTTACTCGTTGTGTTTATTGTCACCGTACACACACAAACTCACTTTGGTCATCTGCTATATCTCTAACAAAAGGAGAAATCCCAAACAGTTTTCAGCTCCACAAGTTTCATATTGTATTGACTTCTGTTACCCATCTGTTAACCAATACATAGCGAGAAGGACTGACCAGGATGAAAAAAATCCCCAATTTTGCCGATTTAAAAAAAAAAAGAAAAAAAAGAAGCTATATTAAAAGTATTATTTCAGGACATGAGGGCTGACCCATTATTGCAAATGTTCCCATCAATTACTGTTTTTTTTTTTTTTTTTTAACATTGGTGGACTGTAAGAAGTCTTTGGAAAATCTTTCATAAAAGCTTTTATGGTCCTTTGATTTATTCCCAGGAGATGTTTGCTACAGGTCTTCAATCCTCGAGGCACATTTGTATTCAGTCTTGTTGCAAGGTATTGGAAATCTTTGTGAGGAAAATCTCTGATCCCTTTGTGCCTACAGCTGACCAAAGTTAGCCTTCATGGTTTTTACACACATCAGTGAAGGAAACTGCTGTTAACAATAGTATTGATCAACTTTCCATCTGCAATTGTGTGTTCAATTTAGCTGTTATTCCTGTAGAGGTTACAGCGTCATATGCCAAAGTAACAGCTAAGGCACAGTGAAATGATCCAAATATGTAAAGCAGTGTATGTGTCTGTAGAGTCCTTTCATACATGCTCATGTCTTTTCACTACATTTTCTTTGGAATGATGATTCTTTCTATATATCTTTATGTTTGTTGATTTTTATGACTCTGTAGCAACTTTTCATTTCTTCCTCTTTGTGTTTGCGAGAGCTGAAGATATGACATCAGATGTAAACTACATACATTCTCACAAGTTAAACTTATCACGACTTGTGAAAACATTCCACGAAGCTACTCCTTCCTTTTGGATATTATAAATCTTTCATAGTCAGTACTTTGACTCTCCAGCATGACATTTATCACGTTTAGTATGCTAAAGTTTATGATTTGCTGTTTTGATTCAAACAAAGCCAATAGTTTCACACTGGAGTAACAGCTGCAGACTGTCTCAGAGTGTACATTTTTTGGAAGGCATGACCTGTCAGATATCAAAAATCATTTTTTTGATGAATGTGCACACAGCCTTAAAGGAAAACTTGAGTTAAACAAATCGTTGAGTTAAATTGTACCTAGATTTCTGTTCCACAATGATTTACTGCCTCACATACATGCTGTTAAACCCTGCAGAACATATTGACAACTAAACATAAACAGTATTTGGTTTTTTGTTGACATTTTTTATTAAAATGTTCAATTTCATTTATTTGTGTCTTCTAATATATTTCATAACCGTATCTAAAAATGTTTATAAAATGAAAGTTGTCTTCCAAAGTGAAATATCCACTGTAAAAAAAACAAACAGATATTTTGATTATAATCATGAACAGTTCAATGAGAGACGGGCTTTTTTCTTTGACGATTACATTTAAAGACAAAGTGCAACATTAATAAAAGTATTTTGATTCCTTACAGTTAACGGTTAGTTTTTCAGATGTTCACATATTCTACATAATATAGAAATATGCTTCTTTACTGTTCATTGCTTATATAAAACAATCTGATCTATTTTTACCCTTCTCCCATCCACACATTTTTTTAAATCTCACAGGCCCTTCAGGTAGCTTCATGTAGTGTGCTATAAAGTAATCAGCTGACATTTCAGAGCAAAGAATCTATTCCCTGACCTTTGAGTGTGTACCAAGGCTCGTGGATACAGAGAGCTTTTTTCACTTTCATCTCTTTAATATGTGATCCTGGAACCAATCACAACGCCTTTGAACTGCAGGGCCAGGAGGGTACAAACAATCCCAAATGCAGCAAAAAAAAAAAAGGACAAGTACTTGCAACAAAAAAAAGTGCTCTCTAAAAAAAGAGGCTTGTAAGAATTAGTTTACAATTGGTTGCTCCACTTTGGCTTTTAGAAGCACATGTTCTGAGTTGTATCTCTGAGCAGTTTAATCTATAAATTAAAAAACATTTTTCTTCAGCATGAGGCCAATATCCCTTTTTTTAATCCAAATATTTATTATCTTTTTGTTTTAAATGAAGCATCACGAAGCTGAGCTAAATTTGCTGTGTAATGTTTTTGTTTTAAGTCTTAAAATAACACCTGGTCTTTGTCACATCATGGGCTAGGGTCGATTTAGGGCAACACTAAGCTAAAACCCTCCCTTTGAGAAATAATTGATGAGTAAAGTGTGTGTGTGTTTATGTGTATGTGTGCATGCTATTTTTGTCCCAGGGACACAAGGAAGCATGCTCCATTCCACTCCCCTGGGCATCATGATACTATAATACTGTGTTATGAGGCATAAAAGTGGTTGCACAAACATCTCAGACTCACAATGTGTATTTGCTCACACCAATACCATAACAGTAACACATCACATGTTGCTTGGTAACTAATGGAAAGCTCTGAATGGGTGCATGATCGCCCAACTTCATTAGAGTAAGTGTGTGACATAATTAAATTAGCGTTTACAAGTAATGGTCAAATGTCATGATTTTGTTACAGTGGTCCTTATATTGAATTCTTTTCACCCAAATCTTTGTAGGGTTACTTGTTTTTTCATACACTTTTATTAACCATTGTGTCATTCATTAAAACTAACGCACAAATCATAAATGAAACAATCGATATGTTGTACCTATAGAATGCACTTTCTGATCCCTGAAAGATAATGCAAAGATAAATGTTCCTCTCTGCGGGCAGCTGAATAATTACACTATCTAACCGTGAATCATACATGATCCTTGCCTCCCACATTATGGCAGGATAATTGTGTTTCCATGGCAATGCAATCTGCTCCCATCACTCTGGTTTTACACCAGATTGGAACCAGATGGATATTCACAGCCTCAGATAGGTGTAAAAGACGTCAGGGGAAGTCCTCTACCTTGAATGTATAGGCATGTAAAGGTAATCTGTGTGTTTTTATGAAGTTCATAAAGTGTTTTCTTTACCCGCATCTTTAATGGCTGTACAAACTGGTGGAGCAATCCACAACAACACATGGGTGGGAAGGCACTGTTCAAACCCATCCTACTAAATGCTATAGTCTAAAGATGTCAGCTTTGTTTGAGCATTGAAAGTAAATGTCACTTATATCAGACAGCAGCAGTGAAGTTGACACATGTCAAATGTATAAAGTTCATATAATAGTAACACTCAATCTTCTTTGGCACATTTGTCATGAAACTAGAGTTGTATACTTCCCTTCTTTATGTCTAAAGTCCTTAAAAACTATGGTTTTCAT